>NC_042616.1:76436901-76739763 GCF_901001135.1 Rhinatrema bivittatum
GTGTGAGGTACTTAAAGAGTCCAGGAGCTCGCATATCAAAGTTAAAACTCTGCAGAGAAGAGATGAAAAGGTATCAGCTTGCAATCCATGTCTTCCTAAGCCTGTTGTGGCTTAAACTGCTGAACCAGAGGAGAAGCTGTTCTACTGTAACAAAGACATGGTAACATGATTTACCTGCCAGAATTAGTGCTGGTGTTAAATGAGGCTTTAATGCCCAGTGTACAAAGTGATGACTACAGCATGGCCTTGTAGTCTTTAACATTACCATGGTAACACTGCCACATTAGGCGGCTCGAGTTTCCCCACAGCAACTGTGTCAAAGTGAAAGGCCCCGGAGAACTTTAACCCACTTCACCCAAATATTATCCGCCTTCCTAGGTGCCCCTCCTCCCCCACAGACCCCCAAAAGAGTTCCAACCATTCTGGGCACTCCCACATCCCAAAAGTGTTCCAGTCCTTCACTTCTCCCTGCCTAAGTAATTACTGTGCCTGCCCCCCCATTTCCTGTTTAGGTTCAGCAGCACTAGTTTTAGGATTTCCCAGTGGGTACTCACCTGTCTTCACCCAACCCAGCAACCCCTCTATAATCCCTTCACCCCCATCTCCCCCACCCCCAAGCCTCACAGACCTAGCAGAAGTAGCAGCAGTAGGCACAAATCGAAAATATGCTTTTGCTCTACAGCAGAGGAGAAGAGATGAAGGAAGAAGAGGAGGGATACCCAGAGGGACAGGAAGTGCAGTGTGCTCTCAGCTTCCCTCCCTAAGCCCTCCTACTCTGGGAAAGAGATCGGAAGGAGAGGAAATATAGGGGCTGTCAGAGGAACGTGTGACTTTCTGCTCTAAGAGAGCAAGAAGGTTCTGTGGATATTGTGCAACCATAAAAAAATGTTTCCGTGGATACTTGAATTCTGGAGCACCCTCATAAGTCAGTATGTATGTTTGGTTTATTTTTATTTTACTCATTCATAATCCAGCAATGCAATTAAACCTCATTAAGAGCTCCATTGCTACCTACCTGCCCTAGTCGTTTGTACAGAGAAAGGGCTTGAGAGAGGGTCAAGGACTCGGAAAATAAATACTGGAGAGAGGAGTGTGAATTGGGTTATATTTGCAGTTCTGCTTTATTTGCTCTCTGTCATTCCTTTCTCCTCTTAATATTAATCAATGCAGTAACTTTGTTTGGCAATGGTTCTCACTTTCTACGTAAGTTTTGGATTATATGTGCTAAGCACTCTGCCCTCGATTCTGCCAAATTTCTGAGCCATGTAAATATTTTTTTAATATTGAATGTATGGTCTTATTTTTTGTTGTTTTCTTATTCTGCCAACTAGATATTTGAGCTGGTTCACGTAGCATACTAAAATCCTAAATCGTGGCAGTAAAATCCTAAATCATATAGCATAGTAAAATCATAAGAATGGCCCATCCAGTCTGCTCAGTAACTGTTTGGCCGGTTCTGTCCCTGATAATGCAGTATTGACATTTTTTAAATAAATAAATATTAGCTAAATGACTTCCGTCATGAAATGTTCGTCTCTCTTCAGCAGAGATTTACTCTTTCTGCAGAATGGGCATTAGGCGATTAGCAGGGAACCGACGCTTGGATAAAGACAGGCTTATTATCTAAGAAATGACAGATGGGACAATAAGTGTCTTTCAAAGCATGTGTTTGTTTTTATCACTGGAAGGTGATCTTTTCTAAATGTATGAGCATGTTCTGCAAAAGCAGTTGGGGTAGAGATCTCCTGATCTTCCATTCACATGTTTATAACATCCATGGAGATGGAGTCTTACTTATTGTTCAGCAGCAACACCAATCTAGTTTTATTGAGGGGGAGCTACAGTCAATGTCCCTCAGTCAGAGGATTGCTGCTGTGATGGCGGCCTCTATGTGAGGCTGAGTGGGATTCAAAGCTAATAACTCGACAGTGGTAGTGGATACCGTCAGCACCGCATGAATCAGGCAGGAGACAGAGTCACTCGAGGCACACTGGAGAAAACCTATCCCCAAAAAAGGGGGATACAATGGAGAGAAGAAGGCTGGATGAGGGGAGGCCAATGGAAAGGAGAGGAGGGGAGAGGCTCTGAAATAAAAGCCTGGGGAAAAATTGAAAATGGTTTGAAGGGTTAACAGGCTCAGCCCAGGCCTGAGACCGTGAGGGAACTGCATGCTTAAGGAAGAGGTAGAGCTCAGACAGTGTCACACCTTGTGTTTTTGATTTCTTTCCGCATGAACACCTGTGGATTCCCTGGGGAGTTTTCTACTATTATGTAAATAGAAGGAATTACAGAAACAGCCTATAGGGACTGTTCTTCTGAACTGGAGTGTTGCGGCTCATAGGATCAACCACAGAAGCCACGCCTTCACCCGGCCTGTTACAAATGGAGTCATCAGTGTGGTGTGTGATCAAGGTTAGCAACACTGACCGGCACAGAACCCTCATCACATCCATGCAGTAACAAATGAAAGCCTTCATGTTTAGGCAGTCATCATGATGACAAACCTGTGGCTAAAACGCATGAATTGTAGTTTCCTTTTGATCCTGGAATACATGTGACCCTAAGTCAGTATTTCCCAATCAGTACTGAAGGTTTTCCACATAGCCATGATGAATATGTGTAAGGAACTTAGGGTTCCTTACCAATAGGGATGAATCTAAATCATGGGGAGATACTGAAAGATTAGTGAAAAGAGGTTTGGGGTTTGGGCATCCCATGAGGGACAAGGAGATGGTGTGTGCTGAATCTTTACAAACCCCTACCAACATCTTAGCATGTGGATTCTTTGTTCAATTTTTCCACAGTAGCCCTGCTCTGGGTCAGCCCTATCCAGTCCCCACTTTTGATTATTTTCTCTGGGAAAAGGACTCTGAGGTTCTCAGTTACCCTACAGAGTCCTGGATAAAGAGAGTAGAACAGAATGCTTTAAGGGGCAGGTTTTAAAACCTGTATACGGGCGCAGATTTGTTCACGCAACCCGACGTGAAAAAATCTACGCCCGATTTTATAACATGCGCGTGCAGCCACGCGCATGTTATAAAATCCAGGGTTGGTGCGCGCAAGGGGGTGCACAATTGTGCAACTTGCGCGCGCTGAGCCGCGCAGCCTGCCTCCGTTCCCTCAGAGGCCGCTCCGAAATTGGAGTGGCCTTGGAGGAAACTTTCCTTCCGTCCCGTCCCCCCCGCACCTTCCCCTCCCTTCCCCTACCTAACCCGCCCCCCAGCCCTACCTAGAACCCCCCCCTTACCTTTGTTGAAGAAGTTACGCCTGCCTTACACACTTACGCACGCCGGCCGACAGCTGGCCCGCGATCCCGGGCACAGCGGCAAATGGCCGCTGTGCCTGGAGGCTCAGGCCACGCCCCGCCCCTGGACCACCCCGGACTGCCCATGCCCCACCCCTTTTTGCAAGCCCCGGGACATACGCGCGTCCCGGGGCTTGCGCGCGCCGCCGAGCCTATGCAAGATAAGCTCGGCGCGCGCAGGGGCAGGCAGGGGCAGCTTTTCGGGGGTTACGCGCGTATCTTACGCTCGTAACCCTTTGAAAATCTGCCCCTAAGCCTATGTCATGACTCACTGGGTTGGTTCATTACTAATATTGCCCTGCCCATGGATGTATCCCCATGTAAAGCAATAAAAGGAGCTTTCTACTGAGATACTAGGGGCAGGGCATTCTAGTTTCAGAGTTAAGTGGCAGTACAGGAGCGTTTTCTAATTTAAATTAAGTAGGGCCTACTTGGAAGAGCCAAACAAGCCCTGCCTGGTAATCATGAGCAAGGTTGGGAAGCTGCCCTACCAGTCCACTAACTGGCTGGTTGGGTTTACAACCAGTTTGTTTTGGGGTTTTTTACTTTTTCATGGTAGAAAGCCTTACGAGATTCCTGGGGGTGTCACCTGGAGAGAGGGCATGGGGAACCCTTTCCCTGGGAGGCCCAGGATAAAGAAGACCTGCCCCTCTGCAGCTTCTGTGCAGGAATGCTAGTAATCTGATGCAAGGACATTCTGATATTTTTGGACTAAGGTTTGGGAAGAGATTTTTGGTTAGAAGAGCCAGGAGGAAGATTTTTGCTGCCTCCTTCCTGCCTGAGGAGGAACATTGAGAGATCCCTTCAATCGTGGATTTGAGAAAGAGAAAGAGAAAAAAATGAGACAATGGCAAACGCCGGAGAATAATACCAATTTTAGACCGATTGAGGATACCTATTAGAAGTTTTCGCCCCTGGGGAGAGAGAGAAGTTTGGACTCTCTGTGCATAGACTTTGTTTCTTACTTTTTTAACCAGGTATTGGATGGGGTTTTCCTGCCCACAGAAGAGATACCTTGTCCACTTGAGAACCGCATTTGTCCAAGCCTTGGAGGATGAGGGTTTCCCCTGCCTGGTGATAAGAGACCCATGCACAGCAGAGGCAAGGACTGTGAACATCTGTGGTGCTGAGGACTGTTTTAACTACATCTTACTTTCATCTGATTTTGCCTTCAGTAAAGTATGTTTGCAGCACTCACAGTAGGAAAGGCAGGATACCTTTCCCAGGAAAAAAAAAGGTTTTGAAGGCACCCCTGTCACTCCAGGCCCAGAAAGAATAAGTCCTTTTCCCACCAACAAAGGACTCAGGACTTGGAAATGAAGAGCTTTGGGGCTGATACAATAAAGTGGGCCCAGCCTAACGCACAGGTTGGTTGCTTGTTTTGCATGCGCTAGATTAGCACCCGAGATTAACGCATCCAAAACACGCGCCCAAACAAACGCATAACTTGATGCGCTTATCACATGTAAATGCCATGTAGGCGAGGCTATTAGCGATTACCCCAATGCACACTATTTAACGTGGCAAATTTAACTCCAGCCCCAGTCAATCCGCGATTTAAGGGCTCATGAGAAATTAGAAAATGCAGTCCTCTCAGGATCCTCCTAGTTGGTATTGCTGTGATACTTACATTTATTGCTTGCAGTGTTTAAAAATGAAGGTATATGGGCTTGATTTAAAAAAAAAATTCCGGACACACAATTTACACGCATAATAGCAAAGGGAGCTTAGATATAGGCATCCAGCAACCTCAGCAAAATCGGCCAGAAGCTAATAAAAACCTACGCTCGTACTGAGTGCGCATTGCAATTGTGGGTGCTTGATACATTTGAGTGCTAGGGACCCACAATTCTTCCCTAGCAAGTCCCTTTTTACTCAGCCTCTCATTTACATACTGCATCAGGCACCCGGGGGATGTGGCTGGGCACGCTTTAGGAAAACGGGTGCTCAAGACGAGCGCTCGTTTTAACACGTATCTTATTGCATCAGCCTGTTTGCATGTGAACTAACCTGTGTTATCCAGCTTCCAGAAGAACAAATACTTTTATGATCCCTTCGGTGTTAAGACAGCATCCGGAGAAGGGGTTACACCTAATTTTGGCCCACAGTTTTAGAGACTTTTGTTACTGGAGAAGGAATGTAATTTTTCCACTCTTCCTTTCTGCCATTTGGTTTTTCCCTTTTTAGTAAGATTTTTCTGTCTGCATTTTTATGGACTGAGAACCCAAGGGCCCAGGGACTCAGATTTTGGTTATTCAGAGGAAGAGGCGTCTTTCACCTCAAAAGAACCTGTGTCATTGCAGAGGAATGGATTCATATCTATTACCATAGAGAAGGAGGCAAGAAGGCATCATTCAAGTATTTTAATACTGACCCAAGAGAGCGCCTACTTGAAACTGCCAGAAGGAGATCTAGGAGAATAGTGAAGACTACAAGAGAGGTGAAAATTGGGACTTAGCATTCTGTTAAGTAATTGAGACTAAAATTCTAACCATTAGACATTATGGGAAGAATCTACTAGAAAAGTTTGAGCATTTGGGGGAAGGTTTACACTTTCTTCAAATCTTATTAATCGGACAGACAAATAAAAGATAAATTATTAAGGAATTTAGCTTTCATAAATTCTAAGGACTTTTGCTGGAATAGTAAAGTGACAAATGTATTCATTTTTCAACAATGTAAAGCAATTGGATTTAATATCAAACAACTGTTAAGAGCTTTCATTCATCTTATCAACTATCAGTAAAAACAAAAGTTGGAAACCACTCAGTTTCCAGCATGATTATTGCTCTTCAGATTTTGGAGATTATCAGGGCTATGTAAGAGGGATTGGAAGTGGTGGTGTAATAGTGACCAATGCAAAAGGACCTTGAAGTTAAGCTTTCCTCCAGCAGGGAGCTCTTTACAATCAAATTTATGTAAACACCTTTGAAAACTTTGCAAATGGGGTCCGCACTTAGATTGTGAGCCTTGAGGTCTATTATCTGGGATTTCCCACCCAAGGGTTACATATGCATAAGAAATATTTTCATACATAGGAGATTCAGTGTATGCAAATATGTCTCATGCATATTCAGCATTGATATCCTGAAATTCTTAGGGGTAGCTTTTATAAAATGCACACACCGGCGCGCGCATGTTATAAAATCCGTTGGCCATGTGCACATGTGAACCGGATTTTATAATCTGCATACGCAAGAGGGGGTGAATTTTTGCAAAGTTCGCATGGCGATGCAGTCGGGTCTTCCCCAGTTCCCTAACCCCCTGTTTAACCTTCCTTCCCCTTCTCCTTCCCCTCTCCTCCCCACCCACTAAACCTATCTTACCTCTCTTCAATTTTTTTATTTATTACCTACAGCTCCTTGGGAGCAGAACTAATTTACGTGCTCTGGCCAGCTGCCAGCGCACGCTTCCCAAGGATAGCAGCTAAAGGCCACTGTCCCGGCCAGCCTCCATCCCACCCCTCCTTGCCCAGACCACGCCCCCCCTGCCCGCCCATTTTTCAGAGCCCAGCACTTGAGTGCGTATCAGCACTTATGCGTGTGGCTGGGTCCTTTTGAAAATACGCACGATGCGCATAGGGCCCAGCCACTCGCATAAGTGGCGATTTTTAGGCACGTGGCCGATTTAAAAGTCAGCCATTACTGGGCAGGTATGCCTCCGGGAGTGGATTAGGAAACAGTGCCCTAAGCCATCCTTCTCTCATAAATGACAGTGAATAGGGGGTCTAGTAGGCTTCAAACAGGCTAAAAGCTCATGAAGGGGAAAAATGCTGCCATATAAAAAATAATAATAATAATTTAGCGAGTCCATCCTCTATCTCTGAGCAGGATCTGCGTACGTAAGGCAGCCCAGTCAGATGTCTGCTCTTAAGAGCCACATGTTACCAACATCTGCATATTTTATTAAATACAGTCTTGGACCCTGGTGAATATTTGCCAAACTGAGATCATTATTGCTAGAAGGTAAATATTAGTTCTTCATAATCTGTGCAGAGAGTTCTCCTGGGTGAAGTGTCTACCAAGCACTTTCCCTCGATCAAATACTTCTTAGAAACAGTAGCCTGACTTTTGTCAACAGGGAGGTGATCGTAAGATCTTATTTCACACAGCAGTAACTTTTGAAAGCCAAAGGAAGGGAGAGAAATATCTGACCTGTGATCACCTGGTATATGAGGAATGATGATAAGATTTGGAATTTCTACATTGCCTTTCCAATTAAAATTCAATCTTTTATTTCAGGTGCAATAAGACCAACAGCTTTTAATCCAAATGGGTACCAGAGGCAATGGAAAATAAAATAATTTGCCCAAGGAGTGTCATTGAGGGTTGCAGTCCTACCTGCCTAGTTCACAGCCTATTACTCTAGACCACTGCTCCTAGGAGGGTTTTTACTGATATCTACACCACTTCCACTAGTTTCTCAGAGAAGGGCTCCTGCTATCTGGGAGAAAGATTAAGGAAAAAATCTCATAGTAATTTGGTAAAAGACTGGAAAGTCAATATTTTCCCAACATCAAAAATTTAAGTTCAGTTTCAACTTTCAGATAAATGCTAGATAAACTTATTTCATATTCATATATTGAAATATCTGAAACAATCTTTCTCTACTTCCAAGTTTATATTAATAAATTCTGCCATAATTCTCTTTCCCAAGTGAAATATGAGCATGACCTCTGTCCATTGCAGCTGCTACACATCTGCATTCATGCAATCAAGAATCAGTTTCTGGAATTGGATTAAAAATGCAAATGCTAGCGTGTGTCTGTGAGAAACAAAAATTTGACTTCATTGAATCACTTCTTCATTATAATAAGCTGAGTTTCATAACTGATTTCTCTTATAGGCCTTTCAACTTGTTAATTAATTTATAATGATGGTTATTGATAACAGAGTGCCCAATAACTGCAGGAGGGCTCAGAAGATACCTTGAACTAGGAATAACAATTGGGGTATATGATGTTCAGAAAAGCCATGAGCACATTTTCTCTCTGGTTCTTTTTGTTGTTGTTGCTGTTGTTTTTGAAAGTTCGCATGACTGTTCGTGTTAACCTGACTGCATCAGCTCCATTGCTATGTAGCACATGCTTGTGTAGCAACATTATTGCACTGTCCATTTCAGCCATGCGAGACTAAATCTGTTAGTATGCAATCACACAGATCATCTATCAGCAGGGCTGTTCATTTTGCACACATATCAACGTGAGTTTCTATCATTTTGTAAGTGTTGCGAGTGTGGACTCCTAGGCTGAGGTGGAGTTGACACTACCTGCAGGGAAGAGCTCTGCAGGTCCCTACCATCAACTAACGTTGCTGTTCATGGAAGAAGCCCAACTAGAACTTCAAGTATACCAGCCCTCATTCCTCTTAGGTTGAGCACTCAGTGCCAGAGCCAGCGGGACTTGGGCACAGGCCTCTGGTGGTCAGGTAAAGATTAGTAGTCAAATCACAGGCCAGGGTCCAAGGCAGGCTGAATACAGGTGGAGTCGGAGTCAGACGTGGCATTTGATCATAGACAAGAAGCAGGCAGTGGTCAGTGGCAGGCAGAGTTCAAATAGAGTCGATGACGGGTAAGCCGAGGTCAGCATAAGAGATCCATCCAAGGGCAGGCAGAATGGGAAGGCAAGGAACAGCAGAGACATTGGAGAAGAAACTGAAAAACCGAAAACTGGCCGCGAAGACAAGACTAAGGAACATGGGACCACAGACTAGGAACTGACAAAGACAAAGATCAGGAACACAGGAAGGAAGACCAGGAAGGTAAGAACAAAGAACAGGAATACGCTGAGGCAACTTGCTGCTACCAAGTTATTCAACCTGTTGTCGGGGCAATGGAGAGACGTCTGCAAGGGAGGAGTGATGAAATCAGAGGGCGCCTCATGAGTCTTCCGCCGCTGGCGCTTTAAATTAGGTGAGGTCTGTTCGCACGCGCCCTAAGAGGAGCAAGACCCAACAGTATCGGCGGCACCTGCTGCACTCGAAGAAAGCAGCGTCCTACCATGACATGGCACAGCTTACTGCCATGTTTAGGAAGGGCGGCCCAGCATCAGAACTGGGCAGCAGGGATCCAGCAGTCAGAGTAAGAGTGGCGGCTCACGGAAGGAGCTCGTGAGTAGCCAAACACAGCAGTATGGTTTTTACTATGTATTAATGTAGGGAGGAAATAGAAGTAATGATCAGCCATCCAGTGTGTTATGCACACACTTTTGTTCTTTAAAATATCACGCACTACCTTTCCTTTTTACTCTACTGCATGGTCAAATGAGATTAGTTATAGTGATGTGACTTTGAGATATGTTTTAAGTTCTGTTTCCCTTCTGGTATTATTTTTTTTGTAACTACTCCATTTCTTAGCCAATTTGCTTGCTTTCCCTCTCTGTAGGGTTTGTGTTTCTGATGTCCATTGTAGGTGGATAGGTAGGGTTTAAGAACTTGTTTTCTATATCCAGTCTCTGATATTATTCAATATATGGCCTGGTTTAACTGTAAATGGGAGTATCTATCTAGCAGAAAGAAGGCAAGTGAGTGGAATGTGAATACTAGACTTGAATATATGTAGCAGTACAAGCAAGAGCTGTGAGTACTCAGTGTGTGAGTGACTCATTCTTTAACTAGAAGTGTGCTATATCATACCACTTTGTGTGTTTTTCATGTCCACACAGTACCATGAGTACATAATCCCATAGGATGATCTGTTAAAGATATTTGAGTAAATTATTTTCTGTAAAATGAAGAGGGTTAATTACTGCTAGATTTCCTTTATTTCACAAAGCATAAACTTTTTTTTACGGTGTTAAAATTACTTCCTTCCACTTCTTCTTCACCCTATCACCGGAATGTCTTTTATGATTCACTAATGGCAGTCACAATACTCTTATATTTCCTGGCAAAAATGTCATCTTTTGCTCATTTGAATTGTGACCTGAAACAGAGAGCATTAACTCTCAAAATCTAGTCAACAAATGTATGAATGTATATGTCTCCAATAAAAATTATTAGCCTTTTATTTCCATGCATTCCCACTGGTAATAAATGAACATTACATGCATACATTAGTGATCTGGCCTGAGGTTTCTCCTACCTCAATCTAAAGTAAATATATTCAGCCCTGATAGCTCTAAATAAAAGATGTTTATTTCTTTAAATGAACTGGTGTTTGCAGGCAGGTCTTGGGTAGAGTAGAAGATGTTAGCATAACATCAATGGTGGCTTCTGCCGTGCAGCCCATATATCACTGGAGAATTTGTCCTGGATGTCAGAATTGCTGGAAGCATCTGCTTTTACAACTGTTGCTATTTGGCATATTTTTTTTATATTTATCCTTCAGAGTTCAAATGCATTTTGCATAACTCTTATCCGAAATTGATTATAACAAGATCTGTTCATTTTATTTTCCTGAATTCCATGCAGTTGAAAATCACCAACGTTAGTGGTGCTTGCTGGAAGGAAGTGACTATAAACAACAAAGTCTGGGTTTTAGTATTGAAATGTAGCATCTGATTTAGCGAGAGACTAACTTTCAAACAACTCCATGAAGCTCCATCTTCGCTCACATATGACCACACAGAGAACTACTTTAGTATTTTATAACCTGCATATATCATATAAGTGCAGATTATAAAATACACATCAAGTCCCCCCAACATATGCTTGCATATATAAGCTTACACATGAATACCTGCACTGCATTGAAAGAGCATATTTCAATGTATTGAACATGTGTACATCTCATACTTATTTTAGAAACATCTATGTGTATATTTTATGCACAAAAAAAATACGACTTTCTCATGTCTAACCATAATTTATGCACATAAAGGGGAATTTTAAAAGCTGGAAGCACGCCGAAAATGGAAAATGGGTGCCCATCTAGCACATGTGTATGCCCACCCAATTTTATAAGGTGCCCAAATACGCACACGAGTGCTGATGTGTGAATCTCTTGCATCAGCCAAAAAGGGGAGGGATGTGGGCGTGGCATGGGCAGGGTAATGGGCATTTTCAGGGCATGGCCAAAAGATGTGCACACAAGTAGCTACACACCTGGATGCACGTCCAGGGACAGTGCCACGAGGTATTACTTCTGCCGTGTTTGAGGTCTAAATGTTACTAAAACTATTTCCATGCAACTATGAAGTGTTTTAGGGGTCTGGTTAACTGGGGGGGGGGGGGGGGTGCGGGCTAAAGAACCTGAGGGGTTTGGAGAACCTCACTAAACACTGGGCAGACTGGTGGATGAACTGGTGAAACTGGTCATTGGCTGGACCCACATCCGTAGCTTGACTGACACTGCTGTGTTCACCGATGCTTAGAATGAGGCGCGCATGTACGCGCTCCTACGTTATTTTATAACATGCGCGTGTATGTGCCGTATATCTCGGCGTGCGCCCACATGCCCATTTGAAAGTTACCATCCCTGGTTGGGATATTTTAAAACTTGTGAGCCTAATTGAAATTACCAGTTTTTTTTATTCCTCCACCCGTTCTCCCAGTTCTTCGGCCTTAACTCCCCACAGTTCACCCAGACCTCTCACCCAACTAATAATTGATAACATCTGATATCAATTTTATTTTATGTAAAGTACAGGTGTAAAGTTGTGAATAGGTTATCATATGTACACGCACAGGTCTTTTACAAAATAGCAACTTCGGTGCATAAATCAATGCTCCACCCCAGAATATCCCTTTTATATGCGTATAGATGTGCACGTGAAAGCAAAAACATGCACTTATGGTTGATGTGTATAAAACACTGTTCATGCGAGTACAGGCTACTTATGCATGTATATGCTAATCTTTACATGCATAACTGTGAAATTTACTCCTATGCTTTTTCCTATACACAGAATGAAAGAGAAAATGTTAGTGAATTAGGCTCTTGGTG
This sequence comes from Rhinatrema bivittatum, assembly GCF_901001135.1. NCBI lineage: Eukaryota > Metazoa > Chordata > Amphibia > Gymnophiona > Rhinatrematidae > Rhinatrema > Rhinatrema bivittatum. The sequence goes on from NC_042616.1 coordinate 76,449,089, forward strand.
CTTTTTTTCTATATTTTTATATTAATTACATGTCTTAAGAGACTGGGTGAGACTGAATAACTACTACAGGACTCTGCTTTCTCCTGTACACACTTACTGCACTATATATTGGAATCACTCATTTCCCTAAATGCAATATATATATATATATAATAATGAATGCCAAATTGCCTCAGGTGTAGTAGCCTGGCATGCCAATTAGCTCTGGTTACAGGCCACTCTGTTTTAATAAATTCACATTTCTAGTTATCTCTGAATATAAAAGTATCTCCCTTATGTTGTTACTATTCATAAGAGACCCACTTTCCAATCTCTCAAAAAAATAGAAAATTAATTAATAAGGAGATTTTTATATGACATATTTTGCTGGAAAAATACTACATAGATCATAGCAATTACAGTTTTACCCTACACATAAACACCTTAAACAGTATTAACAGAAAAAAGCTATATATTAGCATATTCTGCTTAGGTCCCAGGAAAAATAAACTCATGCTACAGAGAACCCATTCTTGTAAGGCAAGGCACTAAAAGGGTCACCTTGTACTGGACCTCATCTATGCTTCTGCCAGCATGGGGATTTTAATTAATCTCCCGGTAAAATAGGTTAGGAAAGATGGTAAGAAGGAAACCAGAGAGTGAAATGCAAAAATAAATCCATCCATATTTACAACTGAATTAAGAATAGTGAAAACTTATATGGTACTGCTCTTATCTCTCCTGAAATACAAATATATATAAGATTTTCTTCCAAAAGACATTAGGAGGGTAACTTTCAAAGGCACTTATGCACATAACACCCGCACATTTTATGGACATACCAGATAGGTGCTCTGAGAGGCAAAACTGGAGTAAGATCAGGATTTGCATAATTAGATTTTTGAAAGTATGAGTGCATATCCACATACACAAAGTTACAACAGCTCTCGAGGGCTCCTTACACATTCACAAATGTTTAAAGCTGATTTATGTTCCTAAATCTGCTTTAAAAATTCTGGCTAGAGACTGGGGCAAAAAATGCCTTAATAACTTTATCCTATATGTACTGTTTGAAAATTACCTTGTAAGGAAAAATAAATAAATATAGATAGATAGATAGATAGATAGATAGATAGGTATACATATATATAGAACAGCATATATTTTCTGTCCACCTCACTACAAAACAAACACATATGGAGAGAGTTCTTATGTATTTTGTACATCTAAATAATTTGCAGCTGTTAGTTTCAGTTCAGTACGTCAATCTATGCTATATTCTTAGGTGCACAGCAAGTGTTCTATAACTTTTATTGACCCAATGTAACATGTGCATGAGCTTTTGCAATCACACAGGTCCTTTATTTGGATGTCTGAATCTCATGTGTATTGAAAATTACCCACAAAAATAGTCACTAATCTCAAATGTAACTTATACCTTCTTCAGACACAAAACAACATGTGAGACATATTTCCTGTTTCCTTTTATATGATGCAAGGGGTCCTTCTAAAGCAGCACAAGCAATTATTAACAATTTCTTTTTTACAATCCCTTCCCCATGCATCAATTGTGAAAATTATCCACATTTATAGACCTAGGATTAGTTATGAACCATAGCGTCTATAAATGTGGAATAATTTCCTTGTTTGATGCATGGGAGTTAAGAAGGTCCTCAAAATATTTTTATAATAATTGCTTGTGCTGCTTTAGAAGGAACACTTTCATCATATAAAGAGAAACAGGAAATATATATCAAATGTAGTTTTGTGTATGAGAGAATCTCATGTGCACCGTCATCTTCCAATAATTCTTATGTTGGATCAATAAAAAGTTTCTCAAACTGCACTGAATGTAGTTTTCTACAGGACTAACATGCATACTAAAATCCTGCACTACTGTTATGTTCTTAGATATTCTTTAAAAAAAAATATATATATATATTATATATAATAAATTGTAAAAGTACAAATAAATAAAAAAATCTTATATGCATGATTTAAAAGATGTCATAACCTAAAAATATGCTGGAGTAAAGATGTTGTTTCTAATCCTGGGTAAATGACATAATATAATATAACTCAAACAACATAAGAAAATTAGGAAAGCTGCATACTTACAAATGCTGAAAGACCAAAAGTAAAAAAAGCAAAGTAGAGAACAATGAGATTCATCTTCCAGAACAAGCAAAGCTTTGAGCTTCTCCTGTTCCACTTCTTTGAGCACCTTCTTTCCTCTGCCTACTCTCTGTCAGTTGCTCTGCTCATCCACAGTATTTGTCTTTATGGACAGAATGATGTAGTGCAAGCAAAATGCATGTAACATATCAAATGCTAAATATTAATATTGCCAAGGCATGATTTAATTCTCTTGACCTTTGATCTTATTGTTTAAGAGCATAACAACATAAGGATCCGTCAAGCCCAGTATCCTGTTTCTGTAAGTCCACTTTAATAATGGTTTATGGACTTTTTCTCCAGGAACTTGTCCAAAATATTTTAAAACACAGCTACACTAAGGGCCTCATTTTCCAAGCAGTTTACCGCGTGCGATAAATTCGCAAATCACATTCACAGCTGTTAACGCGATTTGCGAATGCAAATCTCTCTCTCTCTCTCTCTCTCTCTCTCCCCGAGCCTGAAACAGGCTGTCCGGAACTATCGTGGACCGCGATGAAAAACCGGCAAATATCGTGCACTGCGATGAAACACCCAAAGAATCATCACACACTGGGAAAACATCGTGAATTGCGCTAATGTTTTCGCAAATGGCGAAAACATCGCGTGCGGCGATGTTTCCCCACTGCACGAAAGAAGCCTCATTTGCATTGGTAACGCCCCCTACTGCGTTACCAATGCGATATTGGAAAATGAGGCCCTAACAGCTTTCACCACTTCCTCTGCAATGAATTCCAGAGCTAAGTATACATTTAGTAAAAAAAAAATATTTTCTCTTAATAGTTTTAAATTTACAACTTTGTAATTTTATTGTGTGTCCCTTAGTCTTCGTACTTTTTGAAAGAGTATACAACCAATTCACATTTATTCATTCCAGTCCACTCATTATTTTATACATCTCTATCATATCTCCCCTCAGTCATTTCTTCTCCAAGCAAGAGTCCTAACTTCTTTATGGCCTGATTTTAAAACGTATGCACGCATAAATTTCGGGGTTACGTACGTGACCTGGCCTTGCACACACCACACGCATTGTACAATGGGCCTGGCCATGCACGTAACCCTTGATATGCGCACAAGTGCCGGACTTGCTGAAAGGGGTGGCACAGGGGGCACGATCTGGGCAGGGAGGGGCAGGGTGGGGGCAGATCAGGACAGCGCCATTAGCCACTGTCCCAGGGAAGCACGCACTGGCAGCTGGCCGGCACGTGGAGTCTACTGCTGCTCCGAAGGAGCAGTAAGGTAAAAAATAAAATTTATTATAGCTAGGAAAGGGTTAGGAGTTGGGAAGGAGAGGAGAAAAGGTAGGAAGGTTAGGTAGGGGTTTAGGAAACTGAGGTTGCTCTACTCACATTGCTTTTTAAAATTTCCCTCTCCCCTCATACGCGGAGGACCTCACCTGCCCATACATGCGCACATTTTTGAAATGTGGGAGGCAGAACTGCACACAATACTCAAAATGAGTTTGCACCATGGAGCGATACAGAGGCATTATGACATTCTTTTTTATTCTAAAATAAGATCGCTCTAAAGAATTGACCACTTTTTGTATTCATAAGAACATAAGAAATTGCCATGCTGGGTCAGACCAAGGGTTCATCAAGCCCAGCATCCTGTTTCCAACAGAGGCCAAAACCAGACCACAAGAACCTGGCAATTACCCAAACACTAAGAAGATCCCATGCTACTGATGCAATTAATAGCAGTGGCTATTCCCTAAGTAAACTTGATTAATAGCAGTTAATGTACTTCTCCTCCAAACCTTTTTTGAACCCAGCTACATTAAATGAACTAACCACATCCTCTGGCAACAAATTCCAGAGCTTTATTGTGCATTGAGTGAAAAAGAATTTTCTCCGATTAGTCTTAAATGTGCTACTTGCTAACTTCATGGATTCCCCCTAGTCCTTCTATTATTCAAAAGTGTAAATAACTGATTCACATCTACTCGTTCAAGACTTCTCATGATAAAGACCTCTATCATATCCCCCCTAAGCCATCTCTTCTCCAAGCTGAACAGCCCTAACCTCTTCAGCCTTTCCTCATAGGGGAGCTGTTCCATCCCCTTTAGCATTTCGGTTGCCTTTCTCTGTACCTTCTCCATCGCAACTACATCTTTTTTGATATGCGGCGGCCAGAATTGTACACAGTATTCAAGGTGTGGTCTCACCATGGAGCGATATAGAGGCATTATGATATTTTCTGTTTTATTAACCATTCCCTTCCTAATAATTCCTAACATTCTGTTTGCTTTTTTGACTGCTGCAGCACACTGAGCCGACGATTTTAAAGTATTATCCACTATGATGCCTAGATCTTTTTCCTGGGTGGTAGCTCCTAATATGGAACCTAACATTGTGTAACTACAGCAAGGGTTATTTTTCCCTATATGAAACACCTTGCACTTGTCCACATTAAATTTCATCTGCCATTTGGATGCCCAATCTTCCAGTCTTGCAAGGTCCTCCTGTAATGTATCACAATCCACTTGTGATTTAACTACTCTGAATAATTTTGTATCATCCGCAAATTTGATAACCTCACTCGTCATATTCCTTTCCAGATCATTTATATATATATTGAAAAGCACCAGTCCAAGTACAGATCTCTGAGGCACTCCACTGTTTACCCTATTCCACTGAGAAAATTGTCCATTTAATCCTACTCTCTTTTTCCTGTCTTCTAAACAGTTTGTAATCCACGAAAGGACATCGCCTCCTATCCCATGACCTTTTAGTTTTCTTAGAAGCCTCTCATGAGGGACTTTGTGAAATGCCTTCTGAAAATCCAAATACACTACATCTACTGGTTTACCTTTATCCACATGTTTATTAACCCTTCAAAAAAATGAAGCAAATTTGTTAGGCAAGACTTCTCTTGGGTAAATCCATGTTGACTGTGTTCCATTAAACCATGTCTTTCTATATGCTCTACGATTTTGATCTTGAGAATAGTTTCCACTATTTTTCCCGGCACTGAAGTCAGGCTCACTGGTCTATAGTTACCCAAATCGCCTCTGGAGCCTTTTTTAAATATTGGGGTTACATTGACCACCCTCCAGTCTTCAGGTACAATGGATGATTTTAATGATAGTTTACAAATTTTAACTAATAGATCAGAAATTTCATTTTTTTAGTTCCTTCAGTACCCTAGAATGCATACCATCCAGTCCAGGTGATTTGCTACTCTTTAGTTTGTCAATCTGTCGTCCAGGTTCACAGTGATTTTGTTCAATTCGTCTGACTCATCACCTCTGAAAACCATCTCCGGAACTGGTATCTCCCCAAAATCCTCATTAGTAAACACGGAAGCAAAGAATTCATTTAGTCTTTCTGCAATGGCCTTATCTTCCCTAAGAGCCCTTTTAACCCCCCCGTCATCTAATTGTCCAACCAACTCCCTCACAGGTTTCTTTCTTCAGATATATTTTTAAAAGTTTTTATTATGAGTTTTTGCCTCTATGGGCAACTTCATTTCAAATTCTCTCTTTGCCTGTCTTATCAATGTTTTACACTTAACTTGACAATGCTTATGTTTTATCCTATTTTCTTCGGATGGATCCTTCTTCCAGTTTTTGAAGGATTTTTTTTGGCTAAAATAGCTTCTTTCACCTCACCTTTTAACCATGACAGTAATCATTTTGCCTTTCTTCCACCTTTCTTAATGTGTGGAATAATATGGACTGCGCCTCTATGATTGTATTTTTAAACAATGTCCATGTCTGTTGAACACTTTTTTTTTTTCCAGACAGCCTAAAAAGAACATCAGTTTTCCCTATAGTGAACAACAAGTCAAAAAATTCTATGGACCTGGACAATCTCAGACCCATTGATCTGCTACCTTCTCTATCTAAATTGATTTAATCAGTAGTTTGCACCAACTTCCTGATTTTTTGACAGATAATGATATTTTACATCCATCACAACACGGCTTTCGAAAGGGACACTCTACCGAAACCTTACTGTTATCCTCCTTTGATTCACTTTATCGTGGGATGGATTCAAATACGGATTTCATCCTGGTCTTTTTAGACATTCCAGCAGCTTTTGATACTATTAATCATCAGATCCTGATTTCTGGTTTATAATCTATTGGTATTTCAGCTAGAGTTTTGAACTGGTTCTCCTCTTTTTTATCTAACAGATTGCAACAAATTAATATTAACAATCATTTGTTGGATCAATACATAATTTTGTCTGGTGTGCCTCAGGGATTGGCATTGTCTCCAATTCTGTTCAATATATATTTACTTCCTCTTTGCCGTATTTTTTCATCCTTAAATATTCAATTCAAAATCTATGCAGACGATATTCAGTTTCTCATACTCTATAACAATTCCTGGTCATCTACTCTTTCACTGATTACATTGTATCTGAATACTAGTAGTACTTGGCTCAGACACAACAGGCTGAAATCAAATCCAGCCAAAACTGACCTGGTCTATGTTACTTCTATTTCAGAATCTACAATAGGTCCTCCTTCCCATTTTACTTTCAACAGTATTTCTATACCAATTCGAAATCAGGCTTCTAGCCTGGGAGTAATACTCAATTCGGATTTATCAATGAAAAATCATATATCAACCATCACAAAAAAATCTTCTTTTTAAGCTTCATCTTCTGAAAAGATTAAAGGCCTCATTTACTAAGCATTTTTCCTATAGAGACAGAATGGGAGAAAAGCCTTAGTAAATCAGGCTCTAAGTCCTTTACTGTTTACCCAAGATTTTCATACTGTTTTACAGGCCCTGATCTTTTCAGGGTTGGACTCTTGCAATGCACTCTATCTGGGACTACCAGATTCTACAATTCATCCATTGCAACTGGTCCAAAACTCAGCTGCTCGTGTTCTCTCAGGTGCATCCCTCAGAGACCATATTTCTCCTATTCTTTATACATTTCATTGGCTCCCTGTAAAATTTAGAATACTTTATAAAATTCTTTCAATTATTCATTCTCTAATCCATAGCCCAACATCCACATGGCTATGCACAACTCTTAGGATTTACAAACCGGTAAGACATCTTATACCTCTTACAAAAAACTTGCTAGATCTACCGTCTGCTCGAACTGCAAGGCTAGAGTTAACTCGTAAAAGATCATTTTCTGTGGCTGCTCCGTTCCTTTGGAATTCTTTACCTGACTCTATTCGCCTTATATCACATATACAAAATTTTAAGAAAGCACTAAAAACTCTTCTATTCAACAAAGCATTTCAACACCTGATAAAAGAATTAAGTCAGTTCTGACTGGTTTCATAATTCTTGTTATAGTCTGACAGTTTTTTCCTTCTTACCTCCCCTCCCTCCATTTTCCATTCCTCCCTCCCTCCCCTCCTTTTTCCTCTTATTTCTATTTCTTTTTGAACCTGGCGGTTGAATTATAGCACTTATGTTTAGTTTTGTTTGTATTTGATATTATTTTGTGGTTAAGTTCTATTTGTAGGTGATATTATTTTGTGGTTTATTATTTCATTGTTTTTTTTTAATTTTTATATTATTTATTCTACAATTGTGTTTGTTTTGCTGTAAACTGTTTTGGTCAAATACTATTTTGTAAAGGCGGTATACAAACAATTTTTAAATAAATAAATTAAATAAATAAATCTTTGCAGCTGCACCTTTCAGTTTTTTTCTAAATATTTTCCTCATTTTATCAAAGTTTCCCTTTTGAAAGTTTAGTGTTAGAGCTGCAGATTTACTTATTGTCCCCCTTCCAGTTATTAGTTTAAATTTGATCATGTTATGATCACTGTTGCCAAGTGGCCCCACCACCGTTACCTCTCTCACCAAATCCTGCGTTCCACTAAGAATTAAATCTAAAATAGCTCCCTCTCTTGTTGGTTCCTGAACCAATTGCTCCATGAAGCAGTCATTTATTACATCCAGGAACTTTATGTCTCTAGCAAGTCCTGATGTTACATTTACCCAGTCAATTTTGGGGTAATTGAAATCTCCCATTATTATTGCACTGCCAAATTGGTTTGCTTCCCTGATTTCTCTTAGCATTTCATCATCCGTCTGACCATTTTATCCAGGTGTGTGTGAGTATACTCTTACCTGGCCATATAGTGAAATGTTTATAGCATGGAGCTTTCATCGATCACCTCGCAACTAAATGTATAATCATAGTGTACCTCATAGAATGTGTATGTGTTCATAGTTGTTATGTTATTGCAAAATAGTTAACTGTCCATTTTTGAGCCTTGATAGTGCTGCAAAATAAGCCAGTGTCATGGTCAGGCAGGCTGGAGGCAGGAAGCATTCCCAAAGAGGCAGTACAGGGCTTCAGGACAGGACTAGAGCTAGTCTTCTGCCTGTCCGACCTCTTTCCCTGCAAGTTGAGCTCTTGGGTTTTGGGGCCAGTAGGGCTTGTCTTCTGTGGAACATCATGGTATAGATGCTGAGTATAGGCTAGGAGCTGAGGTATGGCATAGGCTAGATGAGGTAAGGTTGGCTGGACAAGGATATGCAGGCTGGGCAAGGCAAGGCAGCCTGGAAGCTCAGGGTAGGCACAGACTGAGTACTGGATACAGGTACTGGCTGAGGACTGGATATAAAGCACAGGCTGGGGCTGGATACAGGGACAGGCTGGGGCTAGATAGAGGACACAGACTGGACCAGAGACAGGGGCAAGGACCGGGAAATAGACAAGGGAATGGGCAGGGTGGTGCAAGTCAGAAGAAGGAAAGGACTAGACAAGGACATGCCTGGACAGGCAACAAAAAAACAAGAAAGCCCAACAGGGAACCAAGACAGGCTGGAAGAACCTAGCAAGCCTGGAGGTCTTAAAGCAAGAAAAGGAGGCCTAAAAGGCCACAGAGCAAGGAAAGGAGGCAGAAAAGGCCAAAGAGCAAGATGTCTCTCCATGACTAGATGATGGTTTCAAGGTCTCTCTTAGGCTAGACCAGGGGTCAGGAACCTATGGCTCGGGAGCCAGATATGGCTCTTTTGATGGCTGCATCTGGCTCGCAGACAAATCTTTAATAAAAAAGTAAAAATCTAACAAAATCCCCCACCCTCCTGACGCCCCCCCCCCCAAGACCTCCAAAATTAATTTACTACAACCCCCACCCTCCTGACCCCCCCAAGACCTGCCAAAAGTCCCTGGTGGTCCAGCGGGGGTCCAGGAGCGGTCCGGGAGCGATCTCCTGGACTTGGGCTGTTGGCTGCCAGTAGTCAAAATGGCGCCGATGGCCCTTTGCCCTCACTATGTCACTGGGGTAGACCAAGGGTGGCGGTAGCCCCTGTGACATAGTAAGGGCAAAGGGCCGTCGGCTGCCAGTAATCAAAATGGCGTCGATGGCCCTTTGCCCTTACTATGTCACAGGGGCTACCACTGCCATTGGTCGACCCCAGTGACATAGTGAGGGCAAAGGGCCATCGGCGCCATTTTGACTACTGGCAGCCGACAGCCCAAGTTCAGGAGATTGCTCCCGGACCCCCGCTGCACCACCAGGGACTTTTGGCAGGTCTTGGGGGGGGTCAGGAGGGTGGGGGTTGTAGTAAATTAATTTTGGAGGTCTTGGGGGGCATCAGGAGGGTGGGGGGTTTTGTTAGATTTTTACTTTTTTATTAAAGATTTGTCTGTGAGCCCTGGACCCCCGCTGGATCAGCAGGGACTTTTGGCAGGTCTTGGGGGGGGGGGGTTGTAGTAAATTAATTTGGCAGGTCATGGGGGCGTCAGGAGAGTAGGGGGTTGTAGTAAGTATGGCTCTCACGGAATTATATTTTAAAATATGTGGCGTTCATGGCTCTCTCAGCCAAAAAGGTTCCCGACCCCTGGGCTAGACCATTGATTCAAAGTCTCTCAGAGGCTGAACCATTGCTTCAAGGTCTCTTGGAGGCTGGGCTGGTCACTCAGAGCTCCTCTGTGGCTGGACTGAAGGATTATCTCTCTGAGACTGAGCTGGTTCAGAGTCCCTCGGGCATACGGGGGCTGAATCCACATCTCTCAGGCACTGAGTGGCTGTGTCCGCATATCTTGGGCACTGGACTACTGGCTTAGAGTATCTCAGTAGGTGGATCACTGGCTCTTGGTGATTGGACTGCTGGCTTGGTATCTCCTGGTGGCTGGGCCACTGATACAGGGTCTCTTAGTGGTTGGTTCCCTAGCTCATGCCACTATGAAGCTGGATCACTGGAAAAGCATCTCTAGGGCAATGAGTAGCTGGACCAGAATTCCTCTGGTACTGGGTAGCTGTGCCAGAGTCTCTCTGACAATAGATAGCTGGGCCAATATCCCTCTGGCACTGGGTAGTGGGACCATTGTCGCTCTGGCACTGGGTAACTGAGCCAGGGTCTCTCTGGCACTGGAAGGCTCCTCCAGGAATGGAGCAGCTGGATTGGATTGCTCCTTTTGGAGTGGATTAGCCGGTCTGGACTTCTCCTCATTGAGCGGACCAATTGGACTGGATTTGCTTGGAATCCTTAAATGTGATGGAACAGCACATCCTTGGAGCTGGGTGGTGGGATCAGCATCTCTTGGCATGAATTGACTGGAACCACATTTCTCTGATTTTGGCTGGCTGTAGCAGCTCTCTGGAACAGGCTGACTAGAATAGCAGAAATGGAATTCCTCAGAGGAGCATCTGCTAAACTGGGTTTCTCCTGGAGTGGAGTAGGTGGATGGACACCTCCATAAGCTGAGGCATGGCTGAGACCAGCATGACTTCAGATGGACTACTAGCTTCTCTGGTTAGGGAGGCAATAAAAAATGTGCAGAAGACATTAAAAGAGTTTTCACATTGCATAATGACTAAACAGAGGCACAAAACTTCCCTAAAGGCAGAACTGTAGTTCTAGTGGAAACAGCAATCCGGAATGGCATCTGTATAACAGGTCTGGAGCTAATTTCAGAGCCTTGTATAGTTGGGAGAAATTCAGAGAAGGCACATGCTGCTTTCCTAAGAGTATGGGCTGATCTCATTAGCAGGATTGTTCAGTGCATTCCCTTGCTCTTGATTGGCTTGGCTAGATCCAGAAGCAAACTCTGTCTTCATAAGTAAGCTTTTAAAATTTTCCTGGAAAAGTACTGGTTGTTGCATAACCTTTGCTTCCCCCCCCCCCCCCCCCCCCCCCCAGTGAAGCATTGGATTATCCCACTAATATAATGTAGTACCATTTTCTAGGCCATTCAATTTAGAGTTTTATTGTACGTTACACATTACTTTGATTTATTATTTATGGCTGGAATGTACGATAGTGAAAAGCAGCGTCAGATTGACCGTATTAAGTATATTACAGATCATGAGGCATGTGATGCTGGAACAACATGTTATGCTCAGGCTTGTGAACCCTTGGGCCGACAGGAGGATGGTATACCTTGGAGGAAGATCCGTAGGTTCTCCCGTTGGGTGGCGAGGCAGGAACCGAAGATGTGACCAGTGGACCCTCGGCACTGTAGACAGGCGTGACTGTGGAGGCAGACGAAGAGTCGTGACGTCGAGGAACAGAGGAGTGTCTTCGCCACTGGAAGTCAGCATCCCCCCGGGAGGAGCCCGTAGGGACCCGGACCGCTGGGACTTAGGTGGACCTTTGAGAGGTCAAACGTACGGTGCAAGGGCTGACTGGAGCTTCACCCCTGGAAGCCCGCAGTCCCACCGAGAGGAGCCCATAGGGACCCAGGCCGTTGGGAGTTAGGTGGGCCCTTGGAGACGATGGTCAGGAGGAAGTCCAAGGTCAAGTGCCAGAGGGTCGCCGCTTACCAGTCCGAGGTCACACACCGAGGGATCACCACTTGCCAGTCCGAAGTCAATACCAAGAATCACCGCTAGTCAGTCTGAGGTCCGGAACCAGGAATACCAAAACGAAACTGGAACAAGGAGTCAAGACGCTGAAACTCACCGAAGCAAGCAGACTCCAACAGCTCTCACAGGAGACGTTGCCAAGTCGAGGAATGGTCAGAGGAAGTCTCCTTATATACTTCCTCTGGTCCTGTGGAAAGGAATCAGCTGCAGGCAATTAAAGGGACGAGGTCCCTTTAAATCTAGTGAAGAGGCGCGGCCTCGCGCCTAAGGATGGTGGTGGCCATCTTGGATCTGGGCCGCGGAGGAGAGCAGCAGGGACGGCTCCGATCCCGACGGCCAGCCCAAGATCCACACTGCCGCGCGGCGGTGCCAAGCTCGAAGCAGGGCAGTCGGCCCCAACGCTGCCGCTGGCCTGGTCGGCAGAAGAGGTAGGGGGCCGCGGACGCGGAACACAACACAACCTTTATTATGAAAACGTAGATTGCTGAAAAATTATTTTGAAGTAAAAGCTGGGTTCAGAGAACATGGGGTAAGATTGCCGACAAGTGTTTTACAAAATTGGTGCTGGTCAACTGCTAAAGTTGTCTCAAGAAAACCCAATAATTATTGAAAATTCTGGCAACAAGCAGAAAATAAAGCTGTTATTCTGCTCATTTTAAAGCCATTTTGTAAGCTATTAATGCTATTAATTGTATGTTGTTTAATTCCATTTTGAATGCCGATTAAAGTGGTATATTGCATGTTTCTATCAGATTTATGGTTGCTGCTGCAGTGGGGAAGGCCAATGTTAAACAACGCCCGGTATAGCTATATAAGCTGGAATTTGAAAAGAGGCTATATTGGGTATTTCATCAGAAGTAACTCTCCTGCTGTTAAAACTTGGTGTTTGTCTCATAAGAGCTGGCTTAGAGCCTGTGGTAATCTGATACAGAGGCAAGGAAACAGAAAGTGTGCCAGGTTGAGAAGCAGTCCTTACACCTACAGGTACAAGTTTTAAATCATTTTGGCAATTTGTAGCTGAATTTTGACTGTGATTTTCAAAAGAGCTGCGCCGAATGTTAAAGCAGAATTTAAGTGCTGGGTTTAATTCTCTGTGATTGGATTTACTTGTATCTGGATTAGCTGTGGTTTTAAGCTGGCAAATCATAATTTAATTTTTCAGGGAGACAAGTGCTGGATATTAAAGCAGAGTTTACCTTTGCAGGTGCTGGTTTGGATTCTTTGTGATTGGATTTACTTGTGTCTAGATGAGCTGTGGTTTTCAAAGGATTGGGCTTAGGGCTTTCTCAGCAGACTGCTTACATTTTAATTATTAGTAGGAAAACCAGATATTTTTAATACTTAGTACATATTAGACTATGAATTGGACACTGGACTAGTTGCAGAACAAAATGGGCAAGCTGTATCAGGAGGCATATACCCAGGAAAGTGGGGTGGGGGTGGATCAGAGCCAGAGAACTCCCTGGCTATATATTTTTGAAAGGATGAGGAAAGAGCCTGATTGGTCCAGGCTGGTAGGGTGTGGGGTACAAGGTGAACTATAGGGGCACGAGTTTGGTGCCTCTTTTTGGTGCTTTTGAAAGGCAGTAACTTGGGTAAGGCGTTGCTTTCTTTATTTCTGTGGGCAGGGCAAGTCGGACTCTTCATTGCTCCTTCCCTCCCCCCTCCCCCCCCCCCCCCTTATATGAATGTTGTTTTCTGGTTTTGATTACGTATCTTCTCTGTTACCCACTGAGAACTGTGGATCAGAGGGCTATAAATTGTACAAATAATAACAAGATACTGTTCGCTGAGGTATTACAGTCACAGTGGGGTAACCCGAGCCTATGTTTGACAATCGTTAAACTATGAGCTTCTGACCTGGGAGTGGGCATCAGGGGGGTATGTGTAGCTGGAGGGCTGCTACACAAGGCACCTGAGGACAGTGTAGTCACTGGTCAGGCTGCAGATTTTCCCTGATGGCACGGAGGATCAGTCAATGAAGGTCAGGCTGTTGAAGAGTTGGTGTCTCCCGGTATGGAGGGTTTTGATGTATGCCACTGGGGGTGGCAGTGGCAAAAGCAGCGGTGTTGGCAGGAGTGAGGGTAACATTGAGGGGACCTAATGTTATTTTTGTATCAGGTTTGGGTTTGACTTGATTATTAAACTGTGGCCTTGTTAAACCCAATGGTGGTGTATGTGTCTTTTGTGGAAAGGGAGGAAATGCCAGATGTTGCCTGCCTTACCCATGTTACTGCCTTTTAAAAGCTTACAAAAATGTTTGCATCATGGGGCTAATGTACTAATCTATGTAAAAATCATCTTATCGCACATTAATGGCCAATTTCAATGCAGGCATTATGTACCCCAAAATACCACATTAAATAACCAATGTACTAAAAGTGTTTTGTAGATTGGCATCCCAGGCATTAGTAATATGCAACTTGATGTGGACATTTCAGCCCCTTCTCCTCCTTCAAGGAACCAAACTAGAGTGCCACCTCCCCACTGACCCTGGCATAAAAATATCACACCCCTCACCCCAAATGCCCACCCATATACAGGACAAAGACTACATAGGGTCAACCAGTACTGTTTTGGATTTTGATACTGGTGGGTCAACAAAGAGTTATCCCTCCCTCCTGCCTCTGTTGACTGTGGCACTGATTGGGATGGGAATGGGATTAGAAGGGGGCTAAGAGCTCTACTTTTGTGCTGGCTGGGATGGCTAGGGGGATAGGAGATGTTGCCCTGATTCCTTCCTTAGCCAAACTAATTGAATCGGTAGTTCTTCGCCAGCTTTCAGATTTTTTAGCGGATCATGACTTTTTATATTCTGGGCAACATGGCTTTAGAAAAAGCCATTCCACAGAGACACTACTTCTATCCTGCTTTGATACAGTTTTTCGAGGCTTTGATGCTTACACAGAATATATTCTTATTTCTTTAGATATATCCGCTGCGTTTGATACTCTGGATCATCACATACTTCTTTCTGGTTTAAAATCTTTAGGGATTCAGTCTACTGTTCTCTCTTGGTTTCAATCTTTTTTAGCAAGTCGCTACTTACAAATAACTGTTAATAATCATTCATCAGAGCCTTACCTTTCTGCCTCGGGAGTTCCACAAAGTTCTTCATTATCTCCTTTACTTTTTAATATCTATCTACTTCCCCTCTGTCGCATTCTTGCAGCCCTTAATGTCTATTTCCGAATTTACACGGATGACATTCAATTGTTAGTACCCCCATCAAACTTCCTGGTCTGATACTTTTTCATTAATTTCATTATACCTATCTACAATAAACTCTTGGCTCGATCATAATCGACTGAAATTAAATCCATCTAAGACCACTCTGACTTATTTATCCTCCATTACCAATTCTTCATTAGCACCACCTCCTTATTTACTGTTCAAGGGTATTTCCATTCCTATTGGTACTTTTACTAGTAGTCTAGGGGTTATAATCAATTCAGATCTTTCAATGCAGAACCACATTTCCAATATTACAAAAAAATCTTTTTTCAAACTTCATTTACTGAAAAGAATTTGTCCATTTCTCTTTTTTCAAGATTTTCGCACAGTGCTACAATCTCTGATATTCTCTGGATTGGATTACTGCAATGCTCTGTTCTTAGGGCTACCAGACTCAACTATATTTCCATTACAACTAATACAAAATTCTGCAGCTCGGATTTTATCAAGTTCTACCCGCAGATCACATATTACTCCTGTTCTTTTCTCTTTTCACTGGTTACCAGTTAAATACAGAATTCATTACAAAGTACTGACTTTATTCATACACTTATCTATAATACAACTTCAACTTGGCTCTGTTCTAACCTTCGTATTTATAAACCAGCCAGACAACTCAGATCACTCTCCAAGAATCTTCTAGATATACCCTCTGTTAAGCTGGCCAGATTGGAAATAACTAGGAAAAGGGCTCTATCAGTAGCTGGCCCTATTCTTTGGAATTCATTCCCTGACTCTCTTCGGCTTACTTCCTCTGTACAACAATTCAAAAAAATGTTAAAAACCTATTTATTCCAGCAAGCTTTTAGTTCACTGACTACTTCTTAATTTCCCATATTCTAAGTTCAGGATTTTGTTTTTGTTTTTTGTTTTGTTTTTAGATGGGCTTTTATTATATTATATTTATGTTATGTTATGTTGTGTATTATCTGATTGCCTTGAATTTTATGTACGTTTTTATTGTGAACCGTTTTGATTAATTATTTGAATTGTAAAGGCGGTATACAAACATTTTTAAATAAATAAATAAATAAATAAATAATTAGGCCTGGGAGGGGGAAATTACAGCACACTTCAGGCCACGGATTACTGATACCAAGCATGGGTAGTCTGACAATGACCTGAGTCCCCAGGCAATAAGGGTCACTGGCCCTAACCAACCAGCCAAGGCTAGGGAAGAGTACTGGGGGCCTTCAGGCATTGCCCTATTGAACAAATGGTCAGTCCGCCCTTGCTGCCAATAATATCAATGTTTTACTGTTGGCGGTAATGAATCACATCATCTTCAACAAAACACCAAGTTTAAAGGATTTTAGGACACTGGGCATTTAATACAGGGGTAGATTTTTAAAAACAGCGCGATCACGTACTTTTGTTTGCGCAGCAGGCGCAAACAAAAGTACGCTGGATTTTATAAGATAGGCTCATAGCCGCGCGTATCCTCTAAAATCCTGGATCGGCGCGCGCCGAGCCGTGCAGCCTGCCTCCGTTCCCTCCGAGGCCGCTCCGAAATCGGAGCGGCCTCAGAGGGAACTCTCTTTCGCCCTCCCCTCACCTTCCCCTCCCTTCCTCTACCTAACCCACCCCCCCGGCTCTATCTAGACCCCCCCCCTTACCTTTGTCCGTAGATTTATGCCTGCGCGCAGTCCTCCGACCCGGGGGCTGGTCCGGAGGCCTGGACCACGCCCCCGGGCCGGCGCCACGCCCCTGGTCCCGCCCCCAAAATGCCATGCCCCGCCCCCAAAATGCAGCATCGTCGGGCCCCGCCCCCGACACGCCCCCTTCCAAAAACCCCGGGACCTACGCGCATCCCAGGGCTCTGCGCGCGCCAGCGGCCTATGGAAAACAGGCGCGCCGGCGCGCAAGGCCCTGCTCGTGTAAATCCGAGCGGATTTACGCGAGCAAGGCTTTTAAAATCCTCCCGACAGTGTTTTGGGACAGATAACCCCATGTTAAAACTGATTGTTATTGGGTTTCAATAATGAGTTTAAAGCAATTTGTTGTATTTTGGACATTGAAGCGTGGGCCCTTGGTCGCTGTAAGAGATGGCAACTCCCACAGGGCAGGGCCCTGTGGGGACTTGCAGCGATAGGCTAGCTCAAGGCAGAGATGGACACAGAGAATTAGCTTTATTGTACTGCAACGTAGATGGTGACCCGAGGAACGGGTGATGATTCCAGCCAGGAGATGAGGAACCAGATGGCAATGTTTCGTCTATAGGTTGCAGGGTGGTTGCAGGGTGGAAACGACAGTTCCACAGTCTCACCAGGTCCCAAGAGGGAGATAGTGGTCCACGAAGCGGGGTAGGTCGAGAACCCAAACTTAGATGGAGAAGCCAATATATCCGGTAGTGGTCCACGGAGTGGGGTAGGCTGAGGATCTATGAGGAGAGAGTTGAGACAGTGCAAAGACAGAACTGGTGCAGCAGAATTCACTCTGATGCTGGTAGTTGTAGTAGAAGGGAACCCCCGAGAAGCGGACGAACAAGGCCCCCGAGGAGCGGGTACCGTAGGTATCCTGGTAAGAAATAGGCAACCCCGAAGGGAAGGTAGGAGCATGGCAAGGCCCCCAAGGAGCGTGTACCTTAGACGTCCTAGTTGGTAGGAGGTAACCCTGGAGGGTAAGGAGGAGCGAGGCAAGGCCCCCATTGAGCGGGTACCTAAGTCATCCTGGAGCGAGAGTACACAGAGTGGGAGCATCTGGTAACATGGAGAGATCAGCATGGAGGATTCCTTGCTAACTCGTAAAAGGAATCATGAGCGGAAATTAAATACCAGAGCTAGTGATGTCATGCGGTGGGGACGCCCCCGAGGTTCCCACCATGACGCACGTAAAGGACGGGGCTGCACGTGCACGCATGTGCCCTAGGTGACTCCTGGAGAAAGATGGCGAACGCAATCGCCCATGCCGGACTGGGGACGCCGGAGGGTACGGTGAGAAGCGAAGGCAGCCATCTTTCCAAAAGGAACTGAGTCAGGTAGAAAAAAGGTGAACAATAGAGGGCACAGCCATCTGCGACCAACGGGCGCAACACAATTGAGTGTATTGGTGCCCAAGTTTCAACACAGAGAAATTAATTGACTTGATGTTCACTTCAGTTGTACAGTGCAGTGTAAAGTCACATCCACATAAAAAATGACACCAGCTCATCAATGAGTAAAATACTGTATGAGACCAATGACAGTAGCTAACTCTTATACCATGATTTTTCTTGCTGTGGCCAGATGCATCAAATAACTTTCCATTTATTTAGTTATTTAGTTATTTTATATGCAATCATTCCAAGTGAAGATCACAGTGGTTTACAAAAGTAACATTCATACTTTCGGTCAACACATACTTTGGAAAAACACATATTTTGATTTGACATATACATGGGTATAACACAAAAGTGGGTCATGTGGATCTACAAGGATGTTCATATATATGTTAACTGAAGATACGGGATATAGGGCTAATAGAATGGTGATTCTGTTTAGTAATTTACGTAATCATAGGGGGTTGGTCATGAGATACTTAATATTGTCTTTGTTCTGTTACAGTCCACATGTTACGTTCACGTAATTTGCTTAACGGCACATGGTGAGTAGCACATAACAGAATCAAATCCATATATGTTTGTTTCATTTTAGCATGAACTATATTTTTGTAGCATACCTATTTTACTACATTTTATTTTATTGAATTTAAGTAAAGTGCATGTACTTTAATAAATTTTGCAAACAGGACACTAAATTGACAAATGACATAAACAATATTTTATTACTGTATTATGTAATTTTGGATGGGAAATAACACGATATAACAAATATCATTGATGTTTTCATGTCATTTAAAAATAAAAGCATACCCCTAATACAGTAAGGGGCGGATTTTAAAAGGCGCGTGAATAGCCTACTTTTGTTTGCGCTCCAGGCGCAAACAAAAGTACGCTGGATTTTAGTAGATACGCGCGGAGCCGCGCGTATCTGCTAAAAACCTGGATCGGCGCGCGCAAGGCTATGGATTTTGTATAGCCGGCGCGCGCCGAGCCGCACAGCCTACCCCCGTTCCCTCCAAGGCCGCTCCGAAATCGGAGCGGCCTCGGAGGGAACTTTCCTTTGCCCTCCCCTCACCTTCCTCTTCCTTCCCCTACCTAAACCCCCCCCCTTACCTTTGTCGGGGGATTTACGCCTCCCGGAGGGAGGCGTAAATCCCCGCGCGCCAGCGGGCCTCCTGCGTGCCGGGCCGCGACCTGGGGGCGGGTACGGAGGGCGCGGCCACGCCCCCGGACCGCCCCGGGCCATAGCCATGCCCCCGTACCCGCCCCCAAAACGCTGCCGACACGCCCCCGAAACGCCGCGACGACCGGGCCCGCCCCCGACACGCCCCCCTCGGAGAACCCCGGGACTTACGCGAGTCCCGGGGCTCTGCGCGCGCCGGGAGGCCTATGTAAAATAGGCTTCCCGGCGCGCAGGGCCCTGCTCGCGTAAATCCGCCCGGTTTTGGGCGGATTTACGCGAGCAGGGCTCTGAAAATCCGCCCCTAAATGTGTTTCCTCATTCTTAAACAAGTAAAAAGTGACAGCTTGCTATATTTTTAAACTGATTATGGATCAAAACAGTGTTTTAATATTGAAACAATTTGTTCCATAGCTCTGGTTATCCTGGTTTGTTTTTCTGCATCAGTTTACAGACACTCAGGCACACATCAACATTGACCAGTTTGTTTCTTTTCGAAGAAAGGTTTAGTGTCACAATCATATTAGTACTTTCAAAATTAAAGAGGATTGGGAAACAAATCAGAAGATAGTAAAAATATAGTTTGAGGACCGAAAGCACAGACATTCTCTTATAAATATATATTCATCGAGAAGAACACAAAACATGAGGAGAGGAAATACTGACAAAGGGCTTGACTTACCTTCTATTTAGGAAACAATTGCTAGTTACAATGGCGAAAAGGAAGGAAGACTTTATTGAACTTCAAATATACTACAGCCACTGTGCTCTAAATTAATCAGATTTGTTTGCTATGATTTCTTTCTGACAAAGTTATGTCCCTTCAGATCTTGTAGTCTGCTGGATTCAAGATATTACATTAAAATTAATGAAGGTAATTTTCAAAGAGTAATGCACGTTTTATTAGCACATGCATGTGTATATCCTGTTTTATAAACCTTGAGAGTATATACTGTTATTGATCTGAAGGTGGACTCTTTGTCCGAGGTAGAGTTGGCGCTACCTGAGAGAGTAAACCCTCTTAGGTCCCTACCGTCGGAAGGCGAGGCTGGATCAAAGCAGGAGCCAACAGGTACTTCACCACTGGAAGCTCGTGGTCCCCCAGGGTGGAGCCCATAGGGACCCGGGCCGCTTGGACTTAGGTGGGCCCCTGAACAAAGTAGAAAGGTCTGAGTACAGTCCGAAGTCGAGATCAGAAGAATGGTCGGAATTCGGTCCGGAGGTCGAAGCCAGAAGGAGGGTCAGAAGCCGGTCCAAGGGTCAAAGCCTGAAGAATGGTCGGAAGCCGATCCAGGGGTCGAAGCCAGAAGAATGGTCAGAAGCCAGTCCGGGGTTGAAGCCAGAAGAATCCGTCCAACGAGGAGAGAAGCAGAAGCTGGGACTGGAAGGATGAGAACAACTGAGGGAAACAGGCAGAGGAGCACAGGAACGGAGCAGGAACAGGAACTCGGAGCTCAGGATCAATACAGAACCAGGAGCCAAGAAACAAAGGCAAGGACTGAGGGGCAGACCTTGCCTTAAATAGAGGAAACCAGGCGTCCCAGGGAGAGGCTACGACAATTTCTTGTCATGGCCCCTTTAAATGAAGCAGGAAGAATGCGCTGCTCCAGCAGGCCCGGCGGTGGAGGAGCCAACAGATGGAGGAAGGCCAGGCAGAGACACGGTTGGCTCAGCGGCAGCAGGGACGGCCACGGGAGGAACCTCAATGATGGCTGCTGCCGTCAGCGTCCTGGAAGCAGCCCGACTGCGCCAGTGAGTGGTTTGCCCTGGTCACGGTCCCCCGCGGCTGGCAGCCATAACATTACCACCTCCTTTAGGCTTCCCCCTAGAAGGCTTGGGTTTTCCCGGGTGATCGGTGTGAAAGTTCTTGATAAGATCCTTATCCAAGATGTTCATAGCAGGCTCCCAGGAATTCTCCTCAGGTCCGAATCCCTCCCATGCTAGGAGGTATTCCCATTTGCTGCCTCATTTCCAGACATCGAGGACCTCACGAACCTGGTATATGGTTTCTTCCTCCACCCTGGTCTGTGGAACTTCAGGAACCTTCCGAGTAGGCCAGGTGAGGACCAGGGGCTTAAAAAGAATTATGGATCCTCAATGTGGAAGGCAGACGAAGTTGATAGGTCACAGGACACAGCAGCTGCAGCACCGGCAAGGGACCAATGTAGCGGGGAGCAAGTCGCATAGATGGAACCCTCAGATGGATGTGCCTGGTGCTAAGCCACACCTTTTCTCCTGGATGAAACTGGGGAGCTGGTCTTCGATGTTTGTCGGAAAATTTCTTTGCGGTGCGAGCCGCCTTGAGCAGTATCTGTTGGATATATAGAAAATGCCATACTGGGTCAGACCAAGGGTCCATCCAGCCCAGCATCCTGTTTCTAACAGTGGCCAATCCAGGCCATAAGAACCTGGCAAGTACCCGAAAACTAAGTCTATTCCATGTAACCATTGCTAATGGCAGTGGCTATTCTTTAAGTGAACTTAATAGCAGGTAATGGACCCAGAGTCTTCTCAGCTGTGCAGCAGTTAGCTGGGCCACTGGCGAGGGAACAGGCAGAGGCAGAGGCAAGGGTGGCCTGGGTTGTTGCCCAAAGACAATTTGAAAGAGTGAGGCCCCAGTCAAGGTACAGGCATGTGAGTTATGGGAGAACTCAGCCCAGGGAAGGAGTGTTGCCCAGTCATCCTGACAGGTGTTGACATATAAATGTTGAAATTGTTTTACGGTACGATCAGTCCGTTCCACCTGACCTTGGCTTGAGGGTGAAACGCAGTAGTAAAATCCAAGGAAATGTGAAACTTCTTACAGAGGTTTAGCCAATATCGGGCCATGAATTGCAGTCCACAATCAGAAGCGATGTTCTGCGGTATGCCATGGAGGCGGAAGATATGTAACATGAAAAGTTGGGCCAGACGAGGAGCAGACGGGAGGAAGGGTAATGGAGTGAAGTGGGCCATTTTAGAGAATCCATCCACTACTATCCATATCACTGTGTTGCCCTCAGAGGGTGGAAGATCCACGATGAAGTCTGTGGAGATGTGTGTCCATGGCTTCATGGGGGTTGCAAGAGGTTGTAATAGCCCCCAAGTTTTTCCTGTTGGAACCTTGTGCTGAGCACAGGTAGGGCATGAATCGACATATGCTCGAGTATCTTTGTGCATCTCAGGCCACCAATAATACCACTGGAGAAGGTTGAGAGTCCGGTCTCATCCCAGATGTCCGGCCAACTGGAAGTCATGAGCCCAGGCTAGCATCTTGCTACGAAGAGGCACCACAGTCTTACCAGGTGGAATAGTAATTGTAGCAGAGAGGATAATGCGAGCTGGGTCTATGATATGTTGAATGGACATCCGCCTTGATGTTCTTACTAGCTGGTCGATAGCGGCGTTCAAAGTCAAAACGTGTAAAAAAGAGCACCCAGCGAGCCTGGCACGGGTTCAGATGTTGGGCTTACTGGAGGTACACCAGATTCTTATGGTCAGTGTAGACTGTTATACAGTGTTGTGCTCCCTCCAGCCATTGTCGCCACTCCTCAAACGCAAGTTTAATGACTAGGAGCTCCTTGTCGCCAATGGAATAGCTACATTCTGCCATAATAAATTTTCTTGAGAAGTAGGAGCAGAGGTGAGAGGTTCCTGATGCGTTGTTTTGGCTAAGGACCGCTCCCAGAGGGAGAGGAGGGTCAGAGGGGGGGGGGCCTCTGACCCCCCCCCCTCTGACCCCCCCAAGCTGGCCAAAAGTTCCTTTTGGGTGCAACGAGGGTCCCGGAGCGAACGCGCGGGGAATCACGTGACGCCGCGTCACTCCGACGTGAAGCCGACGTCACGTGCTCCTCGCAAAGGAGTTCAGAAATGGCGTCCTGACTCCCTGCTGGACCACCAGGGAGTTTTGGTAAGTCTTGGGGGGGGATTAAGGAGGGTGAGGGGTTTAAATTTTTATTTAGGATCAACAATCGCGATTTCCAACGTATTCAACATAGCTATGTTGAATAAGTTGGAAATCCGATCGTTTTCGCCTCATCACTTTTTTAAGTTAAAAAAAAAAAAAGTTGCGTTTTACATTTAAGTTCAAAACGAATGCACACCCCTAGTCTGTAGGTCCCATGAAAAAATCAGAAAGTCATCTAAGTATACTATCATGCATACATAGAGCAGATCTCTAAATATCTCGTTAATGAAGTGCAGGAAGACGGCAGGAGCGTTGGTCAGTCCGAATGGCATGACGAGATATTCATAGTGGCTATCCCTGGTATTAAAAGCCATCTTCCACTCATCACCCTCTCGAATCCTGATCAAATTATAGGCTCCCCATTAGTCCAATTTAGAGAGTACCCTGGCTCCCTGTAAATGGTCAAAGAGCTCAGCTATTAGAGAAAATGGGTATCGGTCATTGATGGTAATAGCATTTAGCCCACGGAAGTCGATACAGGGACGCAAAGTCCCATCCTTTTTTCTGACGAAGAAGAAGCCAGCCCCAGCTGGGAGCATGGACTGATGAATAAACCCCTTTTGAAGGTTGTCCTGAATATATTCAGCCATGGCATGAATCTCCAGAGCAGACAACGGATAGACTCTTCCACAAGGCGGAGTGGCTCCAGGGACTAGATTAATGGCACAGTCAAATTCTCGATGCGGAGGCAATGTGTCAGCAGCCTTCTTGGAGAATACGTCAGTAAAGCATTGAGTAATCCCTTCATATAATTTTTATTTCAAAACAAAGCTTTTAAAAAAGTGTTAGAAGATAAAGTTGGATGGTGTTTCACAGGAAGCAGTTGGAGCCAATACAAATCTTTGGGCGGTCAAGGAGCTGCACAATTCAGCTGTCAATAATTTCTTTGTCACAATATGAAATGACAACTGTATTCCCACAATTAAATGACCATCTTATAGAAGCATGATTTTGACTGTCGTAATAGGTATTATCATATAGTGCTGTTTGACTTTATTTTTATAATATTTATATATATATATATATATATATATATATATTTATTTATTTTTTTAATATTATACTAGGACTTGACATCTTAACTGTGTAGAATTCATTTCTCGCCCATCTACAAAGTTAAGATAAGTCAAGTTCTAGTGTAATTATGAAAACGAATGATGGAAGATCAGTATTGATATTTTAAAAGGTGGAGGATGTCACATTTTGCAATATTATAAAAATTCAAAAAATACTTTGGACTGACCTATGATTATATTTAAGGCAGAGTAATAAAGTCAAACAGCACTATACGATGATGCCTATTATGACGGTCAAAATCATGCATCTATAAGATGGTCATTTAATTGTGGGAATACAGTTGTTATTTCATATTGTGAGTTGGTTGTATCAACAATTCCCATTCAAAAAAAAAGGTCGTTCTGAGCATAATTATTAAGTGTAATAATTTCTTTGTGACAGCCTAATTTGCATGGATGCTGTCATTAGCTGCAAGAAAGCCTTGTGCTTATCTTTTTTGTAAAATGGCTGTGCAAGGATCAAGGAGCTGTGAGTTGACTGTGTTTCATAAAAGTTTAGTACTGTGTTTAACAAACGTTCTAACTGAATGATATTAATTGTCAAACTTCTACCATCTTGAGGAGGTTGTAAAGGAGTCCAGTAAAAAGTGTTTAAGGGTATATTAGCACTGTGTGAGGAACTATTTTCTGTTTTGTGACCTCATCCAGGGCAGTAATCCTCCTTGTGGAAGAACAAAGCCACGTGCAGAAAGAGACTGGTCTTGTGCAGAGGCAGGGGCTTACAGTTGGAGCTCTGCCTTGGAATCAGGGAAAAAGGAGAAAACCCTGTTTGTTTGAGACAGAAATAATGGGAACAGAGAGAGTAAAGCTATCATTGTTAAAGCCCGAGCAAGTCAAAGATTGGCAGAGATTTTTGAAAATAAGAAAATCCACTGTCCAGCTGAGGAAGAAATACAGACAAAGTTAAAAAAATAATAATTAAATGAACAGGAACATAGAATTTACCTGTTCTATTCAGGAGTGATTTACCTGTTGAAATGTTACTGGGAAAACTGTAAAGTCAAGATTCCAAGCAGAAGTGGAGAATGACGTGCATAATTGTTGTATAGCTTTGAATCCAATCAGTCTCAGAGTGAAACTTTTCTGCCAGAGGGGACTAAGGGGAAAAGCTGGACTAAACCAGTGAGAAGTGACTTTACTTCATATGCCTTCTATAAACTAAGAAGTAATTCCACTGAAGAAAAATCAATGTTTTGAACCAGTGTTACTGTCTGTTGAACAGTCAAAAGACATTAAGCAGGACAATTAAAATGTTTTTTTAACCAATCCAGGCAAAAAGCCAGACTTCTAAAAGAGATTCCAAATTCAAACTCCTCTCTGCACAAGGAAGGAGTGGGACATTTTGGAAGAGTGACTGGAAAAGTAATTAAAATATTTTCTGTTCCCACAGGAAGAGAAAGGACCAGTAATTAAGGACAATTGCTTATCCTTTTATTTTATTAGTTAGAATATCAGTACATGGTAGGTTCCTGTTGCATACATAATAGGGCCACATTGTTAGATTGCTGAAAGATATACAGTGAGAGGTAGATAGTTTCTCTTTTTTATTTTCTTAAAGTTAGGACAATGGGCTGTTCCTGCGGTTCCTGGAAGGCGACAAAGAGAAGAGGACCAGAGTCACAAAACCAGGAGTGCTTCACTCTTTATCATTTCCACAAACACCGATTTGGGGACAATGCACCCTGCAACCTACAGATAAGTTTGCACTCTCACAACAGCTTAGGTCTGGCCTGGTGATCCAGCAGGGTCCCGGGAGTGATCTCTCCCTCTCGGGCCGTCGTCTGCCACTAATCAAAATGCCACTCAAAAATGTCACTCAAAAACAAAAGAAATACATAACTAGAGATGTGATTCGGCCGAACCTTTCGGTTCGGCCTTCATTATCAACCCACAGCAGAAAATTTAGTTTCCCGCGGTTCAGGCCGATTTTTTTCGGCTGTCCCGAACCAAAAAAAAAACCACCCCCAACTCTTAAGATTTCATTAATTACAATCCCCCACCAGCCCAACCCCCCAAAAAACTTGCCTAAAGTCCCTGGTAGTCCTGCGGGGGTCCTGGGAGCGATCTCCCACTCTCGGGCCATCAGCTGTCAGTAAACAAAATAGTGCCAGTGGCCCTTTGCCCTTACCATATGACAGGGGCTATCGATGCCATTGGCTGGCCTCTGTGACATAGTAGGAGCAATGGAAGGCCAGTGCCATCTTAAAAAATGGTGCGGACCATCCATTGCTCCTACCATGTTACAGGGGCTGGCCAATGGCACCGATATCCCCTGCACATGGTAAGGGCAAAGGACCATCGGCGCCATTTTGATTAGTGGCAGCCGATGGCCCGAGAGGGAGAGATTGCTCCTGGGACCCTGCTGGACGACCAGGGACTTTCAGTAAGTCTTGGGGGGGGGGGGGGGGGTTTGGGCAAGTCTTGGGGGGTTGGGAGTATGAGGGGTTGCAATTAATGAAATTTGAAGGGTTGGGTGGGTTTGGGGGTTGTTTGTTTTATGTGCCCTTTCTTTCCCCCCCCCCAAAAAAAAAAAAAAAGAAGAAAACCAAACAAAATTTCGTGGGTTTTCCTATCATTTCGGTGACCCCCCCCCCCCGAAACGCTACCAAATAGGAAATATTGTCTATATTTCCTATTTCGTCGCAAATGAATGCACATCCCTATACATAACAGAATTACAGGAAGAAAATTATACTTACATAAGAAAAAATGTTAAAAGATTCTGCAAGCTAGAGAGCAATCCAAAGCATCAAGTTCAGAGAATGCACTGGTGTTAAGTAAATACAGTATAAAGAACAAGAGTGGACAATATTGTGACTTGCCTGGATAACAATTTTGAATGCATCTTGCCTCTTTTGAGAGACTTAGAAGGAAATGCTAATTATCATAGTAACTTAGTTGGTAAAGATTGTTCTGATAACTGTTCTGATATCTCAAAGGCAAAAGATTTAAAGTGAACTGCATTTACTGTTGGTACACAAGAGCTGTTGAGCCTGGTTTTTAACATCATTGCCAGCTGGTTAAATTCTTTTTATTATTTGCATTTCATAATTGTTACCACAATAAAGCTTTTGTTAATTTTAAAGGATTCTTTCCTCTATGAGGAAAGGCTGAAGAGGTTAGGGCTGTTCAGCTTGGAGAAGAGACGGCTGAGGGGGGATATGATAGAGGTCTTTAAGATCATGAGAGGTCCTGAACGAGTAGATGTGAATCGGTTATTTACTCTTTCAAATAATAGAAGGACTAAGGGGCATTCCATGAAGTTAGCAAGTAACACATTTAAGACTAATCGGAGAAAATTCTTTTTCACTCAACGCACAATAAAGCTCTGGAATTTGTTGCCAGAGGATGTGGTTAGTGCAGTTAGTGTAGCTGTGTTTAAAAAAGGATTGGATAAGTTCTTGGAGGAGAAGTCCATTAACGGCTATTAATCAATTATACTTAGGGAATAGCCACTGCTATTAATTGCATCAGTGCATCAGTAGATGGGATCTTCTAGGTGATTGGGTAATTGCCAGGTTCTTGTGGCCTGGTTTTGGCCTCTGTTGGAAACAGGATGCTGGGCTTGATGGACCCTTGGTCTGACCCAGCAAGGCAATTTCTTATGTTCTTATGTTCTTATCTTTCTTACTCCCTGCTTCCCCTCCCAACTCCGGGAGTTCCATTGGCTGGGTGGGATTTCCCATTTCTTCTAAATTACCCAGTCGGAAAGAGGGCAACGTGTGGAACCCCTTTAGTTGCAACTCGACTACAGTACCATCGACCTACCCCACTGCCACTCAGAAACTCGAACCACCGTAGCGGAAGAGAGTCACTATTTCCACCAGTTGCAGCTAAGGGGGTGCTACAGTTCACAAAGATATTGAACAGAATCTATCCCAGGCACTCCTCACACTTTCCTCCTCCATTACCCTTTGTTTTCCTCAATCAGTTCCTAATCCAATCCACTTCCTTTGGTCCAAACCCTAAACTGCTTGGTTTATTTATAAGCCTTTTATACAGGGCAATATCAAAAGCTTTGCTGAAATCCAAGTATAACACAACAGAATACACTCTTGATCTAATACTGTAACCACCCAAGCAAATAAATTGATCAGATTTGTTTGCCATATTCTTCTGGTAAATTCATGCTATCTCAGGTCCTGCAAGCTGCTTCTTGGGATCGGTAGTGGTCGATCCCCTAGACCAGCTGCACTTACCAGCAGCGACAGCCACTGCAGGGAACCGAGAAACCAGTCCCTGCATCGCAGCTGCTTCAAGGCTCCTCAGGCTGCCACCGGCATCAGCAATGCAGGGCTACTCGGCATTCCTCATGCCGACATCATCGACGGCAGAAACAGCAGGAGGCTGGCAGCACTGCTTCTGCAAGGATAGCCTCTGTCGGACGCAAGCGCTTGGCTCCTCCCCCAGTTATAGGAGCCATGGCAGGAAGTCATTCTAAGCTCCCAGGAACCACTTCCTGTCCAGGACTATTTAAGGAGGCCTTTGAGGGTTCCACAATGCCTTGCAATAGGTCCAGTTTGGTGTGTCTTCTGCCTCGCTTGCCTGCCGCCTGCCTGATTTTCAGAAGGCGTTTGACAAAGTTCCTCATGAGAGGCTTCTAGAAAAGTAAAAAGTCATGGGATAGGAGGCGATGTCCTTTCGTGAATTACAAACTGGCTAAAGGACAGGAAACAGAGAGTAGGATTAAATGGACAATTTTCTCAATGGAAGGGAGTGGGCAGTGGAGTGCCTCAGGGATCTGTATTGGGACCCTTACTTTTCAATATATTTATAAATGATCTGGAAAGAAATACGACGAGTGAGGTAATCACATTTACAGATGATACAAAATTGTTCAGAGTAGTTAAATCACAAGCAGATTGTGATAAATTGCAGGAAGACCGTGTGAGACTGGAAAATTGGGCATCCAAATGGCAGATGAAATTTAATGTGGATAAGTGCAAGGTGATGCATATAGGGCAAAATAACCCATGCTGTAGTTACACAATGTTAGGTTCCATATTAGGTGCTACCACCCAAGAAAGAGATCTAGGCATCATAGTAGATAACACATTGAAATCGTCGGTTCAGTGTGCTGCGGCAGTCAAAAAAGCAAACAGAATGTTGGGAATTATTAGGAAGGGAATGGTGAATAAAACAGAAAATGTCACAATGCCTCTGTATCGCTCCATGGTGAGACTGCACCTTGAATACTGTGTACAATTCTGGTCACCGCATCTCAAAAAAGATATAATTGTAATGGAGAAGGTACAGAGAAGAGCGACCAAAATGATAAGGGGAATGGAGCAGCACCCCTATGAGGAAAGACTAGAGGTTAGGACTTTTCAGCTTGGAGAAGAGACGGCTGAGGGGGGATATGATAGAGGTGTTTAAAATCATGAGAGGTCTAGAACGGGTAGATGTGAATCGGTTATTTACTCTTTCAGATAATAGACTAGGGGGCACTCCATGAAGTTAGCATGTGGCACATTTAAA
This sequence comes from Rhinatrema bivittatum, assembly GCF_901001135.1. NCBI lineage: Eukaryota > Metazoa > Chordata > Amphibia > Gymnophiona > Rhinatrematidae > Rhinatrema > Rhinatrema bivittatum. The sequence continues at coordinate 76,478,944 of NC_042616.1, forward strand.
ACTAATCGGAGAAAGTTCTTTTTCACTCAACGCACAATTAAACTCTGGAATTTGTTGCCAGAGGATATGGTTAGTGCAGTTAGTATAGGTTGGATAAGTTCTTGGAGAAGTCCATTACCTGATATTAATTAAGTTGACTTAGAAAATAGCCAGCCATTGCTATTACTAGCAACAGTAACATGAAATAGACTTAGTTTTTGGGTACTTGCCAGGATCTTATGGCCTGGATTGGCCACTATTGGAAATAGGATGCTGGGCTTCATGGACCCTTGGTCTGACCCAGTATGGCATGTTCTTATGTTCTTTTGACCCTGCTTCGGATATTGGACTTTGCCTTGCCTGCCGCCTGCCTTTGACCCTGCTTCGGATATTGGACTTTGCCTTGCCTGCCGCTTGCCTTTGACCCTGGACTGTCTTGAACTCTTCCATACTATCTGCCTAGCCACTGCTCCGCTGGCACGACCTCATCACCTGGTTACCGTCCCTGAGGTCCATCTCCCACCAACGAGGAACTGTGGTAAGCCCTTTAAACATCTTATCGTTGTGGCCCAAGGGTTCACTGATTCATTGAATCGTAACAGATTGCAAGGCCATGGACCCGATGGACTTCTCTGGTCTGCAGACTATTCCAGGCCTAGCTTTAAGAATACAGCAGCAGTAGCAGTGCCTAGACTCCCTGACGGCATCCCTAAAACATCTGAAATCCCGGTTAGAAACCTCTGAAATTCCCAGTGGACCACCAGCCGTTCCAACACCCAGCGCCTCTCCCATTCGATTACCAGCCCCTCCCCGGTATGCAAGTGATCTATGCACTTTTCACTGCAACCAACGCAGATTACTTTGTATACAGTAAAGAGCACCTTCATACTTTCATTGTTGGATGGCAAGGCTCTGGCCTGGGCTTCCCTGCTATGGGAGAGGGGAGATCTAATTCTTCAGGATCTTCAACATTTCCTCCAGGTTTTTAAATGGACCTTTGATGATCCCCATCGTTTGGTGGCTACAGGGTCAGATATTCTTCACCTACATCAAGGCGCTCGTTCATTATCCGATTACGCCATTGAATTTCGGACAATGGCTACCAAATTAAATTGGTGAGAGGACAGTTTATGGAGTATTTTTTTGGAAGGACTAGCCACCCGAATCAAAAATGAGTTGGCTTCTCAAGTTCTCCCTGATTCTTTGGATGGTCTGATTGATCTAGCTGGCAAAATCGATTGGCGTCTTCAACAACACTCCAGGGAATTGCGTGGGCCACGTAGACCAATCAATCTGGCACCCTTCTTCTCCAGGCCACTGTCAAGTCCTCAGCCTACTGCTGTGAGCTTTCAGACGAAAGAACCTATGTAATTAGGGAGGACCGAAGAAAGACATCATCGCCGAACTCAATGCTTATGTTTATACTGTGCTGGTTTTCTGGCCAATTGTCCTGAGAAAGGGGGAAACTTCAGAGCCTAGAACCAATCGGGGAGATGGTTCTAGGTTTTACCAGCTCTGCTCTCCAGCTTATTCTTCCCGTAACGTTGATTCAGAACCAGCAAGAATTCTCTACCTTGGCTTTTCTGGATTCTGGGGCAGGAGGGAATTTTATTATGAGTAATCTGGTCGAATACCTTGGTTTACCTACTGCACAATGAGAGACACCATTGGTATTTTCTTCTATATCCGGAAATCCACTTCCTGGACGAATCCTTCAGACTACACTTCCGTGAGCCTCAGAACTGGTATACTACATATGGAAAAGATCTCCCTTCATGTCATTGACAAGGCCGTTCATCCAGGCATTCTAGGGATGCCTTGGCTCCAAAAACATTCCCCCGCGATCGATTGGGAGACACTTCGGTTAACCAAATGGAGCTCACGATGTCAGCAACAATGCCTTCTTCCAGTGACACATCCCCTCACCGTCTGTCTTGCTACCACCTCAGGAGATCTCCCTTCACAATACTCCAGTTATGCTGATGTATTCTCCATAGAAAATGCAGAAATTCTACCTGAACATCGGCAGTTTGCTTGTGCCATCAATCTGCTTCCTGGGACCATACCTCCTCGAGGAAGGGTGTATCTGTTATCTCTTCCTGAGACTCAGGCTATAGCCAAGTACATCCAGGAAAATTTAGACCGGGGATTCATTCACCCGTCCACATCGCTGGCTGGAGCCAGTTTTTTCTTTGTGGCCAAAAAGATGGTACTTTAAGGCCCTGCATAGATTATTGAGGCTTGAATGCCATAACCAGGAAAGATCATTACCCGTTGAACCTTATTCCGGAATTATTGGACCGGTTACAGGGCGCCCAAGTGTTTACGAAACTTGATCTATGAGGGGCATTTCACTTAGTACGCATCAGACCTGGGGATGAATGGAAGACTGCTTTTAATACTCGGGATGGACATTTTGAATATTTAGTAATGCCCTTGGACTGTGCAATGCACCTGCAGTTTTCCAGTCTATGATGAATGAAATTTTTCGGGATCTATTGTACAATAAAGTAGTTGTCTATCTGGATGACGTACTGATTTTCTACTGAGATCTTCAATCTCACCGCTATGATGTCCAACAAGTACTGCAACGTCTTTGAGCTCACAAGCTTTATGTTAAGTTGGAAAAATGTGTTTTTGAAGCCAAGTCCTTGGCCTTTTTGGGATACTGGGTTCCAAATGGATCCAGATAAAGTGGCCTGCATTCGGGACTGGCCCCAGCTGTGTTTAAAAAAGGATTGGATAAGTTCTTGGACGAGAAGTCCATTACCTGCTATTAAGTTCACTTAGAGAATAGCCACTTCCATTAGCAATAGTAACATGGAATAGACTTAGTTTTTGGGTACTTGCCAGGTTCTTATGGCCTGGATTGGCCACTGTTGGAGACAGGATGCTGGGCTTGATAGACCCTTGGTCTGACCCAGTATGGCATGTTCTTATGTTCTTATGTTCTTATGTCTGTGCTCCTGCAACGATTCTTGGGTTTTGCCAATTTTTACAGGTATTTCACTCCTCATTACTCCCAATTAGTTGCGCCATTGACCGCTTTAACTCAAAAAGGAGCCAATACCAGGGAGTGGTCTATGGAGCAGTGGATGCTTTTTCCAGGCTAAAGAAGGCCTTTCTTTCTGAAACCTGCCTTCATCATCCGGATTCTGTACATCCTTTTGTTTTAGAAGTGGATGCCTCCTCAACTGTTATTGGGGCTGTCTTGGGTCAAATTTCTACTAAGGAGGTTTTCCACCCTTGTTTCTATATTTCTCAAAAATTCTTTGCTGCTGAAAAGGGATATGGTATCAGGGACAAGGAGCTCCTGGCCATAAAACTGGCTTTTGAGGCTTGGCGACAATGGTTGGAGGGAGCACAACATACCATTACGGTCTTACCGACCATAAGAATCTAGAACATCTTCGTCAAGCCCAACATCTAAATCCCTGTCAAGCACGCTGGTCCTTATTTTTTAACCGTTTTGATTTCCTGGTAAAGTTCAGACCAGCCGCCAAAAACATCAGAGCAGACACCCTCTCTTGTGCTTCTGAGGCCGAAGATTATCCAGACCCACCGGGCTTCATTATTGATCCAGCATGCATCCTGATGGCCACTAATCATATAGTTCCCCAGGGGAAAGCTGTCGTTCCAACCCAGTTATGACAACGCTTGTTGGAAAGGGCCCATGATTCTAAAGTGGCTGGACATCCAGGTTCACTCCTCCGAAGATATTATTGGTGGCCATTGATGTACCAGGATGTGAGAGCCTATGTGGACTTGTGCCCAACCTGTGCCTGGCTGAAAACTCCAGTAGGATGTCCTTGGGGCTTGTTACTGCCTCTACCTGCACCCAAAGAACCCTGGACTCATATTGCTTCTGATTTTGTGGTAGATTTACCTACTTCCAATGGGAATCGGGTGATTTGGGTGGTCATTGACCGTTTTTCTAAATTGCCCACTTTATCGACCTCCCAGCACTACCCTCTGCTCCAGAACTGGCCAAGTTGTTCACAGCACACATTTTTTGATTACATGGATTACCTCGTCATATTGTTTCAGACCATGGAACCCAGTTCACAGCTAAAATTTGGCAGTCTTTGTGCAGTAAATTTGGGGTTAAATTGGATTTTACCACAGCCTACCACCCCAGGCCAATGGACAAACTGAACAAACTAACCGCACATTAAAGACCTTTTTTAAGAGCCTTTGTGAACGAACGTCAGGATGATTGAGCCAACCTTCTCCCATGGGCAGAATTCTCCCATAATAGTCATGGCAACGCTGCTACGCGATCCTCACCCTTTCTCTGTGTCTATGGGATACAACCGCTTCCTCCTCTTCTGATACCTTTATCCGTTCCTTCCCTGGCTGCTCAGACGACAGCACAGGATCTCCATGCATTATGGACTCAGATTGAAACCATGATCTGCCAGGCTGCTCAAAGAACAAAGAATACCACAGATAAACATTGACAGCCAGCACCTCAACTTAAGGTTGGAGAAAATGTTTGGCTTAGCACCCGCATCTTACGATTACGGGTGTCTTCCATGAGGTTAGCCCCATGTTACATGGGTCCTTTTCCGATTCTGAGATAGGTCACTCCTGTCACTTATCAACTGGGTCTTCCTTCATCATTTAAAATCCATAATGTTTTCCATGTTTCCCTTTTGAAACCAGTGATCCTATCATGGCCTACTCATAAGCTGCCTGCTCCCCAGGAAATATCCACAGAGGAAGAAGAGATGTACCAAGTAAGAGAGATCCTGAATGTTCGCCGTCGAAAGAGGCGTTGGGAGTACCTCATAGCCTGGGAAGGGTATGGCTGTTGCGTTCATGCCTGCTCTTGTCCTTGCTCCTCCCTCTCTACCTCTGAGGCGACTCCCTTCGGGTCTGATGGACAGTTGCTGTCGCGGCTTCTCCTCGCCGTTTCTTCCCGGAGTCCCCGGGCTGGCCTGACACTGCGGATCCACCATGTTCCTGATGACGTAGGGCGCGCGGGCACGCACGCTCCGTAATTTGTACCAGCAAGGGTGCGAACCTCGGGGGCATCCCCCCGTAGTGACATCATCCGTTTCCAACATAAAAGGTCTTTGCTTACGCTTACAAATCGAGTTAGCAAGGGATTGATTGCGGGGATCATCTCGACCCACTTCATTCTCCGCTGCTCTGCCTCTTCGAACTTACCAGGGGTACCCGCTCCTCGGGGACCCCGCTCTCTCCTCTTGTTTTCAGATTGCTAAGATGGGATCCGGTACTCGCTCCTCGAGGGCCTACGTCCCTGAACGCTCAGAAGACTCCCTATTGCCTGGAAGCGATCGCAGACGTGAACATTGTGAGTTTCTATTCCAGTTGCATATAGGAACCGGTACTCGCTCCTCGAGGGCCCATGTTCCTAGAACTCTGAAGATCCTCTTCCTTCTAAGACGCTATCGCAGGTACGGAGATCGTGAGTTATTATTACAGATTGCAGATAGGAACCGGTACTCACTCCTCGAGGGCCCATGTTCCTAAAATCCTCCAAAGACTCTTCTATTTCAGAAGTTATTTCATATACAGATATTGTGAGTTCTTATTTCAGTTTGCATATAGGAACCAGTACTCACCTAGAGGCTCCTGTTCCTGAATATACTAACTATTCTCTATTGCCTAGAAACCATTACAGAGATAGATAACTCTGAGTTACCATCGCTCTCTCAGAGCTGTCCCTGGAACCAGGTACTCGCTCCTCGAGGGCCTAACTCTCTCCAGCTACTGAGCCTTCTTATTAATCTATGTGAGTGTATCATCTACTTCTGGTTATGTATCCAGTATACCCTGTCTACTCACTATCTATAAGTCTCTCTCTACAGCTCAGCAAACCCGGATATAGCAGTTCCCGGATCTGCCGGGCACATCAGCTCACTACTGCCACCTCTGGTGGTTCTACTACCTGTCTAATAAAGGCTATCTGTGTCTTTCTCTATACTCCAGCCTAGTCGGTGGTCCCTCTCATGATAACCTCCTGAGGGCGCTGTCATCTGCCATCGGACCAAGGATTTATCATTCTACATTAGAGTGCTCAGCTCTCACACTTCAAGAGCTGAGTACAACAAACTGCTACCTTGCAGTCTACCCTCTACTGTTGCTAACATCTCCTTCCTCGGGAACTGTATCATAATCAATTGCTACTTCTTAGCAGGAACCATACAGATGGCCAACATCTCTCTTCAGGGGAACTCTCATATATCAGGTTGCCACTCTGTGCGGAGATCCATAACAGATACTAACTCCTCCTCTCTGGAAGAACAGATCTTATATGGTTGCTGACCTCTCCCCTCTGGGGAGCAACTCCATAACAGTTTGCCAACAGATTGCTAACCCTAGCAGAGCCGCTAACAGATTGTTAGCTCCTCCCCTCTGGGGGAGCAAAGCTCAATAGGATTGCTAACTACTCCCCTTGGGAGGAGCAAACCCTAACAGACTGCCAGCTCCTAGCAGGAAAGATGACAGTTTGCTAACTCCGCAGTCCTAACCCATAACAATGACCCAGAGGAAAATTTGTAGAACCCATGAAGAATATATCGGACAAAAAACTCCTTGTGGATTTTCATACTGCTCATCCGGGAAAGCCTAGGCCTCCAGGAAGGGGTCTTAGAGGAGAGGGTACTGTTGCGATCGGCGGTGGCTGATCCCCTAGACCAGCTGCACTTACCGGCAGCGACAGCCGCGGCAGGGAACCGGCAAACTGGCCCCTGCATTGCAGCTGCTTCAAGGCTCCTCAGGCTGCCGCCAGCAGTGGCAGATACAGGGCTCCTCAGAGCTTCCCGTGCCGCCATCATCAACGGGAGAAACAGCAGGAGGCTGGCAGCACTGCTCCTGCAGGGACGGCCTCTGTCGGACGCAGGCGCTTGGCTCCTCCCCCCAGTTATAGGAGCCACGGCAGAAAGTCATTCTAAGCTCCAAGGAACCATTTCCTGTCCAGGACTATTTAAGGAGGCCTTTGAGGGTTCCACAGTGCCTTGCAATAGGTCCAGTTTGGTGTGTCTTCTGCCTCGCTTGCCTGCCGCCTGCCTTTGACGCTGCTTCGGATATTGGGCTTTCCCTTGCCTGCCGCCTGCCTTTGACTCTGCTTCAGATATTGGACCTTGCCTTGCCTGCTGCCTGCCTTCGACCCTGGACTGTCTTGAACTCTTCCATACTATCTGCCTAGCCGCTGCTCCACTGGCACAACCTCATCTCCTGGTTACTGTCCCTGAGGTCCATCTCCTGCCAAGGGAGATGGACCTCAGGGACAGTAACTCAGGCCCAAGGGTTCACCGATTCATTGAATCGTAACTGCTGCATTCTAAATATTTCACTATCCTTTTATTTAGTAGAGTCCCTATTAATTTTCCTACCACCAAGGTAAGATTAAATGGCCTGTAATTTCTAGGGATGTGCTATTGTTTTCAAAGACATGAAAACTCCAATGAAAAAAGTTGGTTGGTTTCATATCATTTGGAAATGAAATGGTAACAGAATTGCATTTGAATTAATACATTTATTTATTTATTTATTGATTGATTGATTTAACGTGTTTTGTATACCGTCATTCAGTTTCACCATCAGAACGGTTTATATTAGTCAAGAAATAATATATTGGCTACAAACATCATAGCTGCAAACTGTCATATTGAATGAAAGTTTGGGGTAAGAAGGTTGGTTAATTACATATTAAATTATTATTGCATTTTATCAATCTTATATAGCAGCAATACATTTATCAATCTTATACAGCAGCAATAGATATTTAATTTAATTGTTTTTAGTGCACACTATTTGCACCTATCCTATGCTAAATCAAAAACATAATGAAACAAAAAAATAGAAATGATATGAAAATAAAACCTGAATGTCCCCCTCCTGAAATGACATGTAACAACATTTTGGAGGCTGTGCACCCCTAATAATTTCCTTTCCAACTTTTTCTCTGTTACCACTTTAATGAAGAGGGATAAAATATGCCCTTTTCCAGTTCTTAAGAACTACCCTGGTAACATTGATCTGTTGAACATTGCCTTCAGTGGACCTGCCAGAATATCTCTGAGTTCCCTAATAACCATGGATGTATCTCACCCGGCCCCATTGCTTTGTCTGCTTTCAGTTTTGTTGAACCCACACAAACACTTTTTTCCAAATATGGCATGTCATTTACCATATTACTATATATACTCCTTCCAATAATCAGTGATCCTTCTCAGGTCCCTTCTTAAGTGGAAACTGAACAAAAGTATTTATTTAGCCCTTTAATATATTTGGTTTTCAACTATGTATTTTTGGAAAGCAATACAAATGCATACTCCTCCTGTAGTACCTCTCTTCTGTTACTGTTAGAATTTTCACTCAGAGGCTGCCAATTTAAATACAAATTGATGTTTATTCATGAGGATGTGAGTTGTCTGGTCTTGCTGCTTTTTTGCACTCTAATATAGACATGATTTTCAAAAGCGATGTGCTTTAAACTGGGTTTTACATATGTAAATGCACTGTACCCATGTAACTGGGTTTTTGAAAATGACTACACTATATGTCATTTAATCATCAATAGGTTTTACCCGCATTAAGTGCACTTAATGTGGGTAAATGGCTTTTGAAAATTGCTATAGTTGTATGTTACATTTACATGCGTACCTCCTTTTAAAATTCACCTATTAGTTCTTATCTTTGTGGTTATCATTCCCTTATGTCTAAATAACACAACTTACTTTTCCTTCCCATGATTTCTTGAATTCAGTTTCTGCTTTTGCATTCACTTTCTCCACTAACAGGCTTTTCCATGTATCCATAATCCATGAAGAAATATTTACTAATGTTATTCCAAAGTCTACCCATTTTGAGCTTCAAATCATGATCTCATATTCTAGAACTTCCTTTCCACTGAAACTGCTTGATTTTTATGAATTTTGTATCCCTTTTAGATATTTGACCATCCGTATTATACGTACCCTTTCTTTTCTGTCCCTGCAATACATTGATTTAGGATTTAAGTGTCATTTTATATAACATTTCTTTGGATTGCTACTGATCTGCCAGAATCCTTTTGAAAGAATGCCTTCCATAATTGCATATGATACAGCAAACAAGATCTCAACATTGATTTTGTTATGAGCGCAGATGGTGCTCAGGTGCAAACGTGAGCGTGAGCCCTTGGGCCATGGTACAACCCCAAGGCAAGGTTGCAAGGAATACACCATGGGTATGCAAGCTCATCCAGGCATGGGCTGGTCAGAAGCTTGGAGACTTGGAACGTAAACTTGGAATTCTCAAGCCTCCATTGAACCTGCATGCATAGGAGAAAGACCCAGCAATGCAATGCTGGTCTCTGGGGTAGCCCTCCGGTCACTCGATAGCCCTTCCGGATTTGCAGCTTGGGAATGGCTTGTGCATTCGGATAGACTGAGGTCAAAGACAGAAGGTGATTCTGGAAACATATTCATGACGAAGGCACTGAAGTCTTGGAACTTAGACGAAAGCATAGGTTCAAGTTCAGGTTCAGGTTCAAATGAGCCCTGCACCACAGTATGCCCTTCTCAGCCCATGGGCTGGTCATGGACCACGTTGAAAGCCGAGCCGACTCTGGACATGAGACCTGGACATGGATGGAAGCTGGAACATCACTTGGAATGAAAAATATGATAAGGAACAAGGTGATCCGCTGGCTGGATAAGCTCCACGAGACCAGAAGTAGGAACAAGACTAGGAACTAAGAACTCGGAGCTTGACTTGGAACTTGGAACTTTAAAACAAGGATGGACTCCGAGGACTTGCTCCAGCAAAGATGGACTTGGAAGCTTGGAAGCAGGCCTATTGCTACGAGGCACCTTACACATCCCACTATGGACTGGTCACGGACCATGACGCTGGCATGCCTACAGGAACTAGGAACAAAAACTTGGACTGACACTCTGGAGATGAAGACTAGGACTCTGGAAACAAGGAAAGAACTCCAAAGACTTGGAAGACTTGCAGCTAGGACTTGGGCAGCGACACAACCTGCCATGCGCTGGTCACGGTCCACTTGCTCACAGGACTTGAGTTCAGGGCTCCGAGGGCTTGGAATACTTGGACAAAGGAACATGGTGGAGACTCAGGAAACGTGGAAGACCAGGACTCAGGAACATGATAAAGACTCAGGAATCAGGAAAAAGATGGAGACTCAAAATGGAACAGCAGCAAGGAATTGGACTCAGGACTGAACACACTGAAGACAGAAGACAGGAACCAGGAACCGATGAGAGACCAGGAACATGGAACGAAGAGCAGAAGAACTTTTTGGTGCTAGATATCCATTGCAAAGGTGATGGGGGACTGGCAAGGAAGTCCTTTTATAGGGCTGCAGGCATGATATCATCAAAAAGAGCTGCAAAGCATTTCACGCCGCAGGCCATTTAATTGAAAGAAGAGGCACACGCCTAGGGTCGCCAGCAGCAGAGAGGAAGTCGGTGGCCTGGGCCACGAAGATCCTAGCAGCGTTGGTGGCTTTCCCCTGCCACATGGATGGTGAAGGCAGCATCCAGCTACGAAGAATCAGGTGTTGGCAGCATCAGCTGCAAAGAAGCAGCAGGCATAAACGCTGGGCCACTTCAGCAGCGGCTCCCTCTGCATTGGCTCACTGGCAGTGGCAGCGGCAGCTTCTCCAGGCTGCCCTGGGAGCAGGGCAGCACGGCATTGGAGTAAGCGATTTTTGTAAGAGATTTTTACAGAGGCATTATCTTCTCTTCTACTGGTTATACTTTGCCATATTCACCCTAGCATCTGGCTCAGATGAATTCCTTGTTGTTTTATATTGAAATCTTGAGATATCAAGATCAGATTTAATCATCCCAAAATCTCTTTCCTGTTCAGTCCATATCAGTATATCATGCCTCCAATAGTCTATTGATTCCTGGGATTTCTGTACCCCAAATGCATTACTTCACACTTTTAAAATTAAGTTTAATGTATTTATTTAAAACATTTATTATACCTCTCTATTCTCAATTGTAGGCTGTTTAAAATATAAATTCATAAATCTCTTACATGAAAAACACATCATGCAATAATATGATCAAAAATATAAAACACATAAACAAATAAACAGATACAATTCAATATATATTCATCAGTCATCATGCATTGTTCTATTTCAGAAAACCTTACCAGCACTCTCTACATCAGGGGTGGGCAATTCCAGTCCTTGAGGGCCACAAACCTGTCAAGGTTTTAGGATATCCGAATGAATATGCATGACATAGATTTGCATACAACTGAGGCAGAGTGCATGCAAATCTCTCTCATGCATATTCATTAGGGATATCCTGAAAACCAGACTGGTTTGTGGCCCTCGAGGACCGGAATTGCCCACCCCTGCTCTACATTCTTCACTTGACCACTCCTCTAAAGGATTGCCAACTGGCTCCATATTAGGGACGTACAGAGGCAACATTTTTATTTCTGCTCATTTATTCATTTTATAGGTCATCTCCATTTGTTTCCTTAGTTTCAAATGAAAAACTATTTCTTGCTTCTTCATTTCATTTCTCTTCCTGCATGATTCTAATTAAATATCAATTGTTTGAATCATATGGGACAGAAAAGCACTGACAGTAGATGAGATTGTGCAATGTTCTCTCCACCTAGTTGATGGACTCTCTATCTGGGTAACATCAAGCTAGGTAGAGAGAACATTGCACAAATCATCTTTGAGTGAGTTTCCTCACTCCGAAGGTCATCAAATAATAAGAACATAAGAAAATGCCATACTGGGTCAGACCAAGGGTCCATCAAGCCCAGCATCCTGTTTCCAACAGTGGCCAATCCAGGCCATAAGAACCTGGCAAGTACCCAAAAAATAAGTCTATTCCATGTTACCGTTGCTAATAGCAGTGGCTATTCTCTAAGTGAATTTAATAGCAGGTAATGGACTTCTCCTCCAAGAACTTATCCAATCCTTTTTTAAACACAGCTATACTAACTGCACTAACCACATCCTCTGGCAACAAATTCCAGAGTTTAATTGTGCATTGAGTAAAAAAGAACTTTCTCAGATTAGTTTTAAATGTGCCCCATGCTAACTTCATGGAGTGCCCCCTAGTCATTCTACTATCCGAAAGAGTAACCGGTTCACATCTACCCGTTCTAGACCTCTCATGATTTTAAACACCTCTATCATATCCCCCCTCAGTTGTCTCTTCTCCAAGCTGAAAAGTCCTAACCTATTTAGTCTTTCCTCATAGGGGAGTTGTTCCATTCCCCTTATCATTTTGGTAGCCCTTCTCTGTACCTTCTCCATTGCAATTATATATTTTTTGAGATGTGGCGACCAGAATTGTACACAGTATTCAAGGTGCGGTCTCACCATGGAGCGATACAGAGGCATTATGACATTTTCTGTTTTATTCACCATTCCTTTTCTAATAATTCCCAACATTCTGTTTGCTTTTTTGACTGCCGCAGCACACTGTGCTGACGATTTCAATGTGTTATCCACTATGACACCTAGATCTCTTTCTTGGGTTGTAGCACCTAATATGGAACCCAACATTGTGTAATTATAGCATGGGTTATTTTTCCCTATATGCATCACCTTGCACTTATCCACATTAAATTTCATCTGCCATTTGGATGCCCAATTTTCCAGTCTCACAAGGTCTTCCTGCAATGTATCACAATCTGCTTGTGATTTAACTACTCTGAACAATTTTGTGTCATCTGCAAATTTGATTATCTCACTCGTCGTATTTCTTTCCAGATCATTTATAAATATATTGAAAAGTAAGGGTCCCAATACAGATCCCTGAGGCACTCCACTGTCTATTCCCTTCCATTGAGAAAATTGCCCATTTAATCCTGCTCTCTGTTTCCTGTCTTTTAGCCAGTTTGCAATCCACGAAAGGACATCGCCACCTATCCCATGACTTTTTACTTTTCCTAGAAGCCTCTCATGAGGAACTTTGTCAAACGCCTTCTGAAAATCCAAGTTTACTTTATCTACCGGTTCACCTTTATCACCTTTATCTTCACAAGAAAGCACTGTTCTGTTCGTACGTCTCACTTTGAATGTCAAAATGGCCCCTAACCCCTACACTAATACCTAAACCTCACCTCGAGTTACTAGGTGGGCCTCCCATAGAGATATAAATAATAGTATCCCTAAATAGTATCCCTAAATAGTATAGAGATATAAAAAGAGGACTTCCTAAATAATAGTATCCCTAAATTATCGACATCTCACCAATTCCTACTATCAGGACTCCACAACTGCTCAATCAATTTTTGAATCCATAAGTTCACTATATTACTCTTTGTATCTATATGGTAGATTTGACAGGTCATCTCTACTACGTTAAATAGTTAAATTGTATGTGCATATTATATTATATTATATTTATTATTACTATGTTAAATTGACATCCGGTTTTATTGTTCCTTATGTTCTACAGTTCTATGTAAAGCCCCCATCCGCTGTTGGGCAGTTCATCGTTTTATGTAAACCGGAGTGATTTGTAATTCCCACAAGAACTTCGGTATATAAAAATTAAAAATAAATAAATAAATAAATAAATAAATAAATACCTATCTAATGTGAGGGTACTATGGCTAGGTGCTCTCTTTCTCTCTGCTGGTGCCCCAAAACTACTAAAACAGGCATTTGCACACACATCACAACATGCTATAAAGCATTAACACAACCTATCACACAGCTTAACACTACTAAAAAAGGTGTAGCTAAAATCAGCATTAAAGCCCCATGATAGGGCTTCACAAAATGGTAAACCCACTTCTCCTCTTTTTCAGATTTGCATCGCACCAAACGTTATGGTGGTATCGCATGCGTTAAAGACATTTTTACATGCATTAAAGGTGCTTAATGCATGCCAAAACGCCTTATAGCATTTTGATAAATGACCCTATTAAGTTTGCCAGATAACTTTAAACCTGTTTCAGAGCAAGTCTAAAGTTATCTGGCCTTGCTTGGCCAGATAACTTGCTACTTATCTGGAAGCCACAATGTTTATCGCAGGAGGAGTCCCACTATCGTGGGAGCTGCTCGCCGTGATAGTGGTGCCACTCCCCCCAAAAAACATTGTGGCTACATGACACATTCTTTTGTCTCATGGCCAAAGCCCGCAGGGTAAAGGAAAGTGCCTAGAAGCCATTTAATGCAATGGTGGCCCCATACTCAAAGGACTGCCATTTCCTTAAAGGGCCACTGGCCCAAAAAAAATAAAAATGTGTCGCCAAATGGGGAAATTGAGTGGGAGTCAGTGCTGACCCCCATCTCAACCACCACTCAAGACTGTCCAGTCTCCTGCAAAGTGTAAAAATAAAAAAATGAGCCCATGTGGTAATGGCCCAGGCTCCTCCACCCCAAGTCCTTCAATTAAACTTGGGTCCTAGCCCCAGCCCCCAAAGACTATCAATCAAGTTTATTGTCCTGGTCCCTCCCCCAAAGACTATCAATCAAGTTTATTGTCCTGGTCCCTCCCCCAAAGACTATCAATCAAGTTTATTGTCCTGGTCCCTCCCCCAAAGACTATCAATCACGTTTATTGTCTCGGCCCCTGACCTCCCAACCACCATTCCCTAAGACTATCAATACAATCATGGCCCAGTCCCCCCCCCCCCCCAGAGCTTAATAAATTAGGGTCCCAAGCCCTGCAACCCCCTTCCCCTATCCACCCCCAAAGTTCCAAAAAATAAACTGTCCCGGCCCCTGACCCCCACCCCCTGAAAGTCCAAACAAAAATAACAGTGTTCTGGCCTTGGAACCCCTTCCCATATCCATCCCCCCCCAAAAAAGGTACAATTTCTATGAACATGGTCCCACGCTCTGGCCCCCTCTCATTCACCCTTTCCCCCCTGCACCTCCCCAAACCTTACATTTGGGTATGGGATCCCACATTGGGGCCAGGTTCAATTTTGCACCCGGTCCATCAGCACCATTTTCCAAAATGGCACCAACCTGAGCTTGCCCCAATCATGTGACTCCCTATAAGTGACTTTAGCTGGCAAGGTTTTTAGCCGGACAAGTCATAAGGTGGGGAATGGACGAATTGGGGAAGAGCCGAGTTGGCCGGATAAATTAACTGGCTGTTATCCAGCTGAGGGGCAGTGTTAAATATATTTTTTAAAAGTTTCTTCAAGGCTGTGGTCTGATTCCCACCCTTCTCCCAGGTATGTCACAACTGGCCCTACCGGGTTGATCAGTCTCCACCCTTTCAAACCCTCACCACATAACTTAAAAGGGTTGCAAATCGTCTCCCTACCTGTCTTTCCTTTCCCATTTTTTAAAAAATGCTCTCTCTCCTGCACACCCACCCTGACCCTCTACTCATCCACAACCTCAGGAACACGAACTCCCACATCCGCCAGACCTTGAAAACCCCTGTGAGAACGAGGTGTCTCATGCTCTGACAGCGCAGGGCTGGAAGCTTAAACGGTGGGGTAGCTCACACTTCTAGCACATCTTCTGTCAGCACAGCACTGGAAGTGCTGGGAGCGGGTAAGGGAAACATTGCTCCAGGCAGGGGTTTTCAGATACAGTGGGAGGGGAGGAGTGTTCCTGAGGTCGCAGGTGGGTAGAATGGGATGGAGCCTTTAAAAAAAAAGGGGGGATGGTGCATCCATTTACAATCCTATAATATATATTTTTTTAAATACTTTGGGAGGGATGTGGGGGGGGGGGGCTCCTCAGCACGGCAGGGCCAATAATGACATAATGGGGAGGGGGAAGGAATATTGGGAAGGAGAGCACGAATCCGGCCACATGCCCACTATGATGGTTGTCAAACCATCAACGGGAGTAGCTGGCTTATTACGGCGGTTACTACCCCAAACCAATTAGCTAGATACTTCACTTAGATGCAACTCCAGCACTGCTGTCTGCATCGATGGTAGGGGTGGAAGGGAATTGGAACCAAAAAGTTACCAATAAGGGCCCTGACCTCAGTGGTCAGAGTAACAAATTATGAAAACAAATAGGTGTGAAAGCTTGCTGGGCAGACTGGATGGGCCGTTTGGTCTTCTGCCATCACTTCTATGTTTCTATGTCATCTGTGAGTTGTCCCAGAAATTAGCAGCCTAGCGTCAGGAGAGTCAAATCCAGGCCAGACAGTAGAAAGTTTTTGCCCTGGCCAGCTTCCATATTGTGATGGGGGCCAGTGAGCAAAGCAAAGCGGGGGTAAATATGAACAAGGAGTAAGAGGCCCAGAATGGAGCAAGAAGCTGGAACAAAGCCAGAATCCAGTAACCAGGAAGAATAACAGGCAGGAGCATTGATTGTAGAATCTGCAGACAAGTCTTCTGAATACAGGAACGGAGCCAGAGAACGAGGACTGGTAGGATCAAGATCTGGCAACTGACTGATGAAACTGCCTCAGTATATACACTAAAGAAGAGGACTGGGTTGGGAGGATGGACTAGATAGTCCAAGCAGCTCACAACGCCACCTGCAGGCTGGAGAAGAATCCACAACGCACTTGTGTAAATGTATTTAACAGTGCCACTTAACTGGATGTCTTTGAAGATATCTGGTTAAGTGGAAAGTGATCCCATTAAGTCATGTCTTTGTTTATAAGAATAGCTTCTACCATTTTGACCAGCACTGATGTCAGCTTACTGGTCTGTAGGTAGATATCCTAAATTAATTATCTCTGCTAAAGAGAAATGTCCCATTATAATAGGGGCAATGGTAGAAGTAATACGGTGGGTATTAGCTCTCCCATGTGGGAGACAGGAATGGGGAGTTCCCTGAGTAAATAAACCTATGCCACCATCTTAGGGTGTAAACTTTTAATTATTCCTTGTAGGGGAAGCATATCACTATTCTGTCTCTGTTTTATTTAGTTTTTCTTAGGAAAGGACCCATGTCCCTCTAAGGATAAAATCTGGGTATGGAAAAGTAGAAAGGGTGCTTTTGCCAATCCCTAACATGTCTTTTTGGAAACCTTTTGTTTTCCAGAGAGAAAAGATTTTACACCCTTCTTTTCTGTAACTTTGATTTCTATTTGCTTAATGTTTTTTTGGGGGTTTTTTATTTTTACTACCTGCCTGAGAGCCCTAGGGCCCAGGAGCTCAGTGTATGTCTGTTCTTGCTGTTCTGCCTCTTTACTGTTTAAATTTTGTCTATTTATTTTACTATTTTATTTGTTTTAGTAGTTCATTATGAAACTCTGTATTTCCTTCTCTCCTTTTGATTTTGGAAATGCAAATATTTTTAAACGAATATTTGTTAACTACTGTAAACTGATGTGATATGTTCTCATGAAACTTCAGTATATAACAATTAAATAATAATAATAATAATCTAAGAGGAGGGATATCTCTCAAACAGATAGCATAGGTGGAATATCATTAGTCCTGGTGGAGGAATGAATCTGGATACATTGCTGGGAAGAAGGAGGCCGTGAAGAAGATCTGTGGCATCAATCCAGTGTAAACCACACTGAAGTTAAATTAAGAGAGACGTATAGAGGTAACCTCCAGCTACCAATAAGAGAAGTAAGGAGAATGACTGAACACTGCACTAAGGTATGAAAAATGGGATTTTACTTAAGAACACTTAAATTAGAAAAAGAACAACTTACCAACCAAACTGTAAAATTACCCCATTAGTTGGATTAGAAATGAGAAATATCAAATGATCACTAAATTAAAATCACAAATGTATTAGGCGATCTGAAGTTATAAAATAGATTGCAAATATCAATATATGGTAATTTAATATTTCCATCACCTTTTCCACCTTTAATCAGTAAAAGTTAAATTGGAAACCATTAACTGCTTCCAAAGTGATTATCAATGTTGTCAACAATGGCTTTTAATGTTTAATTTACTATTGAACAACTTTCAGGACTTAGAGGTCATCTTTCCCCTAAAGTCTTGGACTTTCAGAGAGGCTTTTAACATCAGGAGAGAACTTTACCAGCTTAAGCCCTATTTGAGGTATGGTCTTTGGGATCCTGTGAAGGGACACTAGTCCAAGGGTTACATATAGTTTCCCAGATCACCTCTCTAGATCTTTTTTTAAAAAATCGGCATTACAGTGTCCACCGTCCATCCTTCAGGCTGGTTGTTTTATATAATGGGCTACAGATTATTAGAACAGATTTACAATTTCATGTTTGAGGACTGTCAGAAATCTCAGGTAAATACCACCCAGCCCTGGAAGTAACCAGGATGACTTAAAATGATGTACTGCGACACCACGAAAAGACAATCTGTAAGTAAAAGCAGTAGGAAAAGTCGTGTTTTGCTCAGTTTCCTGAAGACATTTAAATCAGTTACCAATTTAAGCTCCTGAGGAACTGAATTCCATGAAGATGGTCCTGCGCAGGAGAAGGCTTCCTTAGACGTTTCTACTAATTTAACTTAATCTGAGACTTCCAATAATGACAGCTGTGATGAATGAAAAGTTCTCCAAGGGATGTAGGCCTCTATGTGAGAGCTAAGACGGCAAGGTGCAAAATTAATAGTTAATGATTTAAAAATCAGAAATGTAAATTTCAATTTGATTCTTCCTGCTAACTGGCAGCCAATGCAATTCCTTTAAAAAAAGGGGTAATGTGCTCCCATGGTTTTCTTCCAGTGACCATACCAGTTTAAACTGTTAGCATTGGCCTAAGACAGACCTGAATCTTGATTAGAAAGCCATTCTAACTGAAGTGGCTGCTGGAACAGCTTTTCACTCTATGTGCAGTGTTTATTAGCTAAGACTGCTGCTGCTGCTGCTGCTGCTGCTGCTGCTGCTGCTGCTACAAAAAGCATTTGATTTGTCTTCAGGTACCAGCAAATATAAGTACATTCAATATACTAGAGCAGTGATGCCCAAGCCTGTCCTATTGACCCTACAGCCAGTCTCATTTTCAAGATATCTTCAATGAATATGCTTGAGTTATATTTGCGTATATCGGAGACCCAGTATATGGAAATTTATTTCATACATATTCATTGTGGTTAAAACCAGACTAGCTGTGGTGTCAGTGCAGTGTGTTCGGGAGCCACTATCCTAGTGATACTGTGGAAATGCCATGGGTTTTTTTTGTTTACCTATTTCCAGAAACCTTGATGATATTAGTGCTACTGGTCACCTTGGTGTTATTTAAGGTTACAGATTGCCAAGAGCAGTGAAGCTCCAGCCACTAGATATTGGCACCAATTCCCAGTTCACAAAAATAACTTTAGGATTGCCTTCCTTCTTGTGGAAGGAATGACCAGGTCTAAAGTAAGTCAAGATGTTATTTTATGTGGTACAGCTCTCTCCCCTCCCACATGCTTGTGGAGTTTAAACATGCCAGAGCAGCAAGAAAATAATCTCTAATTTCCTACTGTACCAGCATAACTGCTTCCATGGTAACAGCCGTGCCAATCTGTGGGAGTGGAGTGGCAATATACCAGCCAAATTAAATACAGAAGTAGATGGAAATGTCAGTAGACAGCTAGCAGACCTTACTGGGCCGCAAATCAAAGAAACATTAAAACTGTTTAACAGAAGGAGAAAGCAGGTTAGAGGAGCCAGAAAATTATTTAAACTGCCTGCTATACTCTTTTCTCAGGTCAAGCTCGTTAGGTCGAAGTACATGGTCTGCGGTTTTTACAGTGACTGATGACCTGAGTGAAATGCTTCTGAATTAAAATCTTGTAGTCCAGCGAGCCTGCGGCAACCAGTACCTATTAACACCTCACCATGGCACGTCCAGAACTGGTTCACGAGGGAAGTAATGTTACATGGACGCTTCCCTCCATCTCTTGGGGACATTGTGCTGGAAAAAGCGAGTTCCCCATAAAAAGTAGTAGTCAGCAGCATGAGAAACCACCGGCCTCTTGTCGTTCATGGTACAGTTGTCCTAATAGGTATTCTGCATGTATGTTTTTCATGGCAGTTAAATATATCCTAATATTAGAATTGGAAGCATGTGTACCACAGAAGATGTAGCCTTTCTCTTTTCCTTAGAACATTCTTCGACTATCACCCAGACCGCAATTTTATTTTGTCATTGTAAAATCATTACTTCCTAATCTGAAGACTGGCTGCCCAAGCTGTCTACTGTTGTTGGCAGAACCTGAACACCCCCCCCCCCACACACACACACACACACACACACACACACAATTATACACACACACACACACACTCCCCCACCCTAGTTAGGAGTGGCAGATTCCCACAGGCACCTATAGCGGGGCACCTTCAGAGATTCTATTCCCTTACATGGAGCCTTACAAACAAGGCTCAAAGGTTGCCCAAGGACTGCCCACAAGTTTCCACAGCAATCTGCAGCTTTTTAGAGGTTTGCACAGTACATCTGGTAAAAGCAAAAGACATATTTAGGGTTTTTTTTCCTAGCATCTGTAACACACTAGAAGCATGGAGAACATTTTTTTTTCATTGTGCGTCCTGATTTAGAAAAGGAATGACTCAGACTTCCCTTGCCTCTGAAATAAAGCTACCCTGCAATGCAGGGTGGGAAGACACCATATTCAGACAGTGAAAGCATCTTGGAAAGAAACAGGAATGATCCATTTAGAGAAAAAAAAAATCCTTGGAGAAACCTTTAGGAAACCACTAGATGGTGTATTTATGTACTAAGATAATAATGAGTCATTGGCTGCTTTAACAGATGACAGGCACAAAGCTGCCAGAGTGTAAAAGAGCCAGAGAAAAACTTAGAAGGAAGAGAAACAGCAAAGGAAAGGATTATTACTCCATACAATCAGCAATCACAAAGCCAGAAGAAGACTATAAAGCAGCTAAGTTGAAACTGTAGGGAGGTGATCGGGATTAGTTTAATGCCCAGAAAGATGAGTCTGTATGATGGATAACTCTTCACGTAAAGTTTTGTAAAAAAGAAAAAAGTTCATTAGCTCTGTTTTTCTGAGAGTTTAGCCTACATATGTCAAAAAACACAGATGTTACATATCTGTTTCTAAAACTGAGTCAAAACGTTTGCAGCTCCACCCTGGAAATACATTGCACATTTAGAGACAATTCTATGGTCAGATTTTTCTCTCTGGCGCTTTGTATTAAATGTTCACTAATATTCATGCTTAGAATATCTTTTCCTGGCGCTGTTTACAAATGGGGGGAGTCATATTTACAATTGTGGGGAGTCCATGTCCTGGTCTTTCCTTCCAATAACATGGACCCCCTTCTACCTGTACCTTTCCCCAGGTTCGGCCCCCAGCCCAGTCCCAAGTACAATAGTCCCACTCATAAACTCGGTCCCAAATCCAATCACCCCCCCCCCCCCCACCCCATGCTCGACACAGTTATGACTCTCTGGGCATTTAGTGGCCTGAAGAAGCAATGGATGGGGGTGGTGGAGCTGGAGCTGAAAGGTTGAAAGAAAACCCAAGGCTGGGGGGGAGGAAATCAAAGGAATCACCTAGATATCTAGATATATGTTAGCGAAGAATGCTGGAGAGGGTGAGGATGGAATTAAAAATGAGGTGAGAGGATCTAGAGGCTGCAAATAGTGATGTGTGAGCTGTTATCTAGAAAGGAGTAAGGAAGGTTGAGGGGGATGGGGAAAACTGGATGATTAAAAGGTGAGGGAAGAACTAATGACTGGAGGGGTTGAGGGTGTGAGAGGAAAGATAGAGTTCAGAAAGAGTAGGAACTAAAGTCTGGAGAAGGTGAGAGGGGAGATCTAGAATCTGGGGGCTATGAGATCGGGGTGTTTGAGAAGCTGTGGAGGTGAGCCTGATGGAGGAGTGGAAGTCTGGAGGGGAGTTCTGGAGGCCAGGTAGGGTTAACAAGCAGGCATGTGCAGAGTCAAAAAATAAGTTTTGGTTTGTTCTTTCATTTATTTATTTTATTTTATTTTATTTTTATTTTTTCTATACCGATATTCTTGTCGAGATACAAATCATACCGGTTTACATTTAACTTCAATTTCGCCTTAAAGCGATACAGTAAAACAAGTTTCAACAATTTTAACAGTAAAAAGAGATCTAACATTCTGATCTGAACATTGCCTTATAAGATCATTGGAAATTATTTATACATAACAGACAAGCACATCAAAGAATCAGAGGAATTGAGATATTCATCTTAGAGAGTAAGGTTAAATATTCATCTTAGAGAGTAAGGTTAAATAAATGAAGAAAATGATGAGGAAAGTGTAGGAGGTAAGAGGCAGAGAGAGGGATGGGTGAGAGGGATAGTCTGAAGAAAAGCAAGCAGAGAGAATGTTGAAAGGAAGATAAGTTAATTGTCCTGAAAGGCTTGGCTAAATAGCCATGTTTTTAGTCTCTGTTTTTTCATAGGTCTCATTCATTTGGTTTATTACAAACAAAAAATGGTTAGTTTATTCATTTTATTCATTCATTCGTTTACCATTATAGTCAATGGGGGAAGCAATGCAGCCTATTTTAAGCTCCCAAATTTGGATTTTCTAATCACTTCTAATGAAACTGGTGAGTAGACTTCATCAAAAGGGAGAAGGCAATCCAATGCATCAAGACTATGTCAACATGGCATCAAACGTGGGCTCTTTAGCCCAAGGACCAGCAATAGAGCAATGGCAGGAGATCTCCAAGACATCTTCAAAGGAGAAAAGCAGCAGCAAGAGTGGCCAGAACACCTCAAGGATCCAAAAGTGAGACAAAGGACGCCAAAAGCAGTAGCATAACCCCCTCCCCCCAAGGTAGTACAAGAGGGGCTAAGTCACCATGAAGAGGGAACAAAGCACCAAAAGAAGCACAAACCACTCCAAGGCAGTGATAGAGGGTCAAAGCAACTGAAAGAATTGCATGAAGACCCCAAAGTATCATTAGAAGTGGAAAGCAACCACCCAGAGTGGAAAGAACACCCCAAGCCTCCAAATGAGGAGTAATGGGAGCCTATCAAATGCTGTCCCAGGAAATCACATACCAGCTGGCCGGCAGGTGGAAGTTACTTCTGCTCTGAAGGAGCAATAAGTAAGGAAACAAAAATGTATGCTAGCTAGGTAGGGATTAGAGGTCAGGGAGGAGAGGGGAAAGGGAGGCAGAGTAGGAAGGAGTATAGGGAACTGGGAAAACCCTGTTCGTGTCGCCACGTGTATTTTTGTAAAATCCACCCCATTGCACATGTGTGATGCCACCCACCCGCCCGCACATGTGCATACCGATATTAAAATTGGCCGCGCATGTGCACTTGAGAATCGTACATTGTAGCATTCATGCGGTGACGCGCACATATTATAAAATCAGCATGTCCATGTGCGCGCGCGGGTTTTAAAATCGACTCTTAAGATACCAAGATTGGCTTGGAGCGGCATCAGCAGCAGTGGCGCTGGTGATTAAAAACAGAAACAGGAAGATCAGAGCAATACAGCAAGAAGAGTGACTGAAAAAAACTTCAAGGTATCTCTCAGAGTATAGGGCTATTTCTGATCTTTGTTGCAGTGGTCTCACTCACTGTGACAGAGAGGCAGTGCCACTGCAGCGCTAGTTTTCTCTGTTCACTTGAAGAGGGTTGGAGTACAGCAGAGATCAAAGCAGTGCTAGTAATATTTTTGGTTTCTCACTGAGTGTCTGACATAGCACAGTGCAGTGCAGTGAAGTTAGCACAGACACTGAAATAAGGAAGAGTCTTGCCAGGCTGCCAGCCTTCACGTTTCTATTTACAGATTTTTTTGTTTGTGCAAAGGAGTCAATTAGCAATGCATATAAATACAATTCAAGAAAGTATGGGCTAAGAACTATTGGTGAGAAGAAGCAAAAATGTTGTTTTGTTTTTCATTTCATTTTTGGGGGGCTTTCCTCTCAAATCTCACCACTAGGAGGCCACTCCATGCATCCGTCATCCTCTCTTAAAGAAAAATGTCCTAATATTACTCTTTAGTCAAACCCCTTTCACCCTCATCCCATACCCCCTCATTTTAGAGCTTCCTTTCTGATGAAAGAGACTCGCCTCCTATGCCTGGAAATCTTTGAGATGGGGACAATGTGATACCAGGGTACAAATTATATCGAAATGATAGGATGGATTAAACTGATGGAGGGGTGCCACTATATGTTAAAGAGAACATTGAGTCAAACAGGATAAAGTTCTGCAGGAAAGAAAATGCAGTGATGAGTCTTTATGGATAGAAATTCCAGGTTAAAACAGGAATAAAATAGTAGTGGGGATGTTTTACCGCCAGCTGGCCAGAATGAACTAGCAGACAATGAAATTCTAAAAAAAATTAGGGAAGCTAACAAGACCAGCAGCACAGTAATAATAGGTGATTGGATGAATGGTACATCAGGACATTCTGGAGAGGTAAAGATCCTAGATGAAATAAATGACTGCTTCATGGAGCAGCTGGTACAAAACCCAACAAGAGGGGAAACTATTTTAGACCTGGTCCTTAGTAGAACACATGATTTGGTACGAGAGGTAACAGTGTTGGAGCCATTTGGCAATAGTGATCACAACATTATCAAATTTGACTTAATAACTGGAGGGAGCTTACTAAAGAAATCTACTGCAACAGCATTTAACTTTCCAAAAGGTGACTATGATAAAATAAGGAAAATGGTTAGGAAAAACTGAAAGGAGCAATTGCAAAGGTTAAGAACTTGGCTCATGCATGGACGTTGTTTAAAAATACCATCTTGGAAGCCCAGAACAGATATATTCCATGCATTAGAAAAGGTGGAAGGAAGGCGAAACAACAACTGGCATGGTTAAAAGGTGAGGTGAGAGAGTCTGTACTATCTAAAAGAACATCTTTCAAGAAATGAAAAAAGAATCTGAATGAAGAAAACAGAAAACAGCATAAGCACTAGCAAGGCAGATGCAAAGCATTGATAAGGAAGGCAAAGAGAGAATTTGAAAAGAAGCTTACCATGGAAGCAAAAACTCATGATAAAACCTTTTTCAGGTACATTCCAGGTAAAAATTGTGGAAGGGAGTCAGCTGGACCATTAGATGATCATGGAGTAAAAGGGGCATTTAGGTATAACAAAGTCATAGTAGAGAAACTAAATTAATTCTTTGCTTCGGTATTCACTGAGGAAGTGTAAGAGATACACCCATTACTCAAAACAATATAGGGTGGATTTTCGAAGGTTTATGCACGTATATTATGTGCATAACCCTGAAAACCTGCTCCTGCACGCGCAGGATCAGAGGCCTGGCAACGCGCACAAGCCCTGGGACATGTGTATGTCCCGGAGCTTGAAAAAAGGGGCGGGGAGTGGGTGGGGCGGAGAGGTCCAGAGATGAGGTGGGACGGGACCGAGGCCTCCGGCACAATGGCCGTGCCGGGGGATTGCATGCTGGCACTCGGCTGGCGTGCGCAACCTACGCCTGCCCGGAGGCAGGCACAACTTATTTAACAAAGATAAGAGGGGATTTAAGATAGGGCTGGAGGGCGGGTTAGGCAGGGGAAGGGAGGGGAAGATGGGGGGAGGTGGAAGGAAAGTTCCCTCCGAGGCCACTCCGATTTTGGAGTGGCCGTGGAGGGAACGGGGAAAGCCATCAGGACTCCCCTAGGGCCGGGTGTGTGCAAGGTGCACAAGTGTGCACCCCCTTGCACACGCCGACCCCGGATTTTATAACATGCGTGCGGCTACGCGTGCATGTTATAAAATTGGGCGTAGATTTGTGCGTGCCAGGTTGTGCGCACAAATCTACACCTGTGCATAGGTCTTAAAATTCGGCGCTATATGGCTCAATTATCTCACGTATCAAAACAACAAAAACACCTTACCCAATCATGAGGATCTCTCTTAATTACTCTAAAAAATATATCAGAAATTAGTATCAGCGTTAGCAATGCTCTTTCAATCTCCAGGCTCTTGCCCGCAATGGGCTTCAACAAGTATCATATGTGAGCACTAGATTTTATATCTTTTATTTCTTCCCATATATTAATTTTAACTCCATTTTATTCCTTTCCTGAACATTTTTTTTCTTTTATTATAATAAATTTAATCACTTATCTTTCAATCACTCTCCATGTACTTAATACTTATCATTTATTTGAAACTTCTCTCCGTGTATTTAACACTTCTAATTTCTTGAAGCTTCTCAATTGCTTTTACTCCCCACTGTGGTGCTCACATTTATCTATGCCCTTGAAGATGTACTAGGGCAAATTGACAAACTAAAGAGTAGCAAATCACCTGGACCAGATGGTGTGCATCCCAAAGTGCTGAAAGAACTGAGAAATTCAATTGCAGACCTGATATTGGAAATTTGTAAACTATCAGTAACATCATCTATGGCAGGGTTGCTCAAACTGGTCCTATGGGCCTCCCCAGCCAATTGGGTTTTCAGGATATCCCTAATGAATATACATGAGATTTATTTGCATGTACTAACTCCTGTGTATGCAAAATATTTCTCATACATATTCATTAGGGCTATCTTGAAAACTTGATTGGCCAGGGGGAACCATAGACCGATTTGAGTATCCCTTGAGTATACCTGAAGACTGGAGGGTTGGCAAATAACAACAGTTTTTAAAATGGGATCAAGCGGTAATCCAGGAAACTATAGACCAGTGAGTCTGATGTCTATGGAAGGCAAAATGGTAGAAACTATCATAAAGAACAAAATTGCTGCACATATAGATAGGCATAGTTTAGTGGGACAAAGCCATCATGGATTTAGCCAAGGGACTTACCTCACAAATTTGCTACATTTTTTGAAGGCATAAATAAACATATGGATAAAGGTGAACCAGTTGCTATAGTGTATAGTGTGTCTATTATAGATTGCCAACTGGTTAAAAGACAGAAAACAGAAAGTAGGGCTAAATGGTAAATTTTCCCAATGGAGAAATGTGAATAGTGGAGTGCCTCAGGGATCTGTGCTGGGACCACTGCTTTTTAATAAATTTATAAACAACTTGGAAATGGGAACAAGTACAGTGATCAAATTTGCTGATGATACAAAATTATTGATAGTTGTTAAATCACAAGCGGATTAAGAAAAATTGCAAGAAGAACTTGCAAAACAGTGAGAATCGGCATGCAAATAGCAAATGAAATTTAATGTGGACAAGTACAAAGTGATGCACGTAAGGAAAAGTAACTCAAATCATGGTAACAAAATGCAAGGTTCCACATTAGGAATCACCTCTCAGGAAAAGGATCTAGGTGTCATCGTTGAATATACGTTAAAATCTCCTGCTCAGTGTGCAGCAGCAGCAGCCAAGAAAGCAAACAGAATGCTAGGATTTATTAGGAAAGGAATGGAAAATAAAACAGAGAATATCATAATGCCTCTGTATCACTCCATTATACACCCTCAACATGATATTGTCTGTAGTTCTGGTCACCACATCTCAAAAAAGATATAGCAAAATTAGAAAAGGTACAGAGAAGGGCGACCAAAATGATAAAGGGGATGGAACAATTCTCCTATGGAAAAACGTGAAAGAAATTAGGACTCTTCAACTTGGAGAAGAGAGGGTTGAGAAGAGATATGATAGAGGTCTATAAAATAATGAGTGGAATGGAGCGAGTAAACTCTTTTGAAAAGTGCAATGACCAGGAAAAACACATTGATGTTACTAGAATATACATTTTAAACTAAGAAAAGAAATTTGGTCAATTTTCTCAGTGGAAAAGGGTAAACAGTGGAGTGCCTCAGGGATCTGTACTTTGACCGGTGCTTTTCAAGATATATATATAAATGATCTGGAAAGGAATGCGATGAGTGAGGTTATCAAATTTGTGGATGATACAAAATTATTCAGAGTAGTTAAATCACAAGCGGATTGTGATACATTACAGGAGGACCTTGCAAGACTGGAAGAATGATGAAATTTAATGTGGACAAGTGCAAGGTGTTGCATATAGGGAAAAATAACCCTGTAGTTACGCAATGTTAGGTTCCATATTAGGAGCTAACACCAGGAAAAAGATCTAGGCATCATAGCGGATAATACTTTGAAATCGTCAGCTCAGTGTGCTGTGGCAGTCAAAAAAGCAAAATGAATATTAGGAATTATTAGGAAGGAATTGATTAATAAAACGGAAAATCTCTGTATCGCTTCATGGTGAGACCACACCTTGAATACTGTGTACAATTCTGGCCATCGCATCTCAAAATAAGATTTAGTTGCAATAGAGATGGCACAGAAAAAGGCAACCAAAATGATAAAGGGGATGGAACAGCTCCCCTATGAGGAAAGGCTGAATAGGTTAGGGCTGTTCAGCTTGGAGAAGAGACGGCTGAGGGGGGATATGATAGAGGTCTTTAAGATCATGAGAGGTCTTAAACATGAATTGATGTGAATCGGTTATTTACATTTTCGAATAATAGAAGGACTAGGGGGGCATTCCATGAAGTTAGCAAGTAGCAAATTTAAGAGTAACGGAGAAAATTATTTTTCATTCAACGTACAATTAAGCTCTGGAATTTGTTGTCAGAGGATGTGGTTAGTGAAGTTAGTGTAGCTGGGTTCAAAAAAGATTTGGATAAGTTCTTGGAGGAGAAGTCCATTAACTGCTATTAATCAAGTTTACTTATGGGCGGATTTTAAAAGCCCTGCTCGCGTAAATCCGCCCGGATTTACGCGAGCAGGGCCCTCATGCGCCGGCGCGCCTATTTTGCATAGGCCGCCGTCACGCGCAGAGCCCCGGGATGCGCGTAAGTCCCGGGGTTTTTTGAAGGGGGCATGTCGGGGGCGTGTCAGGGGCGGGGCCGAATGATGCGGCGTTTCGGGGGCGGGATGCGGCGTTTTGGGGGCGGGACCGGGCGCGTGGTCCAGGCCTCCGGACCAGCCCCTGGGTCGGATGACGGCGCGCCAGCAGTCCGCTGGCGCGCGTAGATTTACGTCTGCTTCTAGCAGGCGTAAATCGAAAGACAAAGCTAAGGGGGGGTTTAGATAGGGCTGGGGGGGGTGGGTTAGGTAGGGGAAGGTGAGGGGAAGGTGAGGGGAGGGCAAAAGAAAGTTCCCTCCGAGGCCGCTCCAATTTCGGAGTGGCCTCAAAGGGAACGGAGGCAGGCTGCGTGGCTCGGCACGCGCAGGCTGCCCAAAATCGGCAGCCTTGCGCGCGCCGATCCAGGATTTTATAAGATACGCGTGGCTATGCGCGTATCTTATAAAATCCAGCATACTTTTGTTTGCGCCTGCTGCGCGAACAAAAGTACGCGATCGCACTTTTTTAAAAAATCTACCCCTTAGGGAATAGCTGCATCAGTAGCATGGGATCTTCTTGATGTTTGGGTAATTGCCAGGTTCTTATGGCATGGTTTGGCCACTGTTGGAAACAGGATGCTGGACTTGATGGACCCTTGGTCTGACCCAGCATGGCAATTTCTTATGTTCTTATGTTCTTAAAGGTAAGAATATTAGGTACCCTAGACAAAACGTCAGCCTTGCACACACACACCCACACACATCCTTTACAGACACACACAAATTATGCATTTATAACAAATTTTACATGAAAAAGAACATTAAAAAAGTACAGTTTGCTGAGGCAAAAATGTCATTTACAACATGCATATTATATTTACATGTACTGCTGTGGTGCCAACCAGAATTTGGCAAAAAAGACATTTCCAACTCCTATAGAATTAGACATTTTGTAATGCGTGTTGAGTGTGGCCTTGATCCTCAGAAAGCTATGAATAAACAGAATTACCAATACAACAGAGTGAACTTCCCATACCAAAACAACCCTAACAATCTTATATATGGAAAGACAACTCTGCACATATTGCACCAGGCCCTAGAACACCAATAAAACTCTATTTATTATTTATGTATTTATTTAGGTTTATATTCCGCTTTTCCACTGCTATAGATCCCTACACAGAAATTACATGCCAGCAAAATACCTCACTTCGGTCATATATGCAGAACACAGACAAATACAGACTAAAGAGATCAGAAGGTATAAACAGAAACGTGCTGAGAAGAACTGAACTGTAACCCAGAACAAGCCAACCTCTATATGCAGAGTAACAATGAAAAAATAAAAAC
Organism: Rhinatrema bivittatum; assembly: GCF_901001135.1. Classification (NCBI taxonomy): domain Eukaryota; kingdom Metazoa; phylum Chordata; class Amphibia; order Gymnophiona; family Rhinatrematidae; genus Rhinatrema; species Rhinatrema bivittatum. Next base: position 76,508,826 of record NC_042616.1, read on the forward strand.
ATTACCATTCTTCATAAAACATTAAATAATAAAATCAAGAAATATAAAACAGTAGTCTATGGGACACTATCAATCAACCTGATTGACAGGTGAGTTAAGAATGACGTCAGCCAATCAGCGTTCACTTCCAGTCTAAGCCCTGCCCATCCCTGCCCACTCCCAAAGAAGTGAATGGGGTGTGGCTTCCCCCCAATAGAAGTGAATGGAGTGGCCCCTCCCACAACCCACACCCAAACTAACCCCCCTAAGATGTCACTGCTGGCCCTTCCCATACCCTGCCCCAAGGCAAGTCCCCTATGATGTGACAGGTATGACAACACTGGAAGTCCACCCCCTCACCACCACCCCCAAAAACACGCCCCCTAGAACATCATCAGAAAGGGCGCTGTCGCTTTTTAATTATGACAGAATTAATGGACTCTGGCTGTTTTTGATGATCTCACTGGAAGTACAACAATGACAGAATTAATGGACTCTGGCTGTTTTTGATTATCTCACCGGAAGTACAATACAAAACCCAACCCACCCCTCAAAAATGCGTCCCCTAGAACATCAGCAGAAATTAAAAAGCGTGGGAGGGGCAACTCCATTCACTTCTATTGGGGGGAGGAGCATGAGTGGGACCTGGGGTGGAGCTAGGGGTCGGGCCAGGGGCAGGATGGGCAGGGTTGGGGGCAGGAGGGGACAGGGCCACACCCCATTCAGTTCTGTGGGAGTGGGTGGAGTGCTTGGGGCTTAGACTGGAAGTGAACGCTGATTGGCTGATGTCATCCTTATCTTGCCTGTCTATCAGTTTGATTGACAGTGTACCCACAGACTACTAACCTCAATCATATTAGTAAAATTATATTCATGAAAAGAATCAATATTTCAAACCAGTTAATGAATAGAATATCCAAAATTTCCCAAACACAAATAAAATATTTCAAAACTTCTGATGAATAAAAAGTCCAATAATTAAAAACTGTTCTATTCCTCCCCCCCCCCCCCCAAAAAAATATTTCCAAAGAGCAGAATCATCAAATTAAACCCAATAATTAAAACTAATAAGGATTAAAAAGTCTTCTGCTCTCTATACCTGGGATCTTCTAATTTCTAATCGCCCTGAGATTGTCATGGATTGGGGGAGGAAGGGCTGCACAAATGTTATCTTCTCTCTCACATATACACAATAATGCATTCATTCTCTCACACACTCCCTCTCCCTCACAGATACATTGTGTGTGTGGGTGGGTGGGTGCGTGGGGGAGGGTATGCACGTGCCTATGAGAGACTTATATGTGACACATGGGCTTGCACACAGACACAGGGGTGGCTCAAGGCAATCTGCTCCCTGTGGCAAGGGAAGAGATGCCCCCCTCCCCTCCCACCCTCCAAGGCATGGCTTGGCACAGGTCAAATCACTGAGATGGCAAGGAGGTGATGTCCCCCTTGCAGTCTGGTCCTCTCGATGATTTGAAATGCTGGGGAGGTGGGCAGGCAGGGATCAGAGTTCCTAGAGGTGTGGCAGATGTCAGTGATATTTTTAAGAAGCTGGCAATCCTGCCACACTTCTCTCAACTCTGCCATCTGTTTCCCACCCTTCCCAAGTATTTGCATTCTGGGGAAGTGGGAGATGAGTGAATGGTCTAGACATGGCGCTCTCTTTCAGGGCCAGAGCAAGGGTAAAAGGTGCTCGGGAAACCTTACACCCTTACGCACCCCCATTTCCCCAGCTCTCACCACACACAATAAAATTATGAATAACAGATTTTACATAAAAAAGGACATTCAAAGTACAGTCTTCTGATGAAAAATATATCTTACAACAATATTTACATGCAATGCTGTGATGCCAGTGAGAAAACTCTGCAAAAATACATTTGGAGCCCCTATGGTATTAAGCCTATTGTAAAGTGCATTGGGTTTGGGCTTAGAATTCAAAAAGCCATGTATAAACTGAACTACAATTACAATATATTAAACCTCCAGTACCAAAACTGCACTATCTGCCAGCACTCTAAACAGAGAAAATCCTACTAGTGAAAATGCAACATTGCAAATATTACACCAGACTTTAAAATACCACCTTTAAAATACCCCTTCAAACCACCTTTAATCTTGACCCGCCCCACCCACCATGCTCCGATCTCCTATTCCAGACCCCTATCGCTGATCAATCAATCAGCTGTTTAGCACTTACTCTGTTAATTTGGTTAATTTGCACTATCAAGAAATGTTATAATAGTTCTATTAAGTAATATCGTATTATTATACAAATTTGGTTGTAATGTTACTCAATGTTCTAAGGTTCTAAGGTTAACTGTATGTATTATGTTGTTTCTCATGTAAACTGGAGTGAAGGCAGAATGCTATACTTCGGTATATAAAAAATCCAAAATAAATAAATACATAAATAAATATACCTCCTATTAAAAAAAACAGAACAGGCAGGCTGTTTTAGATCCCTACACAGAAACTATACAATAGCAGAATTCCTCACTTCCATTATACACCAGAACACAGACAGACCATAAAGTATAAATAGAAATTTGCAGGCAAACACTGAACTGAGAATTGCTAATAACCAGAATCAGTATGCAGTGTGACAATGGAAAAACAGAAACATCACCATTCCTCATAAAACAATAAAATCAGGAAATATAAAAGTCATAATAGTAAAATCATACAAATAAAAAAATAAATATTTCAAGACAGCTGGCAAATAGAATAACATTCTAAATTAAATTCATATAAACATTTTCAAAGTTCCCAAAAAACCTATAAAATATAGAAAAATAGCAGACACATCAAAATAACATCAATAATAATTAAAACTAATAAAGATTAAAAACAATTCCAGCTTTTCATACCAGGGAACTTTGAATTTCCAGTCACTCTTAAATTGGCCTGGAATAGTGGGGGAATGGGGGGGGGGGCTACACAAAAACTTAGTCCACTCTCTCATATACACATACTTTTTAACACACATATGTTCATCTCACATACACACACTCGCTCACACTCTCACATGCTGTCAGACACGCAGGCTTTCTCACACTCTCTTGCTCTCTCTCTCACACACACACGTACATCCTCACACTCTCACATGCTCTCATACACACTTGCGCACTTACCCAATCCATCTTGCTCCCCCTAACTCACCCCTTCTCTTCCTTCTCTATACCCTTTCACACTCACCTCCTCCCCCTTTTCCCTCTTACCCTTCTCACTTACCCCTTTATATTCCATCCCCTCTCTCACACCTCCTGTCCCCCCCATGCCATTCCCTCTCACTCACACACTTTCTCTTCCCTTCCCTTCCACTCCACCCACCAGGTCTCTTCTTTCTTTCTGTCCGCGGGGTGTAGGAACCTTGTGGGCATGTCATACTCCAGAACTGGCCCAAAGGTTGTCTTTCTGCCTGCGTGGTGTGGAATCCCTGCCGGCAAGTCATAATTTCAGCTGATGCTGCCACTTCTTCCCGGGTGGCTGGGGTCGGGGTCTGGGTCGGGGTCTGCCCCCCCCCCCCCCCCCATGAGTATGTCATAAATCCGTGCTGCCATTGCCTCTCTCTTCCTGCATTCGGGGCTGGGAGCCCAGTGAGCATATCAGGAATTCTTGCCACTGCCGTCTTCTTCCTACCCGCGGGGCTGGGGATTCCATATGTGCCCTGCTGCTCCCCCAGGTGTGCCGCCCCGTGCAAATGCATAGTATGCACACCTGGTCGCGCCGGGCCTGATAAGAAGTAATGAGCTCAACATAACAGAGCAGGTTTAGCTTAGAGATTAGGAAGTACTTTCTTTTAGAGTAGGTAAGCACGTAAATAAGTTACCTAGCCACATAATCAAGTCTCTGCACTGGAGAGTTTTAATCCAAACGAAACATGCCTTTTGGATTATTGTGAGACCATGTGGTTGGACATGGGAGGGGAGGGGTACTAGATATGAACTAAAAAAATGGGATCTTGTATGCTCAGCTACACAGGAGAGTGAAGTGCAATGGAAAAAGATGACAAAAAGGAGTTTCCTACAGGCTGACAAGCCCTCCAACTGGCAGCTGGTGTATATACAGTGCTGCAGATAAGTTGGCATGCTGTACCAGCAAGGCACAAAGCCAGGATTCAGTCCCTCTTCTTCAGGCAGCCTACAGGAAACAGGAGGAGAGGGGCTGGTGAAGGAGCAGAGCTTGTAGTGTGCTCTCCAGTCTAAATCCTTCTCCTAAAGTTCCCACAGTCCCCATGTCAACACCATGCCTGTGAAAAGCTATTAGAGATATTTCCGGATTTGGGAAGAAAAGCAAGCTGCAGGATAAGGACCAAAAAAACCCACTCATTCCCTACTGGAGAATACAGTTTTCCAGGAAGCAGCCACTTCAAGTATGACAATAGGCTGAAGCTCCTGAAAGGGGTTGTTGGGGGAGTCATGTACATAATTCACACCGAGCTGGCAATTGTTCTAAAGACAAATTAAGCCCTTTCATACTTTTGTACCTAACCCTGAGCCCTGGAAAGGTGGGTAAGAAATCTTGTAAATAAATATGATTAGTATATGCATTAATTACACTATCCAAATAGAGTTCTTTTTATAATTTATATTCTGTGGAAGTGTCATTGCATTTCCACTGAGTTTTGCTATTCTGCTTCAATAAAATTTACCAGTTGCACTTGCACAGGTTACTATGCAATATAATCTGAGTTTTATTGTCGCTGAGTTACTGCATCCATAAAAGCTGCATTTGCACAGAAGTGATTGCTGCATTTCAGAATTCAGTAACTCAAGAAATGATTTCCAAACCTCTACATATGGTTTGATAACTGGTCACTTAGTTACTTTTACATAAAATATTCCAATTGCAGGAGTAGGGACATGCAAAGATAGGCTCCTCTCTTGAATGGCAGTTCACAAGTGGCAGTTCACAAGTGTAGTGTGAATGTGAATGTGGAGAGCGGCTGAGATTGTATGGTGGAAAAAAGGAGACTGATTTAGTATGGGTGGAGAGGTGGATGTTGGGGGTATGAATGTAGATGGAGGTTTGACATGGCTGGAACTAACTAGAAAAGGAAAAGCTGTGGCTAGATCTTGGACTGGATCTGTTTTGACACGGTTGGCTGCATTCCACACCGGGAACTCGGTGCCTAGGCGATCGTGGTCTGAGGTTTGTTTGTTAAATAGTATGTTGCCTGCTTTTTTCTGTATATGTAACTGGCTACAGAATAAAAATTATTTTGCAAAAAAAAAAAAGAATTGTATGATTGCATATTAGTGCAAAAATTGCAGTCGCATTTCATCTTAACAAACCCTGACTCTTCTACCTGCAGCAAGAGAATAAATCAAAGGAGAAAGGATTACATAGGGAGCCCTCAGCTTTCAAAATTGTCATGATACATCTCCATCTGCATATATGAGTGAACAGAAATGTATGCTACTATTTATGTGCAATTTATAAAATCCCATGTATTTATGCCCTGAAAGAATGTATGTAGGTTTCAGTACACATGATACCTTCACCAGTATATATAGACCCTCCATCACGACACTCGAACAACTACCAGTTCACTCAGAATGCCCACCCAAAAACTGCTGTAGAAACCCTAAAGGATCTCTGCTAAAAAGGATTGTTCCATCTGACACAGGGGAACAGGAATACTATTATTGTGGGTAGTAGCTCCCCCATGTGGGTCACTAAGGGGGTTATTTTCTAAAGGTTTATCTCGTGCGTTAGGGCCTTATCGCGAATAGCACCACCTTTTATAATTTTTTTATTTTTAAATTTTCCATTACATATTCAAGCAAAAAAACTTGATTTGCAAGCAATACAAGGAGTAATAAATTTACCAACAATGTCAGTGCCGATAACATTCATTTTACAGAAAACAAACAAATATTGCCTATAAAGTCCACTTCAGGGGCATGTCCAGCCACAACTTAAGGGATATTTATAACACGAAAGGAAAATAAGTCAGATCAGAGACATTGAGCTTTTTGATCGAATAAACAGAGGCCTTAGGTGTTCATTCAGCAGTTACAGGGGAGGACACATTTATAATGGGCTTTTTCCCTTTCAGAAATTCTACAAGCTGTTGCGGTACAAAAAACATATGGGGTAAATTTGAAAAGCCCTGCGCGCGTAAATCCAGCCAGATTTACGCACGCAGGGGACTTGAAGGGGACGGGGAAAGCCATCAGGGCTCCCCTCGGGCTCGGCGCGTGCAAGGTGCACAAGTGTGCACCTTGCACGCGCCAGCCCCGGATTTTATAACATGCGCGCGGCAGCGCACGCATGTTATAAAATCGGGCGTAGATTTTTTCGCGCCAGGTTGAGCGAACAAATCTACGCCCGCGCGTATGTTTTAAGATCTGCCCCTATATGAATTTCCCTGAAACTTAATTATACATTTGCAAGGGTATTTAAGCAAAAAAAAAAAAAAGCCCCCAATTGTAATAATTGAGATCTCAATTGTAAGAAGGATCTTCTCCTGGCCTGAGTAGTTCTAGCCAGATCTGGAAAAATACTGATCTTTAAACCAAGAAAAGACATAGATCGATGTCTAGAATAGCAACACTTTTCACGGTGGTGCTATTTGTGTGAAAGCCTGCAGCTGGCCGCACTGTGGCTGGCGAAATCGCACCGCCACGGTGCGAACGGCTGTGGCCTTTCGCAGGCCCGCCCCACCTTTCGCCCCGCCCCCTTTTCACGGGATTCATCATCCCGCGAGGAATAATGAATCCTGCCCTAAGGTGGTTAGGCCCCAGAGTATATAAACCCATGCCATCATCTTAGGGTGTGGACTTATAGTTATGCCTGGTAGGGGCAGCATGTCTCTAGGCTGTCTCCTGTTTTGTTTGTTTTCTTAGGAAAGGAACTTGGGCCTCTAAGGATGAGGCTTGGTTATGGAAAAGTAGAAAAGGAGCCTTCGCCTACCTTTATGATCATTTTTGTAATCCTTTTGGTTTTGGAGAAGGAATTTTTTTTTTCCCACCCATCCTTTCTCTAATTTTGGTTACCCCTTTGTTAAGGTTTTACTTTTTCCAGCATGTCTGAGTACCCAAGGGCTCAGAGTATGCCATCAAAGAGGAAAGGTGCCAGGGGCTCAGAGCACGTCATCTGAAAGGAGTGGCGTCTCTCAACTAGAGAGCACAGGTGAACTCTCATATGTCCTGCTGGGGAGAGAGAAGCGTGTGCAGACCTGTGGCATCCACCTGGTGTTTAACACAATCTTCTCACCCCGATACTAAAAGAAGAAGTGTGGAAGTGTCCTCTCGATACCAACGAGGGAAGTAGGGAGAATGACGGAACAAGTTGTCTAAGGTATGAAACATGGGACTTTCTTAAGTACACTTAAATTGGGAAAGATTACCGTATCTTATTTACCAAATTCTGGGAGGAAAGTCCAAAACTAGCCCATTAATTGGAATGGATCAGGAATATGAAATATCAATATCTATCAGTAATAGATTAAATTAAATTGGAATCTTAAAGTCACTATTTTATTAGAAGATCCGGAGCTGTAAAAATAGATTGTATATAACCCTTTTCTTCAGAGGGGCATCTCCTCTAAGGGCAAACAAAATAATTTCAATTGTTGAGGCTATTTTCCATTGCCACTTGTATTACCCCAGGGGTGAGTTCTTTCTATGGAGGAAAGGAGATGCTTGTAGCCTAGGCGGTGAGGTGACATCCTTTCTGGTTAGTGTAAGTCTCTTATGCTGATCAGGAAAAGAAGTGCAGGACACAGGGTTGGTTGTTAAAAAAAAATAAAGTTTACTTATTTTGTTAAAAGGTCATCAATGTCCAGGTGATGTCAGTGTCTGTACAATGAGTGTCCTTTCTCTACATCTGTGTGAGTGCTGAACTCTAAGTTCTGGGGCAATTCCTAACTCCCTTTAAGTGAGAGATTAGTGATTCACTACTCCTGAAGGGTCTCATGCTGTACCACATTCCCTTTGAATTTCCATAGTCCTACCTGGATCCAGCAGACTTCACACTGTGACCCAACTTGCACCTGGGTCCCCATTCGAAGATTCTGCTGAGGGCCTTCACTGATGCTCCTCAGTTTCTTATTGGTGGGGGTTTTTTCTTCTTCTGAGCCTCCCAGAGTAGAAGGCATTAAGTCTTTCCAAATGAAAGAGAAGGTAAACCAGGGTACCTCACTAATTAACTGTTCTAATATCTTCTAGGCCAGCTGACCCTGCAGCCCTTCACTGACTTTGGAAGATTACTACCAGGGCTCAGTGACCTGGTCTCTGGATCCAGGTGGATAATCTTTCCTCAGAGCTCCAGACTGTGACTCAGGCAACTATTCTTTAACAGTCCAAATCCTTAATAAATTATCTCGATCTCTTTATATTACCACCTATCTCGGTAGGGAGGGTACAGACAGGTGTATTTTCCTTAAAGATATATGTGGTGAAGCTGTAGGCCTCACCTTAAGGAAAGGGATCCCTCAACCTCCTTCCTCTTTCTCCTTGTGAATCTCACTCTAGACGCCTAGTTATTGCAGGGTCCACCCATTCAACTACCTCATAAAAATGATATTCCCTCTAGCTAGTTGTTTTTTTCTACAGGGACTAGATGACATCTGGTGATCAACCCTGTAACTGGACATTTTGCAAATTTTTCATCATCCATCAGTAAAGCTAAGTTAAGTTGTAAACCAATCAGCTTCCAGCATGACTATAATTAGTGCTGTATACCGGAGGCATTAATGGGAAATTGATTGGGATGCTCAATTAACTATTGAACAACACTGAGGACCTAGAAGATAATCGAACCACCACACGCCATCCGAGAGAAAACCTTGAATATCAGAGCATTAGATTTTGCTTAATATCAGGAGAGGACTTTAACAGATTAAACCTTATACGAGGTGTGGCCTTTGGGGTCCTGAGAAGGGACATTAGCCTGGAGGTTAACCTAGAAACAAAAACAAGTGCGATTTCAATTGTACAAGTCAATTATCAGGAATAAAAGGGTACAGACAAGTTCTGTAATATATGTGCGTACCGCTTACAAAATAGAAACTTGTGCCTGTACTTCCAGACCACAGAACGCCCTCCCCCCCTCCAAAGCACCCCTTTTTCTGTCCAAATTTCTGTACACATGAACGCACAAGATTTATAAATTAGCATAATATTGTGTGTGCAACCTCTGGGTAACTCTTTGAGAATTACCTCCAAAGTGCCTACGGTTTCCTTTTCTTTCCTTTCTCCCCCCTTTTTAATTTGAATCATTCTATGAGTTATGTAAGATTGCCATGCCACTGAAGAAATCTGAATCTGATGTGGGAGGAAAGAAGAGGAGAGGTGCTGGAGAACGCAGCCCGCCTGGCTGGGGTAGACACACTCTGTGATTCCAGGCCTGGGAGTATGGCTAAGAGCAGAATGGAGGTGGAGGACGGAGCATTGGTACAAGTGAGCCGGCAGGGTCGGAAAGATTTATTGCCAGTGTGGGAATCGCACAGCAGCCGAGCAGAGGTTGGAGAACACAGAAAATCTTCTGCTCTGCTGCTGAGACAGCTCAGACTCTGGCCTATCAGGGCAGCTGGGCAGGAGCAGAGCGAATGGGGGCAGCTGCTCTGGTAGCAAAGAACCCCTCCCGCTTCCGGCACGTCTCTTTTCCTGGTTTGCTGCAGCCGGCCTGTGGCTCTCTGCAAGTTTGCGGGTGGCTGCACGGAGAACGAAGGGGGAAATGAAGAAGACCTAGGACTCTTTCCAGGCAGCTGCAAGTGCAGTGGAAGCAGATAACACCGCAACCCCCCTTCTTGTCCCAACTCCCCCCCCTCCCACTCCCCTCCAATATACTGCTGCTGCTTTTTGCTGCCCACCTACCTTTCTCCAAAGACATTGTAGCCCAGCCAGAGACCACTACCATTCTAAACCCAGGCCGCAACCCAAAGGAACAATTCCCCCTGCAGGTCCAGGCGAGAAAATATTATCTGTGGCCGCAGGCGAGCATCAGGGTGGGGTATGTCAGCACCAGGACTGGCATAACAATCTCCCTTCAGAAACTTAGTGACTAGGCATCTATGAACATTATTGTTCTGTGCATATATTATCCAACTGTAAATAGATTTGATGATAATAATAATAATAATAATAATAATGCTAACCGATTCGGTTTGAAAGACAGGCAGTATGTAAGTGAAACATTTTTGATTCTAGTAACATTATAAGTGAAGGCAGGTAAAGGCCAATGGTCCCACTCAGTATTCCCGGGAATGGGGTCACGGACGGGGTCAAGGCAGGATGGGGGTGGCGTCAGTACAGTACCGGTAAGAACAGGAATCCGCTTGCACCCCTGTGTATTATGCCTAGCAGAGCGAACAGAATAACTGGGCAGACTGGATGTGCAACCTGATCTTTTTTCTGCCTTCCTCTGCAAGATTATTACATTTAGGTAGAGTGGAGGCAGGGGCATGAATGTCATGACCCTGAGGTTCCTTCAGCTCTGTTTTCCCATGGCTTCTATGATATGACTATCAATCTGGTTAATATAACGCATTTGCTAGTATCGTGAGTAACAAAGAAAATCCCAGTACTTCATTTTTTACAGTAGAAAACATCAGAACATTTCTTAACAAAAAACACAAACATGAAAATATCAGATAATTAAACATAACTTAATTAGGGGGAAAGCAAGACAAACTTGCAAAAGGAAATATGCTCCAGTGATGACAAGTTTGGCTTATGCTGAAATTAGGACAAAATTGTTTGGAAACTCAGTCAATATGTTTTGGAAGGAAAATTATTTTTAAATCATGCAAATCTAGAAGGATTTTGGAAGTCATTTACTCTGTTCATAATATCTTCTTTTGGGGAGTTTATTAAAATTTTCAACATAAAATCTCTGCATCAAGCTGTCCAAAGTTGTATTTCTATAGCAAGAGACCACAGAAAATGCCATTTCTAAAGTTAGGATTTGTTTGTCATCTTTCCTCAGATCTGGAAAATGAAAGGGGGAACGCCAAAGCCCACACCCAGATTTTTCTGGAGATCGCTGCATCTCCTTAAATTTCCATTTGTGTGACTAAGAAATTCTTGGAATAAATATTGCTTCTCTGCTCCTTCTGTTGTTTTGGCTGAACCCCGCCTCGAAAAGGAGCAATTACATGGCTGCAGCTTTCTATCACTCCGTAGTCATTAATGCAAGTAACTTTACAATTAAAATGAGCTTTCAGATTGATTTGATGGCTCAGTGGAAGTTCTGCACATAGGGCTCCCACATGGTCCAGGCTGTGCCCCGCTGCAGTTATGAATTTGCAGCACTGCCTTTCTCAAAAAATGTGATTCAGTGGGGCTAAACCAAAACTGAATCAGTCTCTTAGGGCTGACCGGGACAATTTAGGAGTTCTGGGTTAGATTTTGGGCCCTGAAGCCCTGAGCCTCTTTATCCAATGGTCAAAAGGGACAGTTGCGCAGATTCACGGCCATAAGGAAGTCCACTGCGCCATCTCACAATGGTAACACCAGTTTCTGAGGCAGTAGCAGTCAATGGCTACCAGCCAAGAATTGTCACTGAGGATGCTGAGGAGACAGGTGAGGGGAGAGGGTTAAAAACGGAGTAAAAACACATGCATGCACATTCACACACACACACATATACAAACACACACAAGCATGGCCACGCATGCTCTTCAACTCTCACTCTTTTTTGTTTGTCATCCCTTTCATCAGTCTACTTCTGGTGGCGGGGTTAGGGAGGCTTTCCTCTCTCCATCTCTTCTTCCTTCTTTGTTTGGCATTTCTGTACTTTCCTCACTATATGTCTCACTTTCTCTCACTCTCTTTACTGCTTCTGTTTTCTTCTCTTATCTGGGTCAATTTTTCTTTCTAGCACCGTAGTTTATTACCTATTCATTTCCTCTTCTGTGATTTTAGTAACAGAATAGCAGACTTATCCATTCTATAAATGTGTGTTTGTGTATGGGTGTGTGTGTGTGTATGTGTGTATGTGTCTTTGTATGTATGTATGTTTGTGTCTATGTGTTTATATGCATGTCTCTTTTATATATGTGTGTATGTTTGTATCTTATGTTTTTGTGTGTATGTTTGCATGTGAGTTTTGTTTTTTAGAAAGTTATGATTTTACAGAATAGAGGAGGCAAGCAAACTGATAGAAGTGAAGCTTACAGAGAAATAAAATTGGGGCTTTGAGTCACTGGCTGACTGTGGTTACTTGGTTGACAACCAGTTCAAAAGTTGGTTAGTTGAAGAGACTTTATTACATCAGACAAGGAATCCAGTACAACAGCATGGACTTAATATAGTAATAGACTGATATTCCTTAATATAGTGGTCCAAATTGTTTTAGATATAAACAAAAAGAACACTGACTTGTCCTGTATGTCAAAAACTAGTAGGCAAAAGGCACCACCTATGAATATTTTAACATGACTCTATTAGTATCCAACAATCCAAAGGATATAACAATCAATAGTATATGAGTAAATATACTGTTTTTTAAGATACCGCATCAGCATGCCTGGCGACGTGTTCAACCAAGCAACGTTGAACCGTCCGGTCTGATAATCATCTGTGGCTCTTAATGGCTGTAAAGCCTGTGAAGAATGTTAGAGAAAACAAAATAGAGATGTATTTGTAGTCCGCCTGAAATGGCTAAACAGCCTGTGAAAATATATTAATAGTCCATCTGGAATGGCTCGAAAGCCTGTAGAATTGTTAAACAAGTAATTTGTCTGTCCCGACTGTACGGTGTCTGTCTCTAGACCCGACAGCGGCTGGTGTTTTGCTACAGGGTTGTAGCTTCATCAGGGGCAATTAACCTCCTTCATTCTTCATGGAAGCGGGACAGAGGGACTTTATTACATCAGACAAGACAGAGGTCCCGCTTCCATGAAGAATCATTGCGAGGCTTGACGTCCGAATGAAGGAGGTTAATTGCTCCTGATATAGCAAAACACCGGCTGTTGTCGAGTCTAGAGACAGACACCGTACAGTCGGGACAGACGAATTACTTGTTTAACAATTCTACAGACTTTCGAGCCGTTCCAGATGGATTGTTAAAATATTCATAGGTGGTGCCTTTTGCCTACTAGTTTTTTACCAAATTGTTTTAGGACATTTTTCAGTTCCTTAAAGAAATTTTTCAATTTTACATGTTTGGGTGTGGTTATAAAGTTAGATTGATTCCACAAATGATGTGTGCCTCTCTCATTAGTTGTAGAAACGTTTGAGAATGCAGTGTAGCACAGACGCCAGGTGACTCACAGAGTTGAAGATATCTCAGTGTGAAGTATTTTGGAAGTACAAATACTGGCAGTTTGATAAGGACAAGAAAGAAGGAACACCTATCCTTCCTGAAGCAGGAAGCATCGCCTTCCAAAACACGACCCATATTGCGGTATTGCAGAAACCCATTCAGTGGCCCATTGGGATAAGAGCTTCAAAAGAATTTTGGACTCTGGTTCTGGACATGTGACCAGCTGAGCCAAATCTTTCAATATTGAGATAAGTACAGCGTATATGTATATGACATAGCAGCATTATACATTGAGATTGTATTGTTTTAATTGCAAAAAAAAATTAACAAAAAGGTTTGAACATAAGTCTTGGGCCTGATATTGAAAGCACTTTCAGCGCTTGATAGCCAGATAAGTAGGCCGCTAAATAGATGGATAAGTCACTTATCCAGCTATCTCTTAGATCGGCTTGATAGTGGGCGGCAAGTGGGTAGATCTATTTGGCGCTACTTAGCCAGATAATTTATCTGCTAAGTAGCGATGTTTAGTCTTTTGTTATGTGAGTAAGTTATACCTGCCAACAAGCAGGTTTAACTTAGCCTGATATAACTTATCCGGCTAAGTAGTGGCTTGTATGGAGATATTCAGTGATATAGCTGTGCTTCTGAATACCCAACGATAGTTAGCCAGATATGTCTTTCAATTTTGGGCCCAAGGAATTTAATCAGGATCGATGCTTATATAACAAAAGGACATGCCACATGAGCTGTTGTGATGTAGTGAGTTCAAAGAATGATAGTCCTTTAGTTTATCTTATGTGGTGATGGTGGCAGTGTGTTGAAGAAAGCATAGTACACTTTTGAATGCATACAAAAAAAAGTGTGGCGCTTGTCCTTTAACATTTTTTTTTAAATTTTTACTATTTCTATCTCTTTTTCCTCCCCAAGAGGGCATTCTAGATATCTACCACCCTTTCAATGAAAAAAATATTTCCTCACATTGTTCTGGTAAACTCCTTCGGAGCTTCATATCAAACCCCTATTTATACATTATCTTTTTCTTTTAAAAAGAATTGCTTCTTATGTATTATGTCATGAGGTTGCCATCTGCAGCCCTTGTGACCTGCTGTCACTTCTCTGGAGCATACAGCACAGAGCTAGTCACTTGCCGTAAGAAGCACTTTTATTTTATGAAACAGTGTTTACTTCACACTTACAGCTTTCAGTTCCAGAAAGTTACATCGGTAGTCATCTTCAGGCCAGCCCAATCCCATATGACTGTGTAAAATCATCCTTCTTACTCGGTGTCCTTCCTTAATTATGCATCTCCACCTATTTTGCTGCCAGCCATCCTCCCTTAACTATGAAAACAATATTCTACTTTTATGTCCCATGGAATCAGTATATACTTATATATTGTTAGCTTTACAGTTTTGCATTGTTCTATTTCCAGTTTACATTATGACCCCCCTCCCCCAGTCTCAGACATATGTACTGCAATTCACATCTTTGCAATCCGCCTTGCATAGACACGAACTATGCAGGAGCTGTAGGCGCTTGACTATCCCCAATATTGTCTCCTGCATGCCTGTGGGTCAAGAGCTGAGACCTCTGTGCTGTAGGGCCACAGGGTCGGGCAGGAGGGAAAAGCTTATGTCTCCCTGCCACTGCTCTCACCTCCCCCTGCAGCCTAATTGGCTGGCTGTGGAATGTCTAACCAATAGGCTGTAGAGGAACCAAAAAGCATCAACAGTGTAGGACAGAGAGGTTTCCTGTCTTTGGTCTGCCCTGAAGTGCAGTGGAGATGGGGAGGGCTGCTGATAGAGGGAATGGAAAAAAGAAAGAGGAACAAGGAGTGAGAAGGGGTTGAATGTCTGGGAAGATGGGGAGAGGAGGAGAGGAAATGGTTCAGAGATGGGATGATTGGTGATTGGTTGTAAAAGGGGCACTGGCTGGTAAAGAGAATAATGCTCTAAAGGTCTAGGAAAGCAACTGAAAGAAGAAATCCTGGCTGGAAGAGGAAGAAAAATAACTGTGACTGAAGCTGAGGGAGAGGCATAGTCACAGTCTGTGAGGGCATGAGGGACTGGGAGAGGAGCTGAGAGAGTGATCAAGGACTGTGAGAAGGAAAAGGGAATTAGAAGAAGGAGGTAACAAGCTGGAAGAGAGGATATGGGCTCTGATAAGAAGAGCTGGGATGAGGAGTTAGGTTAAGGGAACTTAAGAGGGAAATAAGTGAAGAGGTCAAGGAAACAAGCTGTGTAAGTCAGAGAGGGAGGGGTTCTGAGAAGCGAGGGAATCATGCTGGAGGAAAGAGGCATGAGGGGCAGGAGTTGATGAGACTCGGAAGAGGTAAGGGAAGACAATGAGCTGTGGAGAGACAGCCACCAGATACAAATGTATATGGAGGAAAAATAACAGAAATGATAAAGAAAGTGAGAGGAAAACCATAAAATACTTCAGGAGTTCCAAGGAGTCTGGGACATGCAGCCATGTCCCTGATGAGGACCCTTCCAATCTTAACCACTTGAAATATCATCGATAATCTGAAGAGGAGTTGGGAGGTGCCATCCAGGTATCTTCAAGGGAATTGAGGAGGTTGGAGAAGCAGTAAGAAGGCTTCTCAAGACATCATGGTTAAGGTATGAGAAATTGAACATTGAATTGTGTCATCCAGCCCAGTCCAAACTTCATATCCACCAGTTTGGAAGAAAAATTCAAAACTGCCCCTGAAATTGGGAAGAGATATGAAAGGAAAGATCAGATATTATCAATTTTATTGAAAATAAATAAAAATATTGGGGTAGATTTTCTAAAAGTGCGCCCGCCCAAACAAAAGTACGCCGGATTTTATAAGATACGCGCGCAAGGGGGTGCACATTTGTGCAACTTGCGCATGCCGAGCCCTGCACGCGCTGCCCATTCCCTCCGAGGCCGCTCCAAAATCGGAGCGGCCTCGGAGGGAACTTTCCTTCGGCTTCCTCCCATCTTTCCCTCCCTTCCCCTACCTAACCCACCCCCCCAGCCCTATCTACACCCCCTATCTTTGTTGACAAAGTTACGCCTGCCAGAGGCAGGTGTAACTCGTGCACACCAGCGGGCTGCTGACGCGCCATCACCCGACCCGGGGGCTGTTCTGGAGGCCTCGGCCACGCCCCCGGAATGCCCCCGGGCCGGCACCACGCCCCCGACACGCCCCCAGAATGCCCCGAACGGCGTGCCACCCCCGACACGCCCCCTAACAAAGCCCCGGGACTTATGCGTGTCCCGGGGCTTGCGCGCGCCGCCGAGCCTATGCAAAATAGGCTCAGCGCGTGCAGGGGGGTTTTAAAAGGGTTACGCACATAACTTATGCGCGTAACCCTTTTAAAATCTACCCCAATGTGTAGCCCTCATTCATTCATTTCCAACTTCTATTCAATTATGTGAAAGACTATATAGAACAAAGACTTGTAATTTATCCTTCACTTCAAGTGAAGTTCCAACTATCAGTAATATTGGAATTATATCCCAAGTCCAGCATGCTTATTACTAGTCACTTCAGGGACCATTATAAAACGTCCAGGGCCTAGAAAAGTAATCTTCTCCTCTCTCCCCCACCCCCAAGAGAAGGGGGCTTATGGTCCATGGTTGGTATGGTAGGTGAGGAATATCCTAAGCCCTCAGTGAGGACTTCAGCTCAGGGGTTACATTTCCTTTTCTATATTGAAACTGCTGCTCTGTCTTTCAATAGGCATAGCTATTCAATCTACAAGATAGGAACACAACCATATGAACTTTACTTCTATTAAGCTGCTACTGTTAACTCACTACTAAAAATTCTAACGCCTGTCCGATATTTCCAGCCCCTTATTTCCTTTAGTAACCTAGAAGTGGTCAAGTCTTTGTATATGTTTTTTTGTTTTTAATCTGGCACCCAGCTCTAAAAAAGGAGCATTTAAGACATTATCATCAAAATAGAATAAAATATATTAAAAGAAACAACAGCATGCATCAAATGCAATGGCCTATACAACAAGTAAAAACAACATTATACCTCCCCTACCCCTTCTCTCACTATGGTCAGGAAAACTAATAAAATAATCCCATTCTCTTCCAATCACTACCCACAAATAATGATCTCTAGCCTTTCCAGTTGCTCCACAAGGGGAGACTTCCTTTGGTATCACCCCCTTCAGGTGCAATCCACCCAGAGTGACCTGCTTCTGCAGCAGGTTAACTCTTAAGGCCAGTGACATCCACGGGAGGGATAGGACGGACATACCAGAGCAAGAGCATAAATATACATCCAACCCATCCAGGCTGCTTGGGGGGGCACTCAGATGGTGAAAAATCTATCCACCTGCGGCTCCCAGCACTCACACTGGTTCTTTTTAGGTTTATTTTTATTTTATTTTTGTTGTAAGTGAATTTTAGTGCAGATTAAAGCTGGCAGACTGACAGCAATGAAAATCGGTCCTCCATTTATTCACAGAATAGTAGAAACTTCCTCAACATTGCTCAAGAGGAATTACCTCTCAAGGATGAAAGTGTAATTCAGTAGCCATGCCAGTGCAGTCTGTGACTTGTCTGCTGAGGCTGTCAACTATGATGCCAATTAGTGTCATGGTGGTTTTAGTGGTATGTACTATTGGCTACCAACTGAGACCACCAACTCATTGTACATAAGCCACTTTTTCAAGTCCATTCCAACCCGAGTCAGGTTTGAACCAGCAACCTAGAGATGAAAGCACCCCCCCCCCCCCCTAACACTATAAACATTTCCCACCCCTCCACTTTCACTGGTTTGTTGAGTGGCACTGCATACACAATTACAATATTGCTTCAAATACTTTGCACAAAAGTGAAAATTATTCAGTAAATGCAATACATTATATTTCACTTCACAACATAAAATGAAATATTAATGTTGCTGTAAAGGCCCACTAAACTTTCCCATAAGTTTACAAGAGGAAACTTCCAGTAATGGAAGATTCCATGGGAAGCAATGTTATTTCGAGCGATGGTGAGGATCCTTCCCCTAAACGATGGATCACTGGTGTATATCTGTAAAGAGCATTTCACGAGTCACTAAGGAGAGTTTGTCACTGGAAGACGCAAGGGAGAGGTTGTAAGGGCTGTGGCTTTCCATAGCTCCCGGCAGGAAAGGAGTGTTGCCTTTCCTTTCCCTAGAGAGGATGGTAACTCTCTCATCAACCCGGGCTATTGGCACGGGTTCCAGGAGGGACCTTGAATGCTGTTCCAGGAGAGATTCAGTTCCCTGGACTCAGGGTAGGGAGTTCATCGAGGAGGAAGTGTTTCAGCAACAAGGTATTTCAAAATCGTTATCCAAGTGGGAAAAGAGGATTCCTGAGTTTTTGGGAAATGTCTAAGGGAAGGAAGACCTTTCACGAGCCAAGGGAAGTCTTAGGTTTTCTTGCTGCATTTTGCTCATGGTAGGGGCCTTTGCTGACTGGCGCCACGTAGTAGGGGCAAAGGCCGGTCGTGCCATTTTGAAAAATGGCATTGACCAAGCCCCCAGATTGGGAACACGCGGCTGGGTCGCACTAGCCCACCAATATGACTTCTAATAGGTAGAGGGGATATGGGGGAGGGTGGGTGCCTAGAGGGCCTGGGACCACCAGGCATTTATTTTATGGTAAGTGAGAAAGTGGGGGAGGGGGAGGGGGAGGGGGATGGGGCCTACCTCAGACTACCAGGATGCTTATTTGGAAGGGATGAGTTGTTGGGGCACCAGGGAGGGTCTGGCTAGCAGGATGATTTTGTTGGGAGTGAGGGGGGTTATTTCAAGAAAAAGAGAATGGGGTTAGGGGCACAGCAGGGCATCGCCTTGCAATTTTGGTGGTAATTTACTTTGGGGGTTGGGGACGCCTCGATAGGAAAGACTGGGATTTGCAAGAGATCTAACAACATCCACAGGGATGTTTCTGCAGCAGGTGGTTGTAATTTTTTGGAAACCTGTACCTTTAACAGACCTTCCGGGGACATCAGGATGCACGTTAGCATCCTAATGTCCCCAGGAACAAATAACTACACTTCCCTGAGTTTTTTCAAAGTCTGCTGCATTATTTTATTACCATTGAATTGCCAATGCATTAACTTCTTTGCAATCATTAGGCAATTTTACGCATGCAAATGCAGGCAAAGCAGCTTTCTGTGGAGGGATATCGCACGATAAACAGCATTTAATGCTTGTAAAATGCTGTTTATCATAGCTTAGTAAATCTAGCTATAAGTTTGTACCTGAGGCAATGGAAGAGAAGCGACTTGCCCAAGTTCACATCCCGGGAGGCAACTTGCACTCCGATGGGGCCATGAACTTATTTGATGTCTCTTCGGGGCTAGAACCCTGGCTAGCTGTTCCTTCAGTTTCTTTCCCCGGGGTGTGGACTGGATTCTTCTTCTGGGGAGGGAAAGTGTTAACTTTCAGAGCTCCGAGTGCTAAGGGTGACTCTCCTTCCATTATCCCTGGAAGGGGGGGGGGAGTTGTATCCTGGCTGTGTGCTGTAGGTGCCAAAATAAACACCCCGGAGTCACTTGTTTAGTGTCTCAAAACAAAGTCTTTACTGTTTAAACACTGCTGCAATATGGCACAACAAATCCATCTTCAGCACCGCAGAATTCCTTTTGGCTTACAGTCTTTCTTCCTTCTGTCTGTGCAGGAGTATATTGTTCCAGGGTAGGGAAGCATCCGCCCTCCAGGTTATGGAGCAGTGAAACTCCCAGGTGGACAGGGGATATTGATGTGTGCAGGAAAAACCCCTCTAGCACTGGCAAAATTATTAACACTGTCCTTGATACAGAGAGGCAATTCTCTCTCTCTCCCCCCCTCCAGGGTAAATGGATAGGTGTCCCCAGTGATGGTCAGGGTTTTTTTTCCTCATGGTTAGCAGATCTTATGAATCTCTTGATTTTTTTCAGTCTCTTTCAGATCTCTCGGGGATTTTTTTCCTCATGGTTAGACTCCCTCATTCCAATCTCCACCCCTTCTGCAGCATTCAAACCCCCTGTCCCACCACAACACACCTTGCCCCAGACCACCCATTCTGGCCCCCAGATTCAATCCACACTAAGCAGCACGACATCAGGCCAAACCGATAGGAAGACAGTGACTCCTGCATGAGAAAATGTTAGCATGAAAACATTAGTGCCATCCTTGAATATTTATTTTGGGTCTGTATTGTGAGATAACGGTTATTTTCTGTTTAATTTTTATTTAGTTTTCATACAGAAAGAGGCACCTGGGCCATGTGTAAGTTCTTTATGAATGCTTAATTCTCATAATTATTATTATTATCACACATTAAAACATTGCACTTAAACTCTTATCCGTGAGGCACTAATTTTCTTCCCATGTGCAATATACGTTGAGGGATCTTTTCTAAACAGATTGCTAAATAATGTTCAACAATACAGTAAACATATTCAGGCATAACCTTTTTTTTTTATTTTTTTTATTTACGCCTACTTTAAACCTCCCGTTCCCGGTGTGGTCAGAGTACAAACTGTTTTATGTCCCCAGTAAGGTCAAGTGGCAGGGCATTAACACCCTCATATTTCTCATATTCTTAGTCTCAGCCAATAGGCCAAGAAGAGGCTAATTTCAACTCGTGGCTCAGTCTCAGACTGAGACCTAGGGCCAGTCCATGTCTTCAGGTCAAGAGAAGATATACACAGAAAAAAGGTCAAATTAGTCTGATTAGACAGTTTAGTTGTGTTTTCTGGCACACACATTCCGGTTATGTAGAGATGATATGTGCAGTTGATACCTGTTTGTACATTGCCCCTTGTTCTTTTTGATTTATATAGAGTCAATTGGATTTGGATTTTTTTTGATTCAGTTACTCACTTTTCCAAATCCAAGCATAGTTAATCAGGCCCTAAGTTTGTAACTAAGGAATGAAGGACAAAGTGACTTGCCCAAGGTCACAAGCGTGGGAGTAGTTTGCTTTTTTTACTACCCCTAATCAATTAACAGGCCGATACAGTGCAGTACCCACATTTGGACACACGTTTTCGACGAGCTAGATTTACCCTTTATTCAGTAAGGGATAATAGCGCGTCGAAAATGCGCGTCCAACCCCCCCCCCCCACCCCGAAACTAATAGCGCCCGCAACATGCAAATGCATGTTGATGGCCCTATTAGTTATTCCCGCGTGATACAGAAAGTAAAATGTGCAGCCAAGCCACACATTTTACTTTCAGAAATTAACACATGCCCAAAGGCTGGCGTTAATTTCTGCCGGCGCCGGGGAAGTGCTTAATATCATGGAGATATTAAGTCGGAGGTCCCAAAAGTAAAAAAAAAATGTAAAAATAAAAAAAAAAAAAAAAAAATCGGCCCACGGGTCAGAAGACGGATGCTCAATTATGCCGGCGTCCATTTTCCGAACCCGTGGCTGTCAGCGGGTTTGAGAACCGACGCCAGCAAAATTGAGCATCAGCTGTCAAACCCGCTGACAGCCGACGCTCCTGTCAAAAAGGAGGTGCTAGGGACGAGTTAGTGTTCCTAGCGCCACCTTTTACCGTGGGGCCCTAATTTGCATAGGCCACCCTTCTGAATCACGCACCCAGGAGAGTGGCCTGTGTGCACGCTGGGAGAGCAGGCGCTCACCAGCTCTCCTGCGTGTTTTTCTGAATCGGCCTGTAAGCTAGATACTTCACTTAGAAGCAGTTCCAGCACTGCTCTCTACATTAATGGCGGGAGTGGAAGGGAAATAGAACCAAAAGGTTGCATTAATAGCAGGGGTAGAAGAGAAATAGAACCAAAAGGTTACATTAACAGCAGGGGTGGAAGGGAAATAGAACCAAAAGGGTACTAAAGGCCAAGAGTAACAGATAAGTATGAGAGAGTGAGGAAAAAAAAGTGTGAAGAGGATGTTGGGGAGGTACCAGTACTGGAGAAGGTTTTTATGGGTAATGATTCAGATGGAATGAACCAAATCACGGTGTACCTAGAAGATGTGATAGGCCTGATTGATAAACTGAAGAGTGGTAAATCACCTGGACCGGATGGTATACACCCCAGAGTTCTGAAGGAACTAAAAAATGAAATTTCAGACCTATTAGTAAAAATTTGTAACCTATCATTAAAATCATCCATTGTACCTGAAGATTGGAGGATAGCTATTGTAATCCCAATATTTAAAAAGGGCTCCAGGGGCGATCTGGGAAACTACAGACCGGTTAGCCTGACTTCAGTGCCAGGAAAAATAGTGGAAAGTGTTCTAAACATCAAAATCACAGAACATATAGAAAGACATGGTTTAATGGAACAAAGTCAGCATGGCTTTACCCAAGGCAAGTCTTGCCTCGCAAATCTGCTTCACTTTTTTGAAGGAGTTAATAAACATGTGGATAAAGGTGAACCTGTAGATGTAGTGTACTTGGATTTTCAGAAGGCTTTTGACAAAGTTCCTCATGAGAGGCTTCTAGGAAAAGTGAAAAGCCATGGTGATGTCCTTTCGTGGATTACAAAGCTGGCTAAAAGACAGGAAACAGAGTAGGATTAAATGGACAATTTTCTCAGTGGAAGGGAGTGGGCAGTCTAGTGCCTCAGGGATCTGTATTGGGACCCTTACTTTTCAATATATTTATAAATGATCTGGAAAGAAATACGAGTGAGATAATCAAATTTGCAGATGATATAAAATTGTTCAGAGTAGTTAAATCACAAGCAGATTGTGATAAATTTCAGGAAGACCTTGTGAGACTGGAAAATTGGGCATCAAAATGGCAGATGAAATTTAATGTGGATAAGTGCAAGGTGATGCATATGGGGAAAAATAACCCATGCTATAATTACACAATATTAAGTTCCATATTAAGTGCTACAACCCAAGAAAGAGATCTAGGCGTCATAGTGGATAACACATTGAAATTGTTGGTTCAGTGTGCTGCAGCAGTCAAAAAAGCAAGCAGAATGTTGGGAATTATTAGACAGGGAATGGTGAATAAAACAGATGCCTCTGTATCGCTCCATGGTGAGACCGCACCTTGAATACTGTGTACAATTCTGGTCGCCGAATCTCAAAAAAGATATAATTGTGATGGAGAAGGTACAGAGAAGGGCTACCAAAATGATAAGGGGAATGGACCAGCTCCCTTATGAGGAAAGACTGAAGAGGTTAGGACTTTTCAGCTTGGAGAAGATGCGGCTGAGGGGGATATGATAGAGATGTTTAAAATCATGAGAGGTCTAGAACGGGTAGATGTGAATCGGTTATTTACTCTTTCGGATAATAGAAAGACTAGGGGACACTCCATAAAGTGTGGGGTAGATTTTTAAAAAATGCGCGTTCGCGTACTTTTGTTGGCGCACCTGTCGCAAACAAAAGTACGCTGGATTTTAGTAGATACGCACGTAGCCGCAAGTATCTGCTAAAATCCAGGATCGGCGCGCGCAAGGCTGCCGATTTTGGGCAGCCGGCGCGTGCTGAGACGCGCAGCCTGGCTCCATTCCCTCCGAGGCCGCTCCGAAATCGGAGCGGCCTCGGAGGGAACTCTCTTTCGCCCTCCCCTCACCTTCCCCTCCCTTCTTCTACCTAACCCACCCCCCCAGCCCTATCTAAACCCCCCCTACCTTTGTCCGCGGATTTACGCCTCCCGGAGGGAGAAGTAAATCCGTGCGCGCCAGCGGGCTGCTGGTGCGCCGAGACGCAACCCGGGGGCGGTTCCGGAGGGCGCGGCCACGCCCCCGGACCGCCCCGGGCTGAAACCACGCCCCCGGGCCCGCCCCCGAAATGCCACGTCCCACCCCCAAAACGCCGCGTCGATCGGCCCTGCCCCCAACACGCCCCCGACAAAAAACCCCGGGACTTACGCGAGTCCCGGGGCTCTGCGCACGCCGGCAGGCCTATGGAAAATAGGCGCGCCGGTGCACAAGGCCCTGCTCGCGTAAATCCAGGCGGATTTACGCGAGCAGGGCTTTTAAAATCCGCCCCTTAGTGTGTGGCACATTTAAAACTAATCGGAGAAAGTTCCTTTTCACTCAACGCACAATTAAACTCTGGAATTTGTTGCCAGAGGATGTGGTTAGTGCAGTTAGTATAGCTGTGTTTAAAAAAGGATTGGAGTAGATGTCCATTACCTGCTATTAATTGAGTTGACTTAGAAAATAACCACTGCTATTACTAGCATCAGTAGCATGGGATCTACTTAGTGTTTGGGTAATTGCCAGGTTCTTATGGCCTGGATTGGCCACTGTTGGAAACAGGATGCTGGGCTTGATGGACCCTTGGTCTGACCCAGTATGGCATGTTCTTATGTTCTTAAAGTTTGCTGGGCAGACTGGAAGGGCCATTTGGTCTTCTGCCGTCATTTCTATGTTTCTATGTAAGGAGAGTCAATGGGAGAGGCAGGATTTGAGCCCTGGCTTCCTATGTTCTCACTCCCCTGTTCTAACTACTAGGATAGAAGAGGTTTGGAAAGTAGGTTTGGTGAAGACTTACCTTATAAATACTTCAAGAAAGGTACATTGTGAGATGCATCCTGTACAGAGAGTGTAGAACTTGTATAGTCATCATCACTAGGTAAAACAAGGAATATGTACATCGTGGAATGAAAAAGTGATTTGTTTTGAATGTGAGGCTGAGGTGTTTTCATAATTTTTTCTTCAAAGATGTGATTTCATACAATGAATTAGTGATTCCCACAGAGACAAAAGACTTTTGTTACCAATTAATTAGTAATCCACACATAGACAAAAGACGTTTGTATTAGATTGACTTTATTTTAATTCATTTAACATTCAGAAAAAAATGGAAACAGCTTTGAAAAATGTTTCTTTCATGTGTGTGCGAATATCTTTAGAAATATATATACACAAGTACTTTTACCCACAGTGAAAAAAAATAAGGATAGAGTTCAGTTGGGGGAGGAAATGTATACCCAGGACTTGCATTTTCAGAGCCCAGTGCACACTTTTCATGCGTACAATCACGCTGCTTCAAAGCAGGTGCAAATGTACCTGCGGAGATTTGAGTCCCATTCCGGCATCTGGCTTCATTCTCAAAGAGAAATTCTGCACAGAGTTTCCTTCTCAAACTGAGCCTGCAGTGCTGTGAGTACAACTTACCTGCTTGACTGCAAGATAGCCACAGGGTCTGATTATTACCGCCTATAATTAAACATTTTTTACATGGGTAGGCCTATGTTTTCCCCTCTCAATACAAGTAAATGTGCACACACTCACAGCATGCATACTTTTACCTGCCAAGATCAAGAGGCGGTATTAGGTCAAAGGAGGGAAATTAAACCAGGGATTGTGTAAGCAAATCAAGTGTAGTTTCTGCTGCATACTTTGTACTCTACATGTTTTCCATGCACCAGCGGGATTCTCCAAAGAAAACTCTGCAGGGATGCTCATTATTGCTGTCTAATTGGTCAATATCAACAAGCTGCTTAATTAATTGGGGCATTTGTTTTTTCTAAATTGTTTGATTTATTGCAGCTTGTGATACCTTCTTGTGGACCAAGATAAGAATTATCCAAAGATGATACGCAGGAGTTTCCCAGACCACTTAAGTCACTCCTTTAGATGCGACCAAAGAAGGAACCCATGTAGTTTTGAAAGCTCATACATGTCATCGCCCTTGGGTAATTCTTACACTGGACAGCACAGTATGCAAGGAGTCTTCTGAAGGACTAATCTGTTTCCTAGGACTCTGCAGGTCAGGCTACAGCAGAATCTGTGCTGAAGCAGAATTCTGAGAGCAAACAGAAAGCTTTGTTAGCATCTATGGGCCCGTACGGGTCATGAAGCTTATCAAAGAGATGTCCATCTATTTCTAGCTGCAGTGGATTGACAGCACTGCACATTGGTAAGTCTGAAAGCAGTCTCTTTCCTTTTGTTCACACTCTGTCAAGTGAAATCAAGTTGAAAAATACAAAAGTATGTAATTAGTTTAGTACAATTGGCACTTTTATTTCTAATCTAGTTCAACAAATTAGCTTTATTTACATACATGGTGCACATGATAATACAGTACAGAAAATATATGCATGAGAAAAGTTTTATAGCGCAATTTATTAGGTTTAAAAAATTAGAAATACAGATGTGCTGATTAGCACGACCTATACTTGTTTCCGACTAGTACTATTTCATCAGCAGTGACACCGAGTGACTGGCCAGATGAACTGAAAGTATAAACTGAAGATATCACCTCTTGATGTTTGGATTTCCACGGGGCCTTTCATCTGAACAAGCTGACCATGCATTACAGCTTAGCATGTCAAAAGCACGCATGCAGCCTTTGCTGAGATATGTGGCCCAGTTGCATATTTCTGGAATTTAGATTACATGTAGGGAGAGGAGGTGCATTGTTGCTATTAATATCCTCCAGTTATAGCTAAGGTAAACTGAGACTTGTGTGACAGAGTGACTTGCCCAGGATCACAGGAAGTCAGTGGCATAGGAGAATTCTAGATTCTATTTCTAAGCTTTCTCCTTATCAGTAACCACAAATGACTACATACCCTCCTTTCACCCAAACAGAACGCCAAACGAATTTTATTATTTTAGTTATAGTACTTTGGGATCATATCGTGTACACAGTCACATATTTAATAAGTGGCATGCAAACTTATGTTCTGGAATCTGCATGATAGCTTCAGAGAGTGGAAATAAATGTTGCTACAAACCAATGGTTTGGTAAACTCAGATACTGATACAGGTACAGGAAAATGTTTGCCTAAGGTCACACAGAAATCCGGGGCTAAAACAGGAATTACAGTGTACAAACCCATGAAGTCCTTAGAGAGGGCAGTTTCAAAGGAATCTATCCGACGACCTAAGGGGTTAGCTCGTTATATCCCCTGGGCTGAAAATCACCTGCTGTATAAGTCTAAAAGCACGCGGGGAGCTCACAATGCATGGACTTTTAGCCAGATTTGAAAGAGTTCTTCAAATGCTTAGGTCAGTGGAGCAAACTTGGGGCATGTTTACGTCAGTGGAACAAAGTGTGCATAGAGAACTGAATTTTCAGATCTACACATTTCATTTTGCCCCATTCCTCTGTCCACAGAACTAGATGTTGCAAGGTTCTTTGAATCTTTTGTACCCTGTGTACCTTGTAATTATTAATTTTCAAGGCAAAAATATTCTCCTGGAAATACCTTTCTATCCAGGTAAAAGCCCCTGCGTTGTGACAGAATATGCATACTTCTAGGCTTCAGGAATCCTTTCTCTTTGAAAATGAGCTGCAAGTATGACATGTGGGAACAAAAGCACCTACAAACCTTGCACCTAGGCAGAATGCAGAAAACTGCAACCCGAATTCTCGTCTACACCATCTTTTACTACCTTAAAGGTGCAGATACTGCAGATAGAGAGAGGTGGATAAATAGAGAAATCTAGACCAACAGAAATTTGATATAGATATAGATATTGTTTTCTCCACAGAGCTGATAATGTAACTAAGCAGCACTATATACAAGATATACATCACCACTGGAATACAAGCAGTGATCATGAAAGTAATGCATGAACTCAGAGAAAGAAGTTCCCTATCCAGAAGAGCTTCTGGACTTAGTGGCAAGAAAGGGATATGAGGACGAGGAAGTAACAATTGAAAATGTGGTGGGGATTTCAAGAGTCTAATGGAATACATTCCTGAGGAAATGCATCTTCAGGTAGAGCAATTCAAAAATATTCCAGGGCAGTTGGTGGAGGCTATCAAGAGTAATAATATTTTAAAACAAGGAATGGGAGAGGCAGAGAGGATCCATATCTGTGGAGAAGTCATAGGTCAAGTGTGGTCTATAGCATCGCAAAAGGAAGCAAAGTGGGCTGACTGAATAGGCCCTGTGGTCCTTAGCTGCCATTTTACTCTAAGTTTCTACGGATCATCTAGATAGAAGCAAGTTAGGCTCAAGGATATTGCACATGGGAGTGAACACCATACAATGGGAGGACAGAGGGCTGGAGGCATGGGTGCGGGACTGAGACAGAAGAGACCTGAACTGAGCACAAAGAGCTGCTAGGGCTGCAATGAAAGAGGACAGACCACACCAGTGTAGGGCCTGAAAAGGAAGGATGAGTAGCTTCAGTTTAAAGCAGGGGAAGATGGGAAGCCTGTAGAGGAACACTAGGAGAGCGGAGTCAGAGCAAGATCAGTGAGAGAAAACAAAGCTTCTCCACACTGCATGCTGAATAGATCAATGCTTATAATTAAAGGTGACAGACTGGACAAACATGAAGTAGCAATAGTTGTTTAAAAAAAAATGAAATTAGTGTAAAAAGTCATCTAAACCTATGAGCTATCATGGCCAGTTATAGTGGTAGGGAAAAACATTACACATTTTAAATTGTTAATAATATCATTATGAATGTTTCCAGTATTAACATTGTCTGTTATGTGTTGCTCTTCTCTATATATATTTGCCATTCTTAATGTTTGTACACACTCTACCAGCTGTTCTTTCACTGTATAAAATATATAAAAAGAGATCTAAAGCTATTTGTTGATACAGTATATATATTTTATTATTTTATTTGATCTATTCTCTCTCTTCAATATTGCAATTTTGTTGTACATCTAAATACACTCCCTACTGTCCCCATATTCCCATATTGAAAGTTTCTTAAATGGACATTTTTTTTCTTAACCGTGCTAACGTGCGTCGGTTAACGAAAGCAGACTGGCCACGGTAAATGACCATCCTGGTTACATGCTAGGAATCTGTGTTTCTATTACGCTTAGAATTAACTTCTAGGTTTGCATTTCCTGGAATCAAAATATCATCATCAAATTCATTTATTCAAGTTTCAGAGAGGATACAGGAGATAATAAAATCTGGAAATTGTTAACATTGCTGTCATTTTGGCATTTGTCTTTCCTGTTAAAATAAGGTGTCATGTTTTGTTATAATATCAGTGGCTAGGTGTTGCTTTGAAGATGATCTGGGGAAGTCGACTTGCCCAAATGCGTCAGACATATTTAGGTGTCAATAATATTTGATAATTTGTTTAGTTAGCCTATGCAGAGCCATTTTGCTGTCAGCAATAATGTTTTGCAGATTAAAACTTTAGGTGGTGCCCCACATATTTTGCACATTGCAGTACAAGCTGTATCTATCTTCCTCATGTTTTCTCCATTTTATATCAACATGTTCTCCCTGGTCAAACACCAATGGGTTCACAAGAACTTGTATACCTATCAGTTCGGCTAGTACTGTTATCTGGGCACAGTGATTTATTAAAAAAAAAAAGTTATATTTCAAAGTATTTTGCCAAAGAGGAGTCTATTATTGGATTACTTTGAACCTTGCCTTCTATTTTCCACATGGGTGCTGGAGTCAAATGTGACAGCACCCAACTGGTTTGCTAACAGATTCTAACTTTACAGGCCAGAATAAGCAAGACAGGGGAACAGGAGAAAGGCAAAGGATAAAAT
Organism: Rhinatrema bivittatum; assembly: GCF_901001135.1. NCBI lineage: Eukaryota > Metazoa > Chordata > Amphibia > Gymnophiona > Rhinatrematidae > Rhinatrema > Rhinatrema bivittatum. Next base: position 76,538,400 of record NC_042616.1, read on the forward strand.
TCTAGCAACCATTAATGCCTTCTGGAATTACTGATTGTTTGCATGCAAGTCCATAATACTGATAAGGTCCTCAGAAAGTAACTGGTGTTTTCCCTTCTTAGTCTTCCTTTATTTTGGCTTCATCTCAACTCTTGCATTTTCATCTCCATCCAGATCATATTCCTCTACCTGGCCATTGGTCCATACTTTCACCCGGTCTGTCAGCTCACTGGTTCTTGGAAACAGGATGAAGTCGTAGATCAGGGCAGCTGCTGCTCCTCCAAGCATGGGTCCAACCCAAAATATCTGAAATACAGAAATAATTTAGCATCACATCTGCTACAGTCGGACACTAGCTCACAATTTCTTAAATGTATTTTAGCCTATCAATTCAAATGGCACTACTTTGGTTTACTACAGTGCAACAATTCATGGGTTGGCATGACAAAGTCCTTGAGTTTTGGAAATTTAAAGGGCACCACACTCTATGTTACATAGATCCTCGGTCCATATTGGTTATGTCAAAGCTATTAATAATCTTCCATACTATAATTTGCCAAAAGGTGCCACTGACTATGTTGTGCTGTGCTCATAGAATCAGGGCAGATTCCCGATGACGACCGGCCTGGGGATTCGCCGCCCCAGCCAGCTCAGGAGATACCACATGGTCTGCTGAGCGCAGCTCTGTCACAGCCGCGCTCGGCAGACCATGTGATTAGAGCGACCGGCCCACCGGGGGATGCCCGATCCCCCGATAGGCCAATCTGCCCCCTGCATAGAATGATTGTATAGTGTTACATTAGCCTTCAAATCTCACTCACTCTTAAAATAACACCCTCATAGGGTGACAGTTATCCTCCTAATCACATCATTCACCTCTACAGTATTCACTGGTATCACCCTCTTAGAAATGTTTTTACTACATTATTCATCTCTTTAGACTTCAATGATATTTCCCTCTTAAATATCAAAGAGATTCCAAAGTCATACTTGGTAACTCAATAAATGGAGAGATATGAGGTTTAAATTGTTTCATCCTTTCCTTATAGGAAGATAGCAGCTCACATTGACAGGTGTTTGCATCTGACCAGACACCATGGGGATCTCCCAAGATGAACCCTGCAAGGATCATTACTATCCTCTATTTTACAGAACTTGTATGCAACAGAGCTAAAGGAACTGATAAGATGGAATAGATTGCAGTTTCATGGATAGGTTAATGGCACCCAGGCAAATATTAAAGTCATATTAAATGACCTTGCGTCATTCTCTCTACCATCACTCTGGCCTAAGTATTAAATGTTTTCTGCCATTTTGTGTCTATGAGAAAAATGTTTAGTACACAACCCATCGCTTGTCAACTGAATAACAAGCTGAGATTAAATCTAAAATACTTCGTGGTATAAATTTTCAAAAGGGTTTCACATGGAAAATTAGCATATAAATGCATAAGTAACTTGTATTTGTGTATATGTGCTATATTATAAACATCTAAAGTATGCACATATTTTTTTTATTTTGCATGCACATTTACCTGCACATTCCAGAGAGCGGCAAAGAGGTGAACAAGGAATTTGCTATTTCATAAGAAATGTATACGAATGCATTAGGCTACTTATTTTACACCTGCTAATGAACTAGCCCAATTGAAATCAGGCTCGTCTGTTGTTTGCTATTTTTGGGTGGGAGGCCTGGGGGAACTGAGGGAAGTTCAGGGTAAAGTATTAGGAGGGTCTCAGTGCATTAGAGATTGACCAAGCCAAGTGGAAGAGATACTATAAAACTGGTGATTTCAAGTATGCGCACAGTTCTAAAAATAGATTTCCACATACAAATCAGGGTTGTACACATAAATGTTATATTTTTTGCAAGTAAAATATATGCGTGTATGTTTAGTAAATAGGTAGAGAATGTACACAAGTTCAATACTTTGCAAATATTTGCACATACTGATACATACGCGCGTACTTTCAGAGCTGAACTACACGGTATTTTCTAAACCGTGCAGCAACTCACTGCATAGTTTATGAAAAAGTAGGATAAATCTCCACACATTTACTTGCACTTGCAAATCTAGTAAGGCAAATAGGTTGGAAAGTTATCCTCTGAGTACTTCCTCAAGAGAAGATGTGACATAATTGTTGAAGAGGTGCAAACTTAGGAGTCATTTCCCAAGATGCCGGGAAATGGAGTTTTGTCAGGCCTTTGAGTAAGGTGAGTTGGGCGGAGCCTTCGGAGTTGCCAGTATCGTCTGGTGGACTGGTCAGCCAGAGGTCAGGCAGCAACAGGGAACAAAGGCGGCCAGTAAAAGTTGAGGCTTGAGGAGTCTAAGCCTCGCCAAAGACCGATGAGCCAAGTCTGCCTTCATGTTCTCCCCTCCTGCTATGCCCAGCTGGCAGAAAGAGTAGCACTTAATAGCTGATGAGAGGCAAGTCTGGAAATTTTGAGCCAGAGGGATCCTGAGCATTAAGGGGGGGAGAGGGAGAGAGTGAGACAATCTGACACTCCATATATCTCCCACTGTAAGAGGGGCACATTCAAGTCAGGGTGGGTTTTGGTCTGCCTAGGGTGCAAGTATCTGTAGAGCTTTGTAACACTGCCCCCCCCCCCCCCCCAAACTCACCCTGAGCTGAAAGTGCCCCTCTTACAGTAGGAGATATATAGAGGTCTCTTTTTCTCTCTCTCTTTTCTCTCCCTCTCCTCCCATCCCCCCCCCCCCCAATGGTGTTCAGGACTCCTCTGGCTCAAAATCTCCAGACTTGCCCCTCATCGGGAGCAGTAGTAAAGTATACACATACTTCTCAGCTTCTTAAAATTCGTGTTGCTCATGCATAGCCCACATACATGTGTATGGGGCTGTTTTTGCATGATCTACCTATTTGTGAATCAGGTACTTAAGTTCCTAAGTTTTCAGCTGAAAATTCACATGAATTTTGGAGCCTACAACTTTGGATCCTAACTTTAGGCCTGCTATGCATTTGCCTGGATTTGAGCTCCTAATTTAGGTGCCTAGTGCTGAAAATCATCAGTGCTAAGCTCCTAACTGTGTTTCCCCTTCCTAACCACGTCTACTTTTTTAGGCTCCTAAATTTAAGAGCCCCCATGAAACAAAGAGTCTAAAATTAGGCACTCAGCCCTAATACATTTTCAAAAGGGTTAATTTAGGAGCTTCACTCCCCCAAAGTCAAGAGCCTAAAACACCTTTTGAAAATCTGGCTCCTGCATTTTTTTACTTGAACTACAACCTGTTGAATGCATTGAACTTACCCAGTGATGAGTAAAATTTCTAGCAACCACAGCTGAACCAAATGATCTAGCAGGATTCATTCCACAGCCAGTGTAGTCAATCTGTGGGAAGCAAAAAAATGTTCTCAATATTTCTGTAAAAGGCTGTGCAGCAGGACACAGACGAGAAAGTAAAATGGTGAAACGGTTTATTTTTCCAGTGATTGAAGTAAAAATGTAAACATGATGAAAAACTTGAAAGTTAGTAAGTTACTCTATATTCACCTTACGCTACAAACCCGACTGCAGTCTCGTTTAATTCTGCTTACACTATAATACATTTTATGCTGCAGCATATGTATAGCTGTATATGTGTACCTATCAGAGAACAAGTTAAACAGCAAATACATTTAAACCAAAGGAGTTAATGATCTTTGGTATGTTGGCTTGAATAGTATGAAAAATACAAAGATATTTTCTGCATTTTAGCAGTGTGAATTGGCAAAAGTAGGGAGGAGTTACATGATTCAGCACTTAAGATGCTCTAAATTGGTCAGAACTAGGAAAAAAATAGCATGGCAGTTTTCAATTCCTAGTAACATGTAATTAATGTTACTTTTCTGAAATGATGTATTTTTGGGGGGAGGGGGAGTGATGGGTATTGGAGAAGGTTATGGTTTGTCATCCCATAGCACAGATAACAAACATCAAACCCAAACCGGAAACACAGTCAACCAGCTTGCAACAGTATTACTGAGAGAATGAGCAAGGAAAGTATAATTGAGAGTCAATAAAGAGTAAATTTGTGATTGCCTGCTAGTGCAAAAAATAATAATGATAAGAGGAGTTATTTCCTCTCTGAATATGGAAATGAAATGAAACTTCTTACAAGAAGTTCCACCTGAATTTATGAAAATAATCTTTTTATTTAAAGTTCAAGGCAAAATAACATAACATATGCCATACTGGATCAGACCAAGGCCTATCAAGCCCAGTATCCTGTTTCCAACAGTGGCCAATTCAAGTCACAATATTGGCAATATCCCAAACATTAAATAGATCTCATGCTACTGATGGTGGCAGAAGCAGTGGCTATTCCCTATTGATTAATAGTAGTTTATGGGCTTTTCCTCCAGGAGCTTACCCAGCTACACTAACTAACTTAATCACATCCTCTGGCAATGAATTCCATAGCACCCATGAAGAAACAAAGAAGTAATTTAGCAAATACATGGAAGCTCCAAACAAGAACATGCTTTTCTATTTTAGGACTGGATTTTCTAAAATCGCAGGCCTTAGTGAATTGTGCGGTACTGGGGGGCGAAGCGGGGGGGCGGGCCTGTGAAAGCCGGCAGCGATCGCACCACTGCAGTGTTATCGCTGCCGGATTTCACAAACCAATAGCGCCACCGTGAAAGGTAATGCTATTGGGCGCATTACTGGTGGCAATAAGGGGGCCTTACCTTTTTGCCGTCAGCGATGTCTTTGCCGCATCCGCCCTGTTGCCGCCCCGACTCCTCCCCTTCCGGTGACAACTCCGCCCCAACTCCACCCTGATCTAGCTATCGCATGAGAAAAGTCCCTTTTCGCGTGCGAAAGCTATAGAAAATGACCCCCTTAGTTAGTGTTCAAGATGCTGTGCACATCAGTTAGCCCTAGTAATGTAATGCTTATAGCAAGGAGCTTGTAACCTGGACACCCCACTGATTTCTCTATCCACCACTCACATGACCTTGAGCAAGTTACTTATCTTCCCTCTGCTCAAACCCCAGATTGCAAGTTCCTTGAGTTGGGTCCCATTCATTCGCCATTTGTTTCATCCATTTCGGGCCGTGTGCATGTTTCTCCCAAACAGCACATTTGCGCTCAAAACTGATGATATGCGCGTATTCCAGTGGTGCCCACATGTGTGGATACCACCAGTTTTGAGTGCATACAAGCCGTTAGGGAGTTATGTGCACATTGGCAGAGTGAATGAAACGAATGGCCTAAAATAAGCAAGAATGCATATCCCTGAGCTGGGGACATTGTAACCATATGGATCATCCTAGGCAGAAGAGCTGCACACTTCTAACACGTTGCAGCATGTCAGATGTCATCTCTTTTGCCAAACTGGTACCACATGATAGCCTGGAAGTTTATGATGGCAGCATTAGGAGACGAGACATACTTCCTACTGACCTCATACATTTTTCGCTTTTTACTAAGTGGTATCATAAATACAAGTCAAAAGACTTGTATTCATTAAGAAAACAGGAAGCAGTAAGAAAAAACAAAAACAAAAAAAACATTTGAATGTTTTATCTCCTGGACTGAATGATTCTAGATTTCAGATCATAACTATGTTTTCTGCACTTGGTGAAAAGGTGCAAGTCTGTCACTGCATAAAGGTGGCATCACAATTCATTGCTGAATCAGACACACTCTCTTCAAGAAACGGCAGGCTTCTAGAAATCATACAGACATAGAGGTAACTGAATTCTTCGTTGAGTGTATTGGATCCAGCCTAATGTAATCACAGTCAGAGCCAATCCAAGCCATAATTTTCTTTTCTTTTTAAAAACACCTGAGAATTTAGACTACATCAGAGTAGAAAAATAGTTCAAAAGTTTTGATATACATTTCAGGTACCACCATAATGACTTCCTTCTGCGTGCAATCAGGTAGGTCTCCAAGTTCTGGTTTGGAGGGGCTCTGTGGGTAGTAACAGCATTTTGAGCCTGAGTTAACTCCACAGAAGCTGAGAGGGGGAGGGGAGTTATGCTAGTTCAATCAATGTAAGAAAAAAAAAAATCAAAAAAATGTCATAAATACAGCAGCATCTTCTAATTATTTCTGTTGTTCCAAGAAGGAGAAAATTGAAATTTGAAGAAACGGAGAAAGTTTATTTGGACAACCATTTTCTATTACCTCAGAGAGTAGTAAAAACAGCAGATTATAAAAATTAAAAAATATTTGCAAAATGAGGATGTAAAAGATGCCGATATAACACCGTTCCCCCCAAACTGATGGAGGAGGGAGGAATGCAGATGAATTACATTAAAAAGAAAACTGCTAAACTTACAGCAATAAGATGCCCCAATGCAACAGAGAGCCCGATGGCCAGAGGTGCAGATCCTGTAACGTCATTCCTTCTCCGATCTGTGGTAGCGAGGACACATAGCACTAACTGGAAGGTGACAATGATCTCAATGCCCAGTCCTTGTCCACTGTTGATTCCTGGTGCAAGCTTAACCACGACAAAAGAAAATAGTTAATATTTTATCCTCTTAACATGCAAATTCAGGTAAGTATGCAAGCTCCAGAAGTCAGGACTATATTCAGACCTCTCAGAGATGACTACAGGCTGGATAATAAAAGTTCAGTTCCAGCTTGTAACCATGAATGTGATCATTCTAAAGCAGTCATATAGGAGGCACAATTTTCATGTGATGTAGCCATCCAAGTAAGAACTTGCCAGCTGGCTAGATAGCATGGAGTGAAGATACCACCCCAAAGAGTAGAGAACAATTGGCCAGCTAGATTCACTAGTCAGTTAAAAAATGGATGTCCCTGGAAATGTTCCTGCACTAGCCGGCTACATTTTGCTGGCTAAGTCAACCCTCAAAAATGGCACACCTAAACTCAGCCTGCTGAATTCAACTGAAAATCAGCTTAATTTGGCCAGACATGTTTTGGTCAGCTATATCATCAACTGCTGAACACTCTTTTGCAAGCTGAACCCATATTCTTCCGTGGAATGGCTGTTATGTATTACTTTCTATCAGGCCAATACAGACCTGTGCGCTCTGCCAAGTGCACCATTAGCCCCCATTGGCCACGCGTTTTTGACACGCTATTATTACCCCTTATACAGTAATGGGGTAATAGCATGTGGAAAATGCGCAGCCAACCCCCCCCCCTCCCCCCACCGAAACTAATAGGCTCATCACATGCAAATGCATGTTGATGAGCCTATTAGGTAGTCACCTGCAATACAGAAAGCAAAATGTGCGGCCAAGCCGCACATTTTACTCTCAGTAATTAATTCCTGCCAAAGGCATCGGGCAAGTGTACAGAAAAGCAGAAAAAACTGCTTTTCTGTACACCCTCTGATTTAATATCATAGGCCCCCCCAAAAAAAAAAATCTTCTTAAAAAAATAAATCTGCCCACGGCCCGCGGGTTTTGAAACTGACGCTCGTTTGCTGGCATCCGTGTTCCGAACCCATGGCTGTCCGCGGGTTCGACAACCGACGCCGGTAAAATTAAGCGGCGACTGTCAGACCCACTGACAACCACTGCTTGCGCCAATAAAGAGGTGCTAGGGACACAAGAAGTCCATACTAGAGGCTGGCACATTTTCCCTCTTTTGTGCAGAGCAGCGCGGGCCCTAATTTAAACACTGAATCGCGCTCCTAGGAGAGGTGCTTGGGCTCTCCCGCGGAGTTTACTGTACGGGCCTGTTTGCAATCAGTAAAAGGGGAGCTTTCACTATGCAAAACACAATTCCCACTGCTACGTTCCTTTGTATAGGATTCAGTCTTTGAAAATAGATTGGGATATCAACCATGAGACCCCCTGCTCTATTTGACTTTAGACTTCTGGTAGCCACAAACAAAACTTTTGTATATTGAATAAATTATGCTGCTCTGCACAAAAGAGGGAAAATGTGCCAGCCCCTAGTATGGACTTCTTGTGTTAGAGTGGTTTTCAATCATCTTCCAAATTAAAGCACACTAGACACAAAGCAAGACTGAAGATTTACTCGAGATGGTTGTTATGAACCATGACACCACCTCCCACCTTAGCATAGCTGGGGTACATCATATGTGCATGCACGCACTCCCCATAGATGCTTCTCCCCTCTACCATCTACACAATTTCCCAGATCTATTCTACATTGCAAGCCTGTTGCTTCTATGCCTGTCACAGCAGGTCTCTGTCATGCCTCCTGAAACCTCTGGTATGATTTCAATATGGCCCAAGAGCCAAAAGGGGGATATGAGCTAGGAGGAGTTTTGAGAACTGCAGAGATGGAGTTGAATAGTAAGAGGCAGAATGAGGTTAAGAGAAGGAAAAGAAATGAGGAAATGGGCTAGAAAGGGGGGTGAGAATTTTGCTGGAAGTGTGAACTGGAGAGAGGGAAATCTGGGGGCTTGATGAGACATAGATGAGGGATGGGGTGGAGTTAAAAACTGGCAAGGAGGTTGAAGGCAGTGAGGGCAGGGAGAGAAAAGATTAAGAGTTAGAAAGAAGAGGCAGGGAGTTGAGATAAAAAACGGAAATGAGAAGATAATGGGGAGGGAAGGTTAACACAGGGCTTCCCAAACCATTCCTGGTGACCCTATAGCCAGTTAAGTTTACAGGATAGCCACAATGACTATATATAGGATACATTTGCATGTACTGCTTCTACAGTATATGCAATTGTATATCATGCATATTCATTATGTCTATCCTGAAAACCTATCTGACTAAGGGGTCACTAGGACAGGTTTGGGTAGCCCTGTTGTAGGAGGCTTGAGAGTCAGAGAGTGAGATGGAGGGCTAGGAAATGGTCATGGGTAAGAAGCAGAGAATGGTGGGATAAGAAATAGGGAGAAATAGGGAAATAGTGAGTGAAAGACATGATGAGGGAGAGATGGAGGCGATAAAAGATATGTGAAGAGTTGCAGATAAATAGAAGTTAAGAGATGGTGTTTGAGAAGTGAGATGAATGTTGAACAGGGGCAGGGAGACAGGTATAGAAAGAAATGTAGCATAGGAAGGAGCATTAAGAAAAGGAGCCTGGTGAAGGCAAATAAGGCACAAGCAAAATCTGTAATGGGTGGGCTAAGATCCTAACTGGAAACAAGTTGTGAAGTATGTACTTGTCACTTTAAGCATGCAAAACATAAGAAGAAAAGAACATGCCATACTGGGTCAGACCAAGGGTCCATCAAGCCCAGCATCCTGTTTCCAACAGAGGCCAAACCAGCCCACAAGAACCTGGCAAGTACCCAAACACCAAGAAGATCCCATGCTACTGATGCAATTAATAGCAGTGGCTATTCCCTAAGGGGCAGATTTTCAAAGGGTTTGTAGAATAGTGCACTATATATATCCTGCACATATGTAGTTATAGCACTATGAAGCACTGATCATTGAACTTGCCAGAGAATCATCCAGCACAGATGACATCATTCCTGGAAGGATGGAACTAAGTTTGTTATTCTAACTGATAAGAAGAGGCCTGTGGCCTATAGTAAGAGCAAGCTAAAGTACACATGTTAACATATATATTGATTGGCTATTAAAGGTAAAGGGTGTGGATTATGCAGATGACTGATAATAGCAGACCCCAGACCCTTTATAAGCTGATGCACACGTGAAGAACACTGAGCAGATTTTAAACAGACCTTGTACACCTTTGCTTGTACTAAATTCTTTCTGTATTTTTCTGCTCCTAGAGGAATTATCCGCCTTCCTCTATATAATTACCTGTATTAATAAACCCCTTTCTTTATTACCGTCTGAAGCTGGTATTTATTCTGTAATTAGACACAGGGTTCGCCCCTCTTTTAACATCTGGAGGCACCGCCTGGGATTCACAGGAAAGGATTCGCGCCCTTTCCTGCGTCTCACAGGCTATAGCAGTGCGGAAACTGCTTAAGGCTTTTGACTAATTAACCAGTTCCACTTAGGGTGACCTGGGGTCATTAGCGTACTTTAGTACTGGCAAGATCGTGAAGTGAGTCCGGTGGCTGCCACGGAGGTCAAGATTAAACTCTCCATCCTTCGGATCCAAGACGTTGGTCCCAGGGGGGAGTCCATTGGTTCATTGGGTATGTATGGGATTTAATTTTAATTTTTTTTAAGAAAAAGTGATTGATTTGATTAATGTTTCAGTTATCTATGTCTTCTCTTTTCTTTTTTACTATAGTTTATTAGTCTGCAAGACCTAGTTTAACTTGTAGTTCGTGCTTCTTTTGAATGACATTCCTTACTGTCTGTGGAATCTGCTTTTGAGTACTTTTTTTTTCCAGCTATATGTGTGTTACCAACGGGCTAATTTAGCAGGTTTTGTTCTGTATTATTTCAACCTTTCAGACTTTCACTTCAGTTTGGTGTTCTAGTGCAGATTTTCTACTCCCCCTCTCCCCCTCCCTTTTTTTTTTCTCTCTGATGTTCCGTTTATTGTAGTTGTAAACCTTCTGCATTCTTTTCTCCTTTGCCTTAACTTTCTTCCCTCTCTCTCTCTGACTGTTTAATTTGCTCTGTTTAAATGCTGTATGTTTTTCTACTTTCTCGCTTGCACTTCCTTGCTTCTGCTTGCACTTTCTTTGTTTCTTGCGGCGGGAGACGCCTTCCCCCCCCTCTCCTTCCCCCCCACCTTTGCATTCCTTTGCATTCTTGTGCCACGTGGCGACCGGTTTCTTTGTCTGGTGTTCATCCTTCTATCTGCCACCTCGCTTTCCCTCCTCGCCCCTCCCAACTCCCCCCTCCCTTGTCTCTTCTCTGTGCATGTTGGGTAATTGAGTTTTGCTTCCCCACCCTTTAGTTTTGTCCTTTTTTGGTGCTGTGCGTTGTCACGCCCCATCCCCTTGCACATTCCTTCCTGCTTACGTCAGAGCCTTCTTGTGTCTGGCTTTCTTTGTTTCTCTTGGCACTTTGGGCGTTGGCCCTCCACCTCCCCCCCCCTCCCTGCCCTGCTTCGTCCTCTGTAAACGCATTGCATTCTGGTTTTGTTAGTTTTTTTTTCTCTCTCTGTGTCTTTCTCTGCCTGTTTGTCTTCTCCTATTTTTTGCTGTGTTGATTTTCTTTCACTTTCGTTTTCTTTGTGTGACTGGCTTCCCTTGTTAGTTTAACTGCAGCTATTAAAGTTTTATGGCTTCATTGCTCATGGTCTGTTCTTTTCTTGCCTGCTCCCTTCCCCCTCTCTGTTCAGCGCTCACGGAGCGATAGGAGTGCGTGAAAGCGTTGGTGGTAGCCCCCACCGCAGTGAATCCCCTGTAAACGCCTTGAATTCTGGTCTTCTTAGTTTTTTCTCTCTCTGTTTTTTTGTGCCTGTCTATCGCCTTTACTGCTGGCTGATTCCAGGTTTCTGGTTTCCGGGAGGCTGAGAGACCGCCTGCTGTGTTAATTGCTGTTCGCTTTGCATTTCCAAGGGGCTTTTATTCAGTCCACTGCTCTGTTCTTCTTTTACTTGTGCTGTCTTTCCATCACAGGACTGACCATCATAACTCTGACATTAAAAGAAAAAACTGGGAGAAGTTACAGCATCAGAGATTATTTTAACTGATCTTCAATATGTTTTCCACGTACATCCAATGCTCAGCTTAGTTCTGACCCTGTTTCTACTGTTCTCTGTGATTCCCCTTCCGTAGTTTACGCTCGGCATTTCTTGCTGCTGAGTTAAGTGCCTGGGTTATTTGGACGTTAGTGCTCCTGCCCCACCCTTTGGAATTTCTTTTTTTGCTCAGAGAACGGAGGTGATCCCCCCTCCCCTTTTTCTGCTTGCTGTAATGTTCTGGCTTGTTAGCACACAGATACAGAACGCAGGGGGAGCTTCAGCCCCCCCTTCTCCTGCCACTGAATTGCTTACTTTCCTTTATATAACAGTTTATATGCCTTCCTGCCTGCAAATGTTCTGTTCCTTTTTTTAGCTCCCGTTAGTTTCTGAACCACTTTTGTGATTTACAGTTACTTTCCTTTAATTATCTGTTTGATTTCTTACCCTTGTGCTCCTCTGGGATTTTTTGGTGCATGATGGGAATTGCAGTTTTTGCATGGAAGTTGACTTGCCTACTTTTAGCATATGTTACTGAGCCCTGAATTCTTTTTTCTCTCTCAGGAGACGGACTCAATCACATGCATTTATCGCAACTTGAAATCTATGCGGCTGTCCTTCTTTCTTATTACACCCTTCCATTTCTTTGTTCTTTGTTTCAGATGAGAGGCGCAGGGCAACTCTCGCCTTTCCCATTCCCCCAGCCCCTCCCTCGCACATTCCTGTATCAAGGGGAGGGCAGACCCCATCAGTCTGCTTCGCCCCTATTCGCCCCCCCTCTCTTCCTGTAGTGTTAAGTTGTGAATTGAGAGCCCCAGGTATTGGCCTTGCCTCCTGGGATTGGTAGTCATTTTCTTGTGTCTCCTCCCACTCCCTTGTCCCCTTCCATGGTGCTTGGTGGGAAGTGAAGTTTTGCTAACTGACTCCTTGCTCCTTATCTTAGTGCCTCTCCGTGCCTGTCTGTCCTGGCTCATGCTGCGTCCTCTGGCGGCTGACGTCATGACACCCCCTCCCTCTGCCATTCCCTTTCTTCCTGTGTTCACTGCTTATTATTTTCTGCCTGCATTGCTCTGGCCCGTGCTCTGTCTTTACATGAAAATAAAAATACCCCAATAAATAACTCTTGAACCTTGTGAGCTCTCTCTCTCTCTTTTTCTGTTTATTATTGTCCTCTGTCCTGTGCTATCCTTTCCATTGCTCCCAGCTCTGCCTGCACAGCTGACTTTTATGGCATCATCTGCTAGGACATATTTTCAGGATACTACACGCAGGTTATTTCTTGGTTTTAGGTATTCTATAATTCTTACATTTTATTTGCAACAGCTATATTTTCTAAGTTCCGCCCCTGCAGGGCTTTGGCTAGTGCTGAGGCCATCCCTAGTCTCCCTCTCTGGTGGGACAATTTACAGGGTGCCGCAGATTTCCAGCGTTTCCTTTCATCCTCCTTGCTCTATACATCCTGGACTTTTACTGTTTTTAGGTTTAATTAAATTCTTACCTTTCATTTGCCTATGGCCGAACAAAATACACATACACACAATACAAAGAGACTCCCTTTTCATACTTTGATCAGTTTAGTTTACTGGAAAGCGTACCCTCCCCTGCACTTTTCGTTTTCTCCTTTCTCTATTTATCCCTGACCAATGTTTGTATATTACTATTTTCTACAGGAGTCTGTGATCAGTTGGCTTTGAGGGCATTATCTGATGCAGTTTGCAGGGATCTGCCTTCATGTTTCAAGCTCACCGCTTGTCTCGCTGTGCGGTGACAGAGATAGGGTTTCTCACAGGAAGGTGATAAAGGCTGTACGTGTGTTTAGTTTAACCATGGATTAGCAAGGAATTGAACGTTACTAAGATAATTCATAGTTCTTGGGACATTGAGTAACATTTGAATTCTTTAGCAGTCAGGATTCTGTCTCTTTCACGGTATACAGTGCTTTGGTCATTGCACTGGCATACTTACAGTACAGCCCTAAGTCTTTTCTTGCGAATTGGGAAATTGCCTTTATGTATCAGTTACATGTTCTAATTAATGATGTTTCCTCATTTCACAGAGGTGAAGGTTTTCCCCAGCAGCGCAAGAGTTATCCCGGTAACGATGATTTTGTCACAGGACTGTCTTTCAAAAAAAAAAAAAAAGAGTGGAAGCTGAATATTAATGAGCACAGCGCCTCCTAGTGGCGCAGCCATATTAAAGAACCAACAGTAGCTTTATGACTGCAGTTTGCTGAATTCATATCAGGATATTTAGTTTCAATTGAGCTGTAATTCCTCTAACCTTTATCTGTTCTCAGATTTTATGTTTCCCCAGGTCAATAGTCGTTGGACCATTTGAAGATTACATTTTCTCCTTTTTCTCAGTTTTTCATTGTTTTTCATTTTTCAACTGATTGTTTTTTTCGCTTTTTCTTTTGTTTTTATTCTAGATCGATCTAGACATTTTCTCAGTACTTTTCACGCTTTTTTTTTTGGCCTACCTTTATTTTTGATCAGGGGTTTGAGCTCATCAGAAGTAAACCATGTGTTTCTTGTTTGTCTTCTGTGTCCTGATGAATGAGTGACGTTGTATGTCAAAGTTTAATGTTCTTTGTGATGTGATGTCTGTGGTGAACTCTTCTCCCTAATTAATCTGAATTTGTTTTGCCCTTATGGTAGCTTCTGATCAAGAAACCTACCTACTGTCGAACTGCACGGCTTTGTCTCCTGTCCCTGACGTGCACTAAGCTGAATGACCTGTTTTCCCCCATCTGCATCATTGAATTCAAAGATTATCCTGACTTGGACTGTGAACTGTTTTCAAAGACTACCATCATACATCATATTCATTGTTTTTGTCTTGCTCAGATGCTGTTTGGACCTATGTGCCAATTGCCATTATTTGGACAGAATTAATGCTGGTTTTTCTAAATTTTATAGTATCTTCCTTGTCTAACCCCAACCTCTTATATCCGTATATGATTATGTAATATGCTTTTCTTCACCCATTACCCTTGTCTATGAAAGCTGCCTTGATTACATTACCCACATACTATATCCCACTGATTGCTCTCTTAGAACGAGATATGCCCCAGTATGGTCAAATGTTTTCTTGAATCCTTTATCCCTGGACAATGTTTTATCCACTATTGGGCCTACAGATGCTTTGTCACATGACTGCACTTGCCTGATGTTTCAACAGCCCTTTTTCTTTGCCTTCTTTTCTTTGTTACTATCAGTTTGCTTTTGTATTTTCAGTTTGTATTCACTTTTTGCATTAACATGTTTATCCTTCTTTGTGCATTATACCTTTGGAATGGCATACTCCCTGTATGCACCACTGACCCGAATTGTAATGCTTGCATCACAGTAACTATAGATGGTACGACTAAAACTTCTACTCTGCTATACAAATTCCCTTATGATTGTGAAGGGACAGTTACATACCGTTCTCATAATTCCACACAATACAGTGTATGTGCATACAACCATTACCTGTTTTGATCCTACTGAAGTCCCTGCCCAACAATGGATACAAGTCCATAAATGAGACACTCCTCAAGATCTAGTTATGACATTTGCCCTTTGACTCCCTACCGAAAGGTCGGTTTCCCTCATTTTTAAGTATATTCCCTACCCGCATTCTGGGATTTGACCTATAGATGTGGTAATGATTTGGCTTGGCCATACACACCCTTATCCTTTAACTATCAGGTTTTTCTCTGGATCTCCCCTTTTCTTATGTGCATATATATTTCTGCTACATCAGAGTACGTTACATTCATGCTGTTCTATTTGCTGTAAGCTATTTCTAGCATTTTCCCACTCGTCTTACTGGTGGTACCTCTGTATCTCTTTGACTTATTCGTTCTTCTGCAGCCTGTACCTATAATACTTACTTTGCTGGCTTTTTATATTCCAATATCCTATTCCCTTTATACTCTGATTTCTCTGTAACCTTTTTGAACATTTCTTCCTGTAACACTTCCTCTCAGATTTTACCTGGAGTTTGTTTATACCCTCTCACAAATATTTCCTGGTAGTTTTATGACCTTTGTGCTTATTCTGAGATTGATCTCCTTATAGAAATTTACCCATTCTAACTGAGGCTTCCTCTCACAAGGATATGCAACTGTACCTACTCCTACCTATGACCAGAACATGCCTTATGTTTTTGTTGTTTTTCCTTCTCCTCCTTGCCCATTCCAATGGACTACCTCTTCATGTTTTCTCTGTACCTTTTGAGAATGATATCTAACTGCTCTGATAGGTTATCCCTCCTGATTGCTATATTTGTGACCCCCATGTGTAACAGCACCGATCCTATCTCATGTAAAGCGCAGTGGATATTGGCCCACTCCATTGTTGCAACAAAGTGCATTCATAGCCCTTACACAGTATTACACACTATATTTATAGGCAATTCTTCTTGTTTATCTCAATCTTTTCTCAACTATACCATGTAAGTTCAAATGGTAAATTCTTATTGGCTCAATATTGTAACCTATTAGAAAGGCTCCTGGGGTTATGGAACTCCAATTTATATGTTGAATCGTATTATAAGATTGCAAGCTGTTGTTGAAATAATTACTAATGAAACTGCTAAAGCACTGAGAATATTAGCCACTCAGCAAAAGGGTTTTTGGAATGCTATTTATCAGACTCATCTAGCATTAGATTATATACTAGCTGTAGAAAGAGGATTATGTGGTAAATTTAACCTCAGTAACTGTTGTCTTCAAATAGACGACAAGGGTGAAGTGATTGAGGAAATCACTCGGAACATGATGTCTATAGCACATGTACCGGTGCAAACCTGAAAGGACTTGATGTCAGTGATCCATTTGGATCCCTTGGCTCATGGTTTTCTAGTTTAGGTTCAGGATTCCAAATTCTAATTGGCTCCATGTGTACAATTGCCTTACTTGGGCTAGTTGTCTGTCTCTGCTTACCATGTCTCTGTATCTGCCTAAGAAGATGCCGTGATCAAGTTTCTGAAATGCTGGTAACATAGACTAGCACTCGGATCATGCTTAATCAAGCTGAAACCTTGAACCTGATGCTTTTGGATTCTCATGCTGACACTGCACCATTCCCCCACCACCTGTAATGACTATCTGTGAAAAATGAGCATATCGGTACGAAGACGGGTAATGCCTCTCGCCAGTAAGGAGTAGCCTTAACTAGGCTGGGCAGCCTAAGACATGGCGATATGTGACTCAGATAGGTATGAAGGGTTCTTAGCCAATCACCCTTCACAGGGGGATATGTAGAATAGTGCACTATATATATCCTGCACATATGTAGTTATAGCACTATGAAGCACTGATCATTGAACTTGCCAGAGAATCATCCAGCACAGATGACATCATTCCTGGAAGGATGGAACTAAGTTTGTTATTCTAACTGATAAGAAGAGGCCTGTGGCCTATAGTAAGAGCAAGCTAAAGTACACATGTTAACATATATATCGATTGGCTATTAAAGGTAAAGGGTGTGGATTATGCAGATGACTGATAATAGCAGACCCCAGACCCTTTATAAGCTGATGCACACGTGAAGAACACTGAGCAGATTTTAAACAGACCTTGTACACCTTTGCTTGTACTAAATTCTTTCTGTATTTTTCTGCTCCTAGAGGAATTATCCGCCTTCCTCTATATAATTACCTGTATTAATAAACCCCTTTCTTTATTACCGTCTGAAGCTGGTATTTATTCTGTAATTAGACACAGGGTTCGCCCCTCTTTTAACAGGTTACACACGTAAGATACGCGCGTAACCCCCGAAAAGCTGCCCCTGCGCGCACCGAGCCTATCTTGCATAGGCTCAGCGGCATGCGCAAGCCCCAGGAAGCGCGTATGTCCCGGGGCTTTGAAAAAGGGGCGTTTCGGAGGTGGGGCCGTGGATGGGGCACCGGTCCGGGGACGTTCCGGGGGCGGGGCCTGAGGCAGGCATTACTTCGACGAGAAAGGTCAGGGGGGGTTAGATAGGGCTAGGGGGTGGGTTAGGTAGGGGAAGGGAGGGGAAGGTGGGGGGAGGTGGAAGGAAAGTTCCTTCCGAGGCCGCTCCGATTTTGGAGCGGCTGCATGCGCATGTTATAAAATCGGGCATAGATTTGTTTGCGCCGCGTTGCACGAACAAATCTATGCCCACGCTTATGTCTGAAAATCCACCCCAGTGTAATTAAAGCCTATTGTTACTGAACTAATTTCAATAAACAGTAATGATTGCATAATCAGTTTTGTTGAACTGAAACAGTTTTAGTTCAAATCTCGTTTGGCCAATATTTGTTTTTGGTGATCTAGAACACTTCAAAGTTCCATTCATCTTGCTTGGTTATGTTAATGAGCAAGAAGAAGTTAAAATGTTCCCATCTCAGAAAATTAAAGTAGCCATTTTGTTTTTACGTTCCCTAAGTCATATTCTTAGTATCAGTGATTACTTCTAAATAAACCACACTGCTTTAAAAGAACCTGGAAATATCTTAGGGAATTCATTTCCTGTGCAGTATAGCTTTCTCAGGCCATTATTTGTAATAAATTTAGTCTTTGTTTTGTAAAAGTGTCTGTAAGCCATTCTCCAAGGCCTTGCACACCAAGCCAGACCCTACTTAGCTCATATGCCTGAAAAGTAATTGGATTTAATGCCAACAGAAATTTAGATTCACAAGGGATGTTATAGGAAACATCTGCATAACAGTACAAAGTGTACGCAAGATACCAAAAATAAGACTGGAAACGTGGTTTGCATATTTAGTAAGTTATCTCAGCTTGTTGCAACCAAGTGAAAAGAACTTAATTGCATCATATTGTGCAGCGCCCTTGTAAACCACCACCAAATGCACTACGGCGTCTTTTACTAACTGAAAACAAAAATTGTTATGTAATTATGTCTAATAATAAGATCTCCTTTCAGATAGAATGAAAAGATGCATTCTGTTCCTGATATTTGTACATGATATAATCAGGTGTGAACATTGATTCAAAATACTATCTTGGAAGTCAATACCAAATGTATTCCATGCATTAAAAAAGGCGGAAGGCCAAACAACTGCCAGCATGGTTAAAAGATGAGGTGAAAGAGGTTATTATAACCAAAAGTACATCTTTCAAATAATGGAAAGAAGATCCAAATGAAGAAAATAGGAAAAAGCATAAGAACTGGCAATAGGGATATGCATCAATAAAGAAAATCATTTTGGTTCATTTTTTTGATTCTGGGGGGATTTGTTTTTCAGTTTCTTTTGTGCTTTTTTCAGTTCGGTTCATACCCCAAACTAAAAAAAATATATAAAAAAAACAAAACAAAATAAAAACCAAAATGGGCCTCCTGGAGGATCTCTGACCTCCAGCCTGTCCCCTAAAAAGCCTCAGGGCCTGTACAACAGTTTGGCACCAGCCACTCTTGAAACAGTCATCAAAGTGACATCACTTTGGTGCCTCTCTCCATTCAGATGGTGCCATTTCACAATCTTTGATCAATGGGGCAGGGGCAAATGGCATTGATCCTGCCACATCCATCATGGAAAGTGGTAAGTAGGGGCAAGAAAGAAGGTCCCTGGCCCCAGCAAGTGCTTCCATGGGGGGAAGGGACTGGGGAGTCTATGGCTGGGCCAAGGAAGGCCCAGCTGAGTAGGCCCAGGCCCTGGGATTAACGTTTACTTGGTGGAGGGGTTTGGAGGGGTCATCGGAGCCCTTGCTATGTCCAGCTCAGTCCAGCCAGTTTCTTGGAGGTGGGGCGGTGAAGGGCACCCCAGAGGAATTTTATGGCTTTTCTGGCATTTTTTATGAACAAAAATACCCAAGTTTGGTTTTCTCCATTCAGAAAAAAACAAAAAACCGCCTCCTTCATCCCATTTTTCTCATTTGGGTGAAGTAACTGCACATCCCTAACTGGCATGTTAGATAAGGCAGGCAAAAAGAGAATTGAAATTAAACTTGCCATACAGACAAAAATTTATAATAAAAACATTTTCAAATGCATTCAAAAAAGGAAGCCTGTGAGGAAGTTCATTGGATCCTTAGATGATCAAGGGGTAAAAGGAGCACTTAGGAAAGACAAGGCCATAGCAGAAAGAATTCTTTGCTTTGGTGCTTACTAAGGAGGATGTTGGGAAGGTACTCATGCCAGAGAGAGTATATAATGGTGTTGATTCGGAAGAACTGAAAAATCATGGTTACCCTGAAAGATGTAATTGGATAACCTGGGAAACTAAAGATGTATTACTAATAATTTGTAACCTGTCTTCGTAGCTGAAGAATCAAAGGTGGCCAATGTAACACCAATCTTTAATAAGGGCTCCAGGAAGGATCTGGGAAACTATAGGCCAATAAGCCTGACGTCAGTGCTGGGAAACGTCATAAAACTATTCTAAAGAATAAAATTGCAGAGTACATAGATAGACATGGTTTAATGGGACACAGCCAACATGGATTTACCTAAGGGAAGGCTTGCCTTACCAATCTGCTACCTTTTTTTGAAGGTATTAATAAACATGTAGATGACGGGCGGTTCCATAATGAGGCAGTATGAGGCGGCTGCTTCAGGTGGCAAAACTTTGAAGCGGCATAAATTGCCCTTCAAACCTCTCCATCCATGGTTGCCTCACCCTGCCTTCAGGCTCAACCGCGCACAGCTCTGCCGACAAGCCCGCAGGGTCCTTCGTCCCTGCGGGAAGCAAGGAAGCAAGGAAGCAAGGAAGCAAGGTCCCTGCGGGAAGCAGGGACCTTCTTTCTTGCCCACAGGCACGGGGCCACTATGACTGCGGTAAGCCTGCAGTTATAGTGGCCCCGTGCCTGTGGAGCCAATACGACTAACACCAGGCCCTGCACAATCTTTTAGCACAGCATGGGAGCCTCGCTGGAGGCTCTGCACTCACTCTGCCATCTTTTTTTTTTTTTTTTACCAGCCGGCAGCGTTGGAGGCAGTAACAGCGGCGGCGGCTTCATGCACCTGTTGCCATTGCCGCCGCTCTGCTCAGGCACCTCTTTTCCACCATTTCCGCACTTCTGGCTTCCTCCTTCGCGTGGAAAAGAGGTGCCTGAGCAGAACGGCGGCAATGGCAACAGGCGCATGAAGAAGCCACCGCTGTTGTTACTGCCTCCATCAATGCCGTGCTGGTAAAAAAAAAAAAAAAAAGAGAGAGAGCAGAGTGAGTGTCCGTGCAGAGCCTCCGGGGAGGCTCCCACTCTGTGGTAAAATATTGTGCAGGGCCTAGTGGTGGGCATAGCGGCTCTCAGCCTCCGGGCCATGACATAAAAGTAATTGAAAAACAAAAACCAAACATTTTCGTAGGGGCCTTCCAACCCACCTCTTCCCAAACCAAGGGGGGAAATGAAGCAGCAACAGGCAACCTGTCCAAATCCTAATCTAGGGGCCCTGCCTGGGTCCCCCTGACCACCAATGTAAGTAAAAACTATTTTTTTTTTATTTATTCAGAGGGGAGAAGAGAGAGAGAAAGCACCTGAGTCAATGAATGTGTGTTTTTGACTGAGAGTAAGTGTGTGTGTGTGTGTCAGTCAATGCTGTGAGAATGCACGAGTCAATGAGCATGTGCAACTGTGAGCATGTTTGTCAGCATGACAGCACGTGTCAGTGAACAAGTGAGTGTGCGTGTGTGTGTGGATGAGAGAGAGCATGAGTCAGTATGTGAGTATGAGAGAGGGAACATATGTGAACGTCAGTGAGCATGTATGGGCATGAGAGTATGTGTGCAAGCAGTGAGTGTATGTGAGTGAACAAATCAGTGAGTCAGCATGAGTGTCAGGAACCGTTTGTGAGTGAGCATATGAGAGAGTGGGTATAAGACTGTCTGTATGTGAAAGAAGAGAGAAGAAAGTTTGTGCAGGTCACCACCTCTGACTAATTCACAACAATCTCAGGGTGACTGGAATCAACAGCAGGATAATTTTTTTTTTTTTTAATCCTTTATCCTTTTTAACTATTGGTTGGTATTTCATGTGTCTGCTGTTTTAAAATATTTTATAGGTATTAGGGCAATTTTTAGAACTTTTTTTCAACTTTTGATTGTTGAATGCTCTATTCATCAGCTGTTTTGAAATATTCTTTTTATTAGTATGGTTTTAGTGTTATAATTTATATTTTGTGTTTTTATTACTCTGTGTTTTATAAGGAAAAGTAGTATTTTTCTTTTTCCATTGTTGTACTGCTAGTCTGGCTTTGTTGAAGTTTCCAGTTCAGCTTTGTCTGCATGTTTATACTTATAGTTTGACCTGCCTATTCTGTATTTGGTGAGGATTTGTCTATGTTCTGCATGTGTGACTGAAGTATTCTGCCTAACATGAACTTTCTGTGTAGAGATCTATTATAAATGAGTGAAGTGATCAAAGTTGCAGATGACACAAAATTATTCAGGGTTGTTAAATCACAAGCAGACTGTGATAAATTGCAGGAGGACCTTGTGAGACTGGGTGACTGGGCGTCCATATGGCAGATAAATTTCATGTGGACAAGTGCAAGGTAATGCATATATGGAAAAATAACTCGTTGTAATTACACGATTTTGGGTTTCTTGTTAGGAGTTGCCACTCAGGAAACAGATGTAGGTGTCATAGTGGACAATACATTGAGGGCCAGATTTTAAAAGGGTTACACGCGCCGGGCCTATTTTAAAAAGGCCTGGTTATGCGCGTAAAGCCCCAGGATGCATGTAAGTCCCAGGACTTGCAAAAAGGGTCATGGCATGGGTGGAGTGGGGCGGCCTGGGGCGGAGCGGGGTCAGGCTCCAGGCACAGCTGCCATATTTGTCGCTGTGCCGGGGATCGCGCGTTGGCAGTTGGCTGAAGTTAATTTTGAAATTAAAAAAAAAGCAAAGGAAAAGGTAGGGTGGAAAGGGTGGGGGAGGTATGGGAAGGGAAGGTGGGGTGGGGGGGTAGGGAACGGGGCAAGGCAGCGCAGCTCATTGCACGCAAGGTGCACAATTGTGCAACCCCTTGCGCGCGCCAACCCCTGATTTTATAACGTGAGTGCGCCTGCGCACGCAAGTTATAAAATCCAGCGTACATGTGTGCGTGCCGGGTAGCGCGCGCACATGTACGCAGCGCGCGCTCCTTTTAAAATCTACCCCTGAAATTGTTGGCTCAATGTGCTGTGGTGATCAAAAAAGCAATCAGAATGCTAGGAATTATTAGGAAGGGAATGGTGAATAAAATAGAAAATATCATAATGCATCTGTATCGCACCATTGTGAGACCTTACCTTAAGTACTGTGTTCAGTTCTGGTTGCCACATCTCAAAAAACATATAATTGCACTGGAGAAGGTATAGAGAATGGCAACCAAAATGATAAAGGAGATCGAATGGCTCCCTATCAAGAAACGCTAAAGAGATTAGAGACGGGTTGTTCAGTTTTGAGAAGAGATGGCTAAGAGGGGATATGATGGAGATCTACAAAATCATGAGAGGACGAGAATGGGTAAATGTGAATCAGTTGTTTACTCATTCAGATAATACAAGGACTAGGGGGCATTCTCTAAATTAGCAAATAGCATAATTAAAACAAATCGGAGAAAATTATTTTTCACTCAATGCACAATAAAGCTCTGGAATTTCTTGCCAGAGGATGTGGTTAGTGCAGTTAGTGCAGCTGGGTTTAAAAAAGGTTTGGATAAGTTCTTGGAGGAGAAGTCCACTAACTGCTATTAATCAAGTTGACTTAAGCCCGGAATTTCAAAGGCCCGCGCATGTAAGAACTGGGGTTTACGCACATGGCTGGGCCTTGCACGTGCCGGGCGCATTTTAAAATGGGCTCAACTGAGCTATAATCCCTGAGGGCTAGAATCGCTGAGCAATAGGCAGTCCATAAGCCTAGCTGAGCTATAACCACCGGCAATGGGAACCCCTCTGAACAAGGAAGAAGCCTTGGAGTGTTTGCTGTGCACTGGTGGTGGAGCTTTCCTTCAAGGGTGGCTACAGCAGCAGCAGATAGATTGAGAAGTGGATTTTTGGCCCCGCCAGAGGTCGTTGACCTAGTGCGGATTGGGAGGTAGAATCTGGTCACCAATAAGGGAGGCAGTCCCAGCAGCTGATCAGAAGGTGAAGCTTGGTCTGGCAGGAGAGTGTGGACCCAGCAGTCTAATAGAGAGAAGAAGGAGCTTTGATTCCCCCCCCCCCCCAGGATTGGGATGACCCCCGACAGCAGAGCAGATGTGGAGCGTAGGAGGCATCGGCAGCAGTCTGGATGCAATGGATCCGCCCCTCCTTATTACTGGCAGTACCAACCAGCCCCCTTTACTCCTTCACGTGAGGATACAGCGGGAAAGTGAAAGAGGAGGGCAATTGTAATGCACCTAAGGGAGCACAAGATTTTCTTTCTTTTCTGCTTGCTGATACGATGTGGGATTTAATGCCCTCATGTAGCTACAGGTGCTGTGTGATACCTTGTAGCAATGCATAGTTGTGTAATCTAATAAACTGTACAAAATCCTTTACAAAAAAAAGTATTTTTGCCATCTATTGTGGCCATCATAATAGGAATTCCCGATATCAAACACCTTGTTTGCCTTGTGTTCAATCACCGGCCGTTATCTAATCTTTTTTGTCTTTTTTTCTTATGCAAATTAAAACATCTTAAGAATAAGTGAAGCAGCACGCCCCCGACACGGGTCCATTCTTGGCGCCGAAAAGGAATTATGGTGAAAGCGGGTAACGCCCAACAATTCAACATTTAAAATAATTTTCAAGAAGATGGGGTGGTGGAAATATTAGAATGATATCCCCCCTCCCCCCCCCCCCCCCGATGCAGAAGACTCGAAACCCAGACCCATGTCGGGGAGTGCTGCTTCACGTATTATTAAGGCAAGTTCTAATTTGCATAAGAAAAAAAAAGACAAAAAAATCAGATAACGGCTGATGATTGAGCATAAAGCAAAGAAAATGTTTGATACCGGGAATGCCTGTCATGAAGGCCACAATAAAAATACTCTTTTGTGAAGGATTTTGTACATATGTGTATTGATAGAAGTTTTCCTTCTAATTGTGCCCTGCTATGTTATCTAATAAAACTGTTACATACTTATAAATACTGCCAGCCCTATTTGCAGTTCCATCTGTTTTTCGGGTTTTCCTGGTGTGAAGGGAGGGAAATCTTACCCACTAACACCTTCTTCTCCAGGTGGGGGCGCCAGGTGCCAAGCATTAAGCAAGCATCCAAGGACCGATGGAGCTCAACCAAGAGAGGGCTCTAGCCAGGCTGGTCCCAGAGCCAGAAATTGCCCCTTAAGGTCATTGGGGCACATCTGAGGCCTGACAATGGATTTTCTTTTTTTTTTTTTTTTAGGTCTGATTACTCACCTTTCCAAACCTACGCTCAAGGTACATTTCAAGCACAGTAGACATTTTCCAGTCCCAATCTAAGTTGATACTTGAGGGAAAGGTAGGTGAAATGATTGTCCAAAGACACGATGATGTCAGTGGAAGAAGCAGGGTCTGAATTCTGGTTTCCCTGCTTCTTATTCCACCGCTCTAACCACTGGGCTACTCCTCCATAGTATCTCACAATACCGGCTGTATATCTAATGGCTTAAAATTACAAGCCTGTCACAAAATCCCACCTCAGTAACAGATGCTATAGTATTATGCACAAAATCATTTGTATTATCTTGGAAATCCACAGGTATCACAGAATGAATCCGAACTAAACTTGACAGTGTAAGTGTACGCCTATGGCAGTCAAGAGCAAGATACAGGAGGCAAAAATGACAGTAGTCTGTCCCCTAATTTTAGCTTTTGGAAGTCATAGAAATTCCATGGATCCTAGTCTTTAAAAAAATATATATCTGTATTTTATGTCAGTTATTCTTATTTTTTTAGTAACATCTTCCAAATAGAGGTTGCCTGTAGTATAAGTATAGTCCCTTACAGCATTTTTCTGTGGTTAACATAACTGCACGGTAGATTTGAATAAATTAAGCTATTACTAGTAACAGTATAGCAGTATAGCATAATTATGGCTATAATATTACCATAGTTCCATGGCATAATAGTTTTCCAGTGATGTTTTTCCCAGTTTTATTCTCAAAACAGAAGTCAATGGAATTCCAAGCCAAGCTGGAAACAGCTAGAAGTATGAAATTTATATAGAATGTGTTAGTGCTCACACATGGGTTTTGCTCTGGCTTTTGCTGGTTACAAGCAAAAGGGTTTGATAGCACAGTCTGTCAGTTGGTAACGTGCACTCATTGTATGCTGGCAGTTTTGGAGTATATCATTGCTTACAATCTATGGTGACCACAGGTAAATTCTGTAAATTCAGGTATCTTGCATCCCTCTAGAAAATCCCCATGTGTCAAAGTTTACAGTCCGTACAGCTCAAAACAATTCAGATATGGGGAGGAAGTAACCAGCCAGAGCCACAGAGGGCACTGTAAAGAAGACCCCAGAGGAGAAGAGGAAGGACTGAAAAGTCCTGGGATGTGCACTGATTTTTCTTTCATGTCATTTTCATTTCAGGTCGTTATCTGTTAGATTTCATTTTTTTAAATGGTTCGGGAGATATTTATTTCATGTTTTCCTACTTTTGGAGTTAGTGCACTCTAACGGGAATTAGTGCACACTAACTGAAAATGTTACCAGTCAGTTAAAAAATGTCACTTTGGGAGGAATTCGTTAGTTAGAGGTATGGTTCTGCATTCCACTGGCTGCCTCCTTAGTTACCAGTACTTGTTTGTGTTGCTAAGATTGCAAAGTGGTGTTTGTAGGGATAACAAGTGTAAACA
This sequence comes from Rhinatrema bivittatum, assembly GCF_901001135.1. Taxonomy (NCBI): domain Eukaryota; kingdom Metazoa; phylum Chordata; class Amphibia; order Gymnophiona; family Rhinatrematidae; genus Rhinatrema; species Rhinatrema bivittatum. The sequence goes on from NC_042616.1 coordinate 76,564,570, forward strand.
CACAAGTGATGTAATTTTATAGCATCGAGTTCTAGTCAGCGAAAGCATGTAATGCAAATACATATTTAGAATTCACCAATCCTTTTGTATTTTAGGAAAGGGGCCCTGACATTTTAGGATATGCATTCTTTGAATTCCCCTGGTGTGAGTCTGTGTGTTTGGGTGGGGGGGGGGGGGGGTTGACTGCTAGGAGAGGAAGTGACTTGGGTGAATGTATGGGGTGACAAGTGAGAGAAAGTCTGATTGGGGTGGTAACTGGAGAGAGAGAGGCAGCCTGGTGTGTGTGGGGGGTAACTGTCACCCCATACAGTTACCCCAGTCACCCCTCCCCCCCCCCACACACACACCAGGCTGCCTCTCTTTCCCACATGTCACACCATACAGACACCCCAGTCACTTCCCCTCTCACTAGTCCCACCCCATACACAATAGGCTGTCTTTCTCTCACCAGTCACTACCCCAAGAACTCTCTTTTACCTGTCACTCCCATACAGTCATCTCAGTTACTCCCCCTCTTGCTAGTCACCCCCCACATACCAAGCTGACTCTCTCTCAACAGTCACCATCTCAACCAGTTTCTCTCCCCCACCCATCACTCCAAACAGTCACCCCAGTCACTCCTCCTCTCAAAAGTCACCCCCATAGATGGCTGCCAAATAGGACGCATTGGAAGCAAGCTCCTGGTGTGGTGTTTTTCTTGCTAACTTTTCCCATAACAAAATGTCACATACAAAGCGAAAGGGGAAAATTTGGGGAGCAATGACTAGCTCTCCGTTAGTCGACCCTTTCCAGCCACGCATCAATGGCTTCCTTGCGGGAGCAACCGGAACGCCAGAGGGGTTGGTCGCTGGGGGGGGATGCCAGAGGAGTGAACGCTGTCCCCCCTGACCCTGGACCCTGGACGTCACCTTGAGCCCTGGCGAGCTGACCAGGCCATTGCATCCAGCGCAGATTGAATCTTCCCCGGTTGCGTTAACCCAGAGTGGATTACAACGGGAGCTACTGGAGGGTGACCGGGTGAGTCCCGAGATGCAAGAGGAAGGGATGGTTACCTCACGAGTCGGAGACATTCGACTGGAGCTGGAACCGGGTCCCTTACAAGGAGAAAATCTGACCCAGACTGCAAGTAACTGCCGCAGGTAACATCTTGTATTTGGCAATCTTAAGGGAAGAGGGAGAGGCCCGGCCAGAGTCCAGGGCCATGAGTGTCAACCTTGGGCAGCCTGAGGATATAACTTTGGGGAAAATATGGTATGCTTTAAAAGCCATAGAAATGACTTTGAAATGAATAGCTCAGAATATATCGGAAGTTAAAAATCAAACGATGATGAAGTATAAATTGATTGGAACTTTCAATCTTAAGATTCAAGATCATGAGGAAATAATAACTAAAATGGAGGCCCTGCAACAAAATTTTGTAAAATCTGAAACATAAATGGGAAAAAGAATGGAAAGAGTTGAAAACAACTTAAGAATACTGACTCTAAGGATATTAAATTTCCCTGTGGTTAGAATGATATCACATGTTGAGTTGTTTAAAATATACATGAAGGAGATATTAAAAATTCCTGAGTCAACGTTACTTGTATGTACTAAGCCTAAGGCATACTATCTACCCCAGTCGGGTCGCGAGGTTGAAGGAGAGAGAAATATTCCATCTATGAACATTTCTGAATTATTAGAGCTTTCAGTAGAGTCAGAAATAAAAGAGAGAAAAACTATGGCCTAGATTTTCTAAAATCGCAGGGCTTTCTGAATCCCGCAGTAACGGGGGGCGAAACAGGGGGGCAGGCCTACGAAAACCGGCAGCAATCGCACCATGAAAGGTAGTGCTATTGGGCGCGCTACTGGTGGCGATAATAGGTCTTACCTTATCGCCGCCAATGAAGTTTCCGCCGTGTCCGCCCCGATGCCCCCCTGACTCCTCCTCTTCCGGTCCTGACGCCGCTCTGACTCTGCCTCTATCTAGCTATCGCACACGAAAAGGGCGATAAGGTAAGACTTGTTATCGCCACCAGTAGCTCGCCCAATAGCACCACCTTTCACGGTGGTGCTATTGGGTGCGAAAGCTGGCAGCGATAACACCGCGGTGGTGGAGATTGCTGCCGGCTTTCGCAGGCCCGCCCCCTGCTTCGCCCCCCGCCCCTCGTTACCTGGATAGAAAATGACCCCCTATGTTACAACTTTTGCATTTATATCTGATCGCAACTATGTCTTGAAAATGTTTCTTAGGAATAGATTAGTATTTTTCTATGGTGCCCAGGTTTGGATATACCCTGATGTGGTAAAGATAACTCAGCAACACAGGAAAGAATTTCTTGCAATGAGAGATAGGGTTCTCAGTTTAGGAGCCCAATATGTTTTAAAATATCCTTGCAAATGCTGCATTAGATATCAAAACAATAATTATGTTTTCTTCGAACCTGAGCAATTAAAGGATTTTCTGTCTGGCCACCCTCATGGTATTCCCAGAGATGGATTGACTTAAAAGAAATAAGGAATGCTCACCTATCTTATATAGAATAAAAAATATTTGTTCTTTTGCTCAGTATTCTCTTGCCTCTAAATTCCTATATTTAGGTACATACCTTAGATTAATTGTTGCTAATTTTGAAAAGTTATGTTATATAAATTATATAAAATACATGAAGAGATATGTACTGTATTCTACTCAGAATGTATTTCATGTAAATTTTGTGAAATTTTGAAAATTAAAAACTAAAAAAAAAAAGTCACCCCCATATGCCAGACTACCTCTCTTTCACCAGTCACTACCTCAACCAGACTCTCTCCCTCTCCTGACACACCATACAGTTACCCCACTCATTCTCCCTCTCACCAGTCACATTCTACATACCAGGCTGCCTCTCTCTCACCAGTTTGTTACCAAACTGGTGAGAGGATAGGGGGATGGCCATCCCCCCACAAATATCACCTTGCAACCTTGGCAACGCATCAAGAAATTATGGTAATGCATAACCATAACTATAGCTAACAAACTGCTCCCCCCAATTGACACTTTTTAACTGATTGCTAATATTTTAAGTTAGTGCACACTAACACAAAATATTAATTTTTATGAAATTTTGTCTTTTTTTTTTCATTTCGTGGTGCTTGCGAAAAGAGACAAAATAGACAATTCCGTTGCCAATATCTATTTTGTTTAAAATGAATGCACTTCTCTAGAAAAGAACTGGTGTCACTTTAAGAAAGAGTGAGACAGAGATGAAGAGACAGTTGGGAATTATAGTCCAGGGGAGACATTACTTAAATCCAGCCAGGAGAATGAAACTGATGATAGAGAGAGGTAATAGTAATTGGTGAGCCCAGACAATATTAATTAAAAGATTAATTAGAGAGCAAAGTCTGTCTTGGAAGGAAGATTGATTGATTGATTGATTGATTGATTGATTTAACATTTTTTATATACCGGAGTTCATGTAGCAAAATTACATATCACTTCGGTTTACATTATAACAGTAACAGGCATGTAAGAATGTGAATACAATAAACAAGGGATATAACATGGATCAACGGAACAGGGGGATAAGGATCGCTGAAAATAATAGAATAAAAAACGATTATTTACATGGAGCCAAGACTAATCCTGGCTCAGGATCTAGAGCATACTGGATTAACTTGGGGTCAAGGTGCGAGGTGCATCAGTATTAATGATCAACTACAGAGATAGAATGCTAGTCAGAAAGATATCCTGTTAGGTAGTATGAAAAGCTTGTTCGAACAGCCAGGTTTTGAGTCTCTTTTTAAAGGTATTTGGGCATTGTTCCATCGGGAGTTCAGGTGGTAGAGAGTTCCATTAAGCGGGGCCTGCTGAAGACAGAGCTCGTTTTCCTAAGGAGGTTTTGATGGGTGGGGCAAGGAGAGTGTCTCTGTATGCTGCTTTCACTTGTCTGGAGGGAATATGTAGTTGAAAAGGAATGTTGAGCTCCAGTGGAATGAGCTTGTGAATGGCTTTGTGTATGATTGTTAGTACTTTGTACTTGATTCTAAACTTAATAGGGAGCCAATGTAGGTTCCTCAAGATTGGGGTGATATGGTCTCTTTTGTTGGTTTTAGTCAGAATCCTAGCTGAGGCGTTTTGAAGCATTTGTAAGGGTTTAATGGTGTTGGCTGGGAAGCCGAGTAGAAGAGAATTGCAATAGTCGATTTTTGAGAAAATGATTGCTTGTAGAACTGAACGGTAGTCTTTGAAATGGAGGAGAGATCTCAGCCATTTTAGAACTTGTAATTTAAAGAAGCCTTCCTTGGCGGTGTTATTGATAAATCTTTTTAGGTTTAATTCATTGTCCATAATGACTCCAAGGTTTCTGACTTGAGAAGAGAAGGGTGTTTGACTGGTGGGGTGCATGTTGGGCATTGCCTGGTTGCATTCTTGTGAAATGAAGAGTATTTCGGTTTTATTGGAGTTAAGGACTGAGAGGAGGTTGTTGATGGCTAGAAGGCAGTTGTTCCAGAATTCTAAAGTTTTTTGTAGAGATTCTGTAACCGGGATGAATATTTGCACATCGTCTGCGTATATGTAGTGAGATAATTTTAGTTTGGAGAGGAGCTGGTAGAGTGGTAGAAGATAAATATTGAAGAAGGTAGGGGATAATGAGGAGCCTTGAGGTACTCCCAGAGAACAGCGGACAGGGTGTGATTCAGTATTGTTGATTTTGACCTTGTAAAATCTGTTTTGTAGAAAAGACTTAAACCAGTTAAGAGCTGTGTCTTTGATGCCGATGTCTGATAGCCGATCCAAGAGTATTGAGTGGTTCACCGTGTCAAAGGCGGCTGATAAATCGAGTAGAATGAGTAGACCAGATTGTTTTTTTTAAGATGCCAGAAAGACCTGATTGAAAGGGCTAGGCTGCTCTATGGGTTACATCACCGGTAGTGGAAGTCCATGCAAGAACGCTACGAGAACCAGCTGCTAGGAGTTTAGCAGCTTGATAGGTTGCAAATAGAAAAAGGTGTTTTGGTTGCTGTATTTACAGTAAATGCCTCTTGTACATGCTGTTGTTGAGCCTACTTACAATGTAGATCATATTTTAGATGTAATTTTTTATCCTAAAGATAGTTATATTTGTATGACTTTCTGATTGACAAATCTATCATTTCTATTGGTCTCATCATTTTGTAATTCATGTTACTTATGGCTCATTTGAACATCATTTTTGTAATTTAGGAAGACATGTGATCCAGTAAATCTTTAAAAGAAAAGGTAACTAATTGGTATTCTGCCTTCTCTCAGATGTTTTTGGCTCTTGAAAAACTGCAAGAGATTAATTTTGCTAAATCCTTTCTTTGGTTTACCCACAAACCTAAAGATAAAGAGATTGCCGATGAACTGAAAAAATGTGGCATGTCTAACTCAATGATGGATAAGTCTTCCCACTTAATTATTATTTTCCTGTATAGAATTGCCTTGGTAAAAGCTAAACACAGCTTTTATTCAATTATTGATTTACTATGCTCAGAATGATTCTCTTGAGCTCTTTACAGTAGTTAGATTGGTTTCATTCACTATCCACATTTTTTCCTATTTGAAGCATAATTTATTTCTGCAGATAGGTAGAGCTGCATCTATGCGAGAGGATCTAGAGATAAATCTGGGTGGGTCTTATTGGTGTTACTCTTAATTCAGGTCTTAATTTGGAGACTCATATTTAGGAACTATGAAGGAAGGCTTGCTATAAGCTTTGTAATGCTATTACTTAGAAACCTTAGCATTCTTGTAAACAATTATAGAAAGTCATCCAGGCCCTAGTACATTCTCCATTAGATTACTGCAACCCTTGGTGGATCTTCCTGTTAAGACCTTAGGGAATGTGTAGTTGGCTCAACACACTGCAACTAGTCTGGATTCTGATTGTGGCCTGAGGGACCATACTACACCAATGCTTTGTCAACTTCATTGGTTGCCAGTACTGTACAAATTTTAAGGCTGTACAAGATGTAAGGTTATTTGCCTTACATTAAGGCCATTCATTGTTCAGGGCAGCATTTACAGTCAAGGAATAACCATCTGTAATTAGGCCCCTCTTTTAAAACATTTAAATTGGCCAAGATTAGGTCTCACACCTTTTCTTGTGTGGCCCATGCCTTATGGAATTCTTTATCTAAAGAATTGAGACTGGAAGTTAATTATCTCAGATTTAGGCATCTTTTGAAGGCTTTTCAAGATTGGTTTAATAATTCTGCCCAGTAATGTTTTAGGTTTAGTTTTGATTTGTTCAATTAGTTTTGTTTATTTCTGGTTTGGAAGATGTTGGATTGCTCAGAGCGTCAAAATGGGTGATTAAACAGTAGTTAAAGGAGTTATAGTATGTACTCCTGAAACCCGTTATTTATGTAAAGACTGTGGCTATTTGTTTACTTTCTGTATAACTTGTTGTATGTAAAGCCTGTTGCTAATTTATTGTTTACTGTAAACCGAGGTGATGTATAACTATACGTACCGCGGTATATAAGAATCTCTAAATAAATAAATAAATAAAATGAATGAATAAATAAATAAACACATAACATTGTGTGGAATGTCCTGGTGCCTCACAGAGTGGAAATGTACTGCTACATCTGTGAGCCTTGGCTACTCCTCCATAATATCCCACAATACTGGCTGTATCTTATGGCTTAAAATTACAAGCCTGTCACAAACCCCACCTCAATGCAGATGTTATAGTATTAAGTACAAAATCATTTGTATTATCTTGGAAAAATCACAAATATCATAAAATGAATCTGAACTAAACTTGAAGATAGAAAGTTACGCTTTCCCCAGTCAGTTAACAGCAATATACATGAAGAAAAAATGCCAGCAGTTTGTCATCTTATTTTACCTTTTAGAAGTCAAAACAATTCCAATCTTTGAAAAAATTAACTTTAAAATAATAAACTTACAAAGACAAGAAACATTCATAGCCTTGAAAGGTTAATTTAGAGAAACGGAATGGTAAAGGACTACTATATTTTGTATGTAGCACAACTGAATTCATTACATAAAGTAATAGAAACATTTTTACATGCCTAAAAAAAGATAGTTCTCAGGGGTTGATTTTGCTGCCCCAAATGGTATGTGCTAAAGAGGCTTCTGTTGAGTCAATTAATGAAACCCACTGGATTATTCCCATTGATCCTCAATGTCACTGCTCTAACAATCTTATTGTTATGTATACATCATATATTAATGGCTTCATATATGTATTAAACCAAAGCACATAAAATTAATATGTGGGGCCAGATAATAAGCATCCAGTATCTCCTCAGCATGTTCCTATAGAGTTTGTCAGCTGGACACACAATACTTACTAAGAGTTAGACATCTTATATGAATTTTACCTTTGTATTTACTGTGGGAAAGTTTACTTCTTGATTTTTTTCTCACATATAGCTGCTTGTATGTCACTTTCCACCCCCATTTGCCCCCTGCAGCTTAAATGCACTGAGTGATGTGAAATATATATTCAAGCAAAGGCTTCATAAAGGAAATAACCTGTAGCACAACAGGGGAGCATTGAATGGAGCACCTTCGAAAAGAAATTCTATGGTTTGCTAAAAGTCAATGTGGAGCACAAGAAAAGGGAGTCAGCATGAAGCCAGATATAAATCTCATATTTAATTGAGCCATTAAACTCTTCAGAAGAATGTCTGGACTAATGCAAAGAGGCTTTGCTGCGTTTGCTGTGACATTTGCTTCCTGGAAGTTTCACAATAGCTTTATTGGCATTTTTTTCCCTTCTTTAGGCCTCTCTTTTGAGCCCACTGTCTGATTTCATTTTTTAAGTATGTTGAGATGCCTATTTTCAGATTCACTAGTCCTTCTTGATGAGCGTCTTCTCTCTACCAGAGAAATGATCCATTTCAACGAATGCATTCTTTCTGTATTCACTGAAAAAAAATAAAACAACTCAGGACATTCTATTTAGTAGTATCTTAAGGAAACTAGATTTTGTATATGGAATATGAGAGAGAGAGAGAGAGAGAGAGAGATTAATTGTAGGCCATTCTAGTAATCAACTATTTATATCACTATAGGAGGGCTCAAGGTGAGATGTTGGTGGTGGTTTAGGGTTCAGGGGCCAGTTTTACATGCAGAGTGAGACGTACGAACAACACAGTACACCTCGGTGAAAATTTGATGTCATTTGGAGTGAGGAAAGTCTCACAAAGATGATATTTCTACAATGTTCTCTCACCCTAGCTTGATGGACTCTATAGCAGGGTACTATCAAGCTAGTGCAAGAGAACATAGTAGAAATCTCAACTTTGTGAGACTTTCCTCACTCTAAATGTATTTTATTTTTATTTAAACATTTTTATAGACCGACATTCGTTGGAAACATCACATCGGTTTACACGGAACAAAGTGCAGCAAACATGCTTTACAAGGAACTGGAAACTGGTATTTAAACAGCTTGAACTAAAAATTTAGAACAGTAAGTGAGTGAAAGCTTGTCAAGTAAATCTAGGCATATGTAGTCATATATATTTAGTGACAAAATATTTACAGTCAAAAGGGTAAAGCATAAGAAGAGTGCAATTCAGGGGAGGGTAGAGTTTAGGGGAATGGAGTACTGAATTGCACAAGGCAGCATGGTAGAGAGTGCAGTATTAGCTGTCACGAGGGATGGGGTAGGGTAATGAAGTGGCAGGGGTAATGTGTAAGGTGCCTTGCGGGAGGAAGTTGGAACAGGTGGTTCATGTATAAGCCTGCTTGAATAGCCAGGTCTTTAGGATCTGTTTAAATTTTTTTGGGCAGGGTTCTTGGCGTAGATCAGTAGGAATGGTGTTCCATAATGCAGGACCTGCAATGGAACATGCGCGGTCTTTGGTGGAAGTAAGTTTCGTAAGTTTGGGTGATGGAGTGTGTAGTGTAGCCAAGTATTGATTTCTGGTGGGTCTTGCAGGGGTGCGAAATAGTAAAGACTCATTGAACCATTGCATGTTTTGGTTGTGTAGGGATTTATGAATGATGGTGAGAGTCTTATATAGGATCCGGGATGTGATAGGTAGCCAGTGCAGTTCTTTGAGGACGGGGGTGATATGTTCATATTTGTGGGTGTTGGTGAGAATATGGGCAGCAGCATTTTGTAGCATTTGGAGGAGTTAGGTTGAGTTTTTGGGAAGGCCTAGGAGGATGGCATTGCAGTAATCAATTTTCGACAATATGGTAGATTGGAGTACTGTACGGAAGTTGTTGAAGTGTAGTAGAGGTTTCAGTTTTTTTAGAATGTGAAGTTTGAAGAAGCAGTCTTTTAATGTGGAGTTAATGAATTTTTTAAAGTTAATTTGATTGTCCAGTGTAACACTGAGGTTGCGTACATATTGTGAGAATGAAATGGTGGAGGGTGGTGTGTATAGCGGGGGGAAGTTGATATTGACGTTTTGCGGAGGAATGGTGAAGAGCTCGGTTTTAGCAGTGTTGAGAGCAAGGTTGATGTTGGTGAGAAGGTTGCTGATTGCCAGGAGGACAGTTTCCCAGGTCTTAATGGCTTTGGGTAAGGTGTCGGTCACAGGTATGAGGATCTGTACGTCGTCCGCATATATAAACTGCAGAAGACCAAGTTCAGAGAGGAGATGGCAGAGGGGAAGTAGGTATATGTTGAATAATGTGGAGGACAATGTGAGCCTTGTGGAATGCCTTGTGTCAGATTGATAGATTTGGACTCATTGTTCCCAATTTTAACTTTGTATTGCCTATTGTTTACGTATGATTTAAACCAGCAAAGAGGGACTCCAGATATGCCAATTTCTCTGAGGCGTTCAATTAGAATGTTATGGTTGATGATGTCAAAAGCAAAGGATATGTCTAGGAAGGCTAAGATATACGACTGGCCTTTGTCCAGGCCTTTCAGGAGGTAGTCGGTTAGTGAGAGGAAGAGGGTTTCAGTGCTGTGGTATTTTCGGAAACTGTATTGGGATGAGAAGAGGATGTGATGTTCATCTAAGTAGTCAGTTAGTTGTCGATTAACTGTTTTTTCTAAGATTTTTGCTATAAAGGGAAGATTGGAGATGGGGCGAAAGTTGACAGGATCGGCAGGGTCATGCGTAGGTTTTTTTAATATGGGTTTGACTGCAGCTTGTTTAAGTGGGTTTGGGACTGTGCCAAGTGTGATGGATCTGTTAATAATGTTGGATATAAGTTGGGAAATAATATTAGGGGTGGTCAGGAGGGCTTTGGTGGGGATGGTGTCTGAAGGATGAGATGATGGTCTCATTTTCTTTAGGATGGATTCTATTTCTGAAGAAGCAGTGGTCTCAAAGGTATTAAGTGCGGCAGTTGGGTGAATTGCTCGGGTTTTAGTGGGTGCAGGGGTTGTTGAGAAGCATGACATAAGTTTGGCAATTTTATCACGGAAAAATAATGCAAGGACTTCACATTTGGTCTTGTCATCTGCATCCGGAGTGGGCGTGGAGGAAGTTTTAGTTAGGGTTGCATCGTATTCAAAAAGGGCTCAGGCATTAATTGAAGCTGATGGATTCTTTGGGCATAAAGTCCTGTTTAGTTTTGTTTATGGTTTCTCTGTAGATGTGAAGATAGGATTTGAATTTTGCCAGTTGGGTAGGAGATGGTTCTTTAAGCCAATTCTTTTCTTGCTTTCTTAGGTTGTGTTTCATGGTTTTTAGTTCAGAAGTGTACCAGGTTTTTTTGTGTTATTTAAGGGGTTAATTTCTCTAGATTGTATCAGGCAGATATTATTAGCGACAGTGCTGGTGAGGTGATTCCATGAGGAGAGGGCAGAGTCAGAGTTGGTCAAGTCTAGTTTGCCAAGCTCCTTAAAGAGGGCTGTGATTAAGTCATCCCTTTTGCAGGGTTTTCTGAAGGGAATAGTCTTTTTGGTGCATGTAGGAGTGGAGGTGTTTTTTATGGAGCAGGTGGTTCCAGTGAGGAAGTGGTCGGACCAGGGGATGGGTGTACATGTTGGGGGACCTGGCAGGATTAGGGAGTTTGTGAAGATAAGATCTAGAGAGTGGCCTGCCTTATGTGTTGGGTTGGTTATCTGCTTAAAGCCTAAGGCGTTAAATGATGCTAGAAGGGCATCGCAGGAGGGTGATAATTATTATTATTATTATTATTATTTATAGTTTTTATATACCGGGAGTTCCTGTATACAATACATATCACTCCGGTTCACAATTAACAGAAGAACTACTGCCGGGGGGCAGTTTACATGGAACAAATCTTGGAACATGGAACAAATCTTGGAACAAGTAAGAACAGTTGATCTAAATAAATAGGAAAAAACAAAACTAAGCTCACTTTAAGTAAATAAATAGGCAATAGATAGTCTTGATTAAATAAGGCAGAAAAACCGTACATTAAAACCAAAGGACAGGGTTGTTAAATCTTCTAGTTCTTAGCTCTCAGGGAATGCTTGCAGGAAGAGCCAAGTCTTGAGTTTTGCCTTAAAGGTAATATGGCAAGGCTCAAGGCGGAGGTCTGGTGGTAGAGAATTCCAGAGAGATGGGCCCGCAGTTGATAGAGCGCGTTTTCTCAGGGAGGATTTTGCAGGCTGGGTAATCAATCTGTTTTGGTATGCTCTTCTAGTCGGCTTATCCGAGGTATGAATTTGTAGCTTGAAGGTTAAGTTGAGTGGGGATATGTTATGTAGGGCCTTATGAATCATCATGCTGCTTTTGAACTGTATCCTGTATTTAATGGGGAGCCAGTGGAGGTGCTGGAGGATTGGGGTGATGTGGTCTTTTTTTTTAGCGTTGGTGAGAATTCTTGCTGTGGCATTTAGGACCATCTGGAGAGGTTTGGTAGAGCATGCGGGGAGTCCCAGCAGAAGTGAATTGCAATAATCCAGTTTCGGGAGAATGATGGCCTGGAGCACTGTGCGGAAATCTCTGTAGCGTAGAAGTGGCTTTATTTTCTTTAAAACTTGTAATTTAAAGAAGCATTCTTTGGTGGTGTTGTTAATGAATTTATTGAGGCTGAATCTGTCGTCTAGAATTACACCCAGATCTCTGACTTGCGGTGAGGTGGAGTATCCTGAGGTGTTTGGAGAGTTGCTGGAGGTAGTCAGGGTAGATTTTTCCGGTGCTATTATAAGGATCTCCGTTTTATTGGTGTTTAGAACCAGGTTGAGGCTGGTTAGAAGCTCGTTGATGGTTGAGAGGCATTTATTCCAGTAGGCCATGGTCTTGTGTAAGGTGTCTGTTATAGGGATTATAATTTGAATGTCATCCGCGTATAGGAAATGGGTAAGCTTGAGGTTAGTGAGGAGGTGACAGAGTGGGAGAAGATAAATGTTGAAAAGGGTGGGGGAGAGTGAGGATCCTTGTGGTACCCCCATTTTGGCTTGGATGGGATGAGATTCCTTGTTGTTTATTTTGACTCTGTATGTTCTGTTCTCAAGGAAGGATTTAAACCAGTTGAAAGCTGCTCCTGTGATGCCGATGTCTGTGAGTCGTTGTAGTAGGCTAGAATGATTCACAGTGTCGAACGCTGCTGACAGATCCAGGAGTGCGAGAAGGCAAGGTTGGCCTTTCTCCAGATTGAAGATAATGGTGTCAGCTAGCGTGGCTAGTAGTGATTCTGTGTTCTTTTTCTTCCGGAATCCAAATTGGTTATCGGTGAGGATATTGTTGTCATCAAGGAATTCAGAGAGTTGTCGGTTGACCACTTTCTCCATAACTTTGGCTAACATAGGAAGGTTTGCTATAGGTCTGTAGTTAGCAGGATCTGTGGTGGGAAGGTTGGGTTTTTTGAGGAGAGGTTTAAGCATTGCGGATTTGAGTTGGTTGGGAACTTGGCCTTGGGTGAGAGAGAGGTTGATGATATCTACAAGTGGCTTGGCCACGATGTCAGGGATGGAACTCAGCAGGTTTGATGGGATATGGTCTAGGGGGTGAGTAGACGGTTTTATCTTCTTAAGGATGTTTGCTATTTCCAAGGTGGACGTGGGATCGAGGGATGTAAGCTCTGCGGTGTAAGTGTTGGGTTGAAGAACGGGAGTTATAGTGGCTTGGGAGCTGTGGTTGTTGGTGCCGCTTGAGTGCGGGAGTGTCCCTTTGAGAGGGGCAACGAGTGAGGTAATTTTGTTGTCAAAGTAGTTGGCTAGTTCATTGGCTTTTTTAAGAGCTTGGTCATCGGGGATGCATGGTCCAGGAGGTTTGGTGAGGGCTGAAACATAGGCGAAGAGGGCTCTTGAGTCAAATGAGAAGTGGTGTATTTTTTTGGAGAAGAATTCTTTCTTGGTTTTGTTTATTTCGTTTCTGTATGTGTTAAGACATGATTTGTAGTTGAGAAGGGATGTTTTAGTTGGGTTTTTTCGCCATTGGTTTTCTTTGCATCTAAGCTCGTGTTTGCGTGATTTCAGCTCTGTAGTGAACCAAGGTTTCCTGTTGTCTTTGTCTGGGTTGATGGACTTTGTTTTTATGGGACACACTTGATCTGCGACCTTGTTGGTGATGTTGAGCCATGAAGCTGTAGCTGAGTTGGTGTCCGTAAGATCTAGATTCATTAGCTCTTTGGTCAGGTGTTTGCTGAGGTGATCTCCTGAGCACTGTTTTCTAACTGAAATGGAGATTGATTGGGTTGTGTGGGGGGGCGGCTCCGACATCTCTAACATGGATGTGATGATGCTGTGATCAGACCAAGGTACCGTGGAGCAGGTAGGAGTGGTGTGAGATGAGAGACCTTTGTTTATAAAGATAAGGTCTAAGGTGTGACCTGCTTTGTGGGTGGGATCTTTTACTATTTGTCTGAAGCCCATATGGTTGAGTGAGGAGAGAAGAGTTTTACAGTTGGAGGATTGAGGTTGGACATCCACATGGAGGTTGAAGTCACCCATCAAGATGGTTGGTTTTCCGGAGTTCAGGTGTTTAGCTGTTAGCTCTATGATTGGGGAAGGGTTTGCTTCAAGACTTCCGGGGGGAGCGTAGATTAGTGCAATAGTCAGATGTTTAGAGTTGAAAAGCGCAAATTCTATGTTTGCTATGGAATTGGATGTCTGCAGTGTCAGGCCTAGTTGTTTCTTGGTTGCTAGGAGAAGGCCTCCTCCTCTTTTTTTACGTCTGGGTATGGATAGTATATCGTAGTTCTGGATAGGCAGCTGGTTGATTAGGGCAATGTCTGTGGGTTTTAACCAGGTTTCTGTTATAGCGCAAATATCGGGTTTAGAGTCAGATAAGAAGTCATTGAGTATGGTGGTTTTTTTGGATATGGATTGCGCGTTGAACAATGTGAGTGAAAGAAGAGCCAGGCCTAGACATTGGGTTATGGGTGTCAGCATGATGGGCCTGATTCTCTGTTGGCGGATCAGGTGGGGTGTGGGGAGCTTAGGAGCTCTCCACTTTTGGTTGTAAATGATGGGGATAGTAAGTGGATGCATGGTGGAAGGATGAGCGGGTGTGTGGACAGCAGGTTGGATTACCCTTTAGGCTAGTAGTGTCAGGAGGGGGGTGGTAGGTTCCGATTAGACACTGAGGGTTCGTCGGGGGCTGGGAGGTTAGGACCGCTATGAGGGCACTGCTTTCACTGACGCTAACGGAATAGCCTGTCAGGCTTACCTTGAGAACCAGATGGGATAGAAGCCTGGTTGTTGGGCTGCTCTTCAGGGCTGCACTAAGGGGCGCACAAAGGGGATGGCCCCTTTGGCGCGCTCCTTCGGCGTGCGACGCTCGGCGTGCGACGCCTAGGAGCTGCGAGTGATTTAAAGGGCTCCTGGCCCTGCTGTGATTGGCAGCGCTGCGGTGCTGTCTGATTGGCTGCCGGCACGGAAGAGGGCTGGAGGAGGCGTCTGGTGTCGGGATTGGAGCCTCGTGGTCGGCGCGGAGGTCTGCCGGGGTGAGGGTGCGATCAAAGGCCTTACCCCGGTGGGTCTCGGCGCCGGCTGCGCAGGCCTCGCACGGTCCGGTCGCGCTGATGCAGGCAGCGAAGAGGTAGGTTTTCCGTCGCCGCGTGTAATTTAAAGGGCTCCTGGCCCTGCTGTGATTGGCAGCGCTGGTATAGTGGTATATTGGCAGCGCTGGTATAGTGTCAACATGTAGATTGAAGTCCCACAGGATAATGGCTGGTAAATCTATGTTTATGTTTTTGGTGATGAATTCAATAAGGGGGGATGGGTTACTGTCTAGTTGCCCTGGTGGGGAGTATATTAAGCAGATTTGGAGTTTAGGCGATTTGAATAGACCGATTTCAAGTTTGTTTGGTGTGGTGATAATTTGGATAAATAATTTAAATTCTTTTTTTGCGGCGAGAAGGAGGCCTCCTCCTCTTTTTTTGAGTCTTGGTATAGAGAAGATGTCGTATGCATTGGTTGGGAGTTGATTTAGTAATACCGTGTCAGTTTCCTTTAACCATGTCTCAGTTATAAGACATATGTCCAGGTTATCATCCAGGAGGATATCATTGAGTAGTGGTGTTTTTTTAACTGTTGAATAGAATGATGGTAAACGTAATGAGGCTTATTAGTTGGGTAAAAGGGGTAAGCATGATAGGGAGAAGTGTTCTGTGGTATGTGTAGTGAAGTTGAGGTTGGGGAGCAAAATCTTTGGGAGAGTATTGCTTGAGTATGGGTATTGGGAGAGTCTGCATGCTTATGGAAGGGGTGCCTAATGAATATTGATTGAGAGCTGGGAATACTGTTGTTTGGTGATGTGTCAGATGATAGTTGGGTGGGAGATAAGTTGCAGGAAAGGGGGTGGGAGCAGGGTTGAGGGTATAGTGTTTCTTGGAAGGAGGGAGGAACTACGGGAAGACCTTGGGGGTAGGTGCCAGAGAGTGGGAAAATGGGAGTCTACTGGTAGAAGGCACTGTACTGAGTGGGTTTAATATCATAAGTCCGTGTCCGTTTCTAAGATGATAAAGTTTGAAGATTGTGCTGTAGAGGCACAATGGGGGCAGCACAAAGGGGCACACTAAGGCCCCTTAGTAGCACTCCTTTGGTGCGAGACACCTGGCATAAGACGCCGGAGGCCTGCCTACTACCTTTATAGGCCCTCCTGTGTCGGTGATGATGTTGCCGGGGTGGGCAGTCCAAGGGTGGCGAGGAGCAGCGAATCAGTGGATGAAGGGCCGGCGAGGTAGGCTGCAGCCTCGGGCTTGAGTTCAGGCTCGGACCCCGGTGGGTCTACAACGCCGATTGCGTCGAGTCAGTCATGTTGCCATCGAGTTGGGAGGGTTTGGGCTCAGCACAAAAGAAGGTACAGGTACCTTTATAGGCCCTCCTGCATCAGTGATGATGTTGCCAGAGTGGGTGGTCTGAGGGCAGTGAACCAGTGGATCAAGGGCCAGTGAGGTAGGCTGCAGCCTCAGGCTTGAGTTCAGGCTCAGACCTTGGTGGGTCTACAATGCTGATTGTGTCAAGCCTGACAACTGGCTTGATACAATTGCTGTTGAGTCCATGATGTCAAATCTTCACTGAGGTGTACTGTGCTGTTCATATTTTTTATATATACCAACATTTGATCTCAATCAAGATATCACACCAGTTTACATTCAGGTACTGGAGGTATTTCTCTATCCCAGAGGGCTTGCAATCTAAGTTTTTGTACCTGAGGGTAAAGTGACTTGCCCAAGATCACAAGGAGTGACAGCAGGACTTGAACGCTGGTCTCCTGGTTCATAGTCCACTGTGCTAACCACTAGGCTATTCCTCCTCCCCTATGTCTTACTCTTCATGTGTCATATGTCTCATATGTCTCACTCTTCATGTAAAACTGGCCCCTAAACCCTAAACCACCATCAACTCCTCACCTCGAGCTATTTGCTAGCCCTCCTGTAGTAATATAAATAATTGAATATTGTAAAGGCCTCCCCAGAGGCATTCTCTCTCTCTCTCTCTTTGTCAGAGCAGAAATGGCCAAAATGCAATTCAATTAGGGGCGGATTTTAAATGCCCTGCACGCGTAAATGCAGGCGGATTTACGCACGCAGAGCCCCGGGACGCGCGTAAGTCCTGGGGCTTTCTAAAAGGGGCGTGTCGGGGGCGTGTCTAAAATGATGCGGCGTTTCGGGGGCGTGACACTGCATTGCGGGGGCGGGGGCGGGGCGTGGCGCCGGCCCGGGGCGTGGTCGAGGCCTCCGGACCAGCCCCCGGAGTGATCACGTGCCAGCAGCCCGCTGGCGCGCGTAGATTTACGTCTGCTTTTAGCAGGCGTAAATCATGAAACAAAGGTAAGGGGGGGGGGGTTTAGATAGGGCCGGGGGGGTGGGTTAGGTAGGGAAAGGGAGGGGAAGGTGGGGGGAGGGCGAAGGAAAGTTCCCTCCGAGGCCGCTCCGAAATCGGAGCGGCCTCGGAGGGAACAGGCAGCGCGCGCTGGGCTCGGCTCGCACAGGTTGCACAAATGTGCACCCCCTTGCGCGCGCCGACCCCGGATTTTATAAGATACGCGTGGCTACGCGCGTATCTTATAAAATCCAGCGTACTTTTGTTTGCGCCTGGTGCGCGAACAAAAGTACGCGATTGCGCAATTTTTTTAAATCTACCCCTTAATACCAGGAAAAAAGATATAGTTATTTCCAGTGTTAAAAACATGCAATATTGGCCCTCAGTTTAATTAATCTCACCCCTTAAAAAAAATTTGCATTCACACTGTGTGGTAATATTATTATCACATGCGTTAAATCCATAATGCATTTTGATAAATGACCCTATGAATCTGGGAAGATTCAAATTTAGAATTAAGATGTTACTTCTCATCACTGATGCTCTCTAAAAGGGATTTTTGTTTTCTGGATCACATCAGATAGCCATGAAGCATGTTTAAGAAGAACCTTTGCAGATGTTTCATGCAGATTTGAACAGATGGTTCCACAGAATGCATCTCCTGAAAAGGCCCTTCCTGACACAGGCAGATTTTGGCACCCTAGCATCCTTACATTTCTGCACAAAATACATTTCACAATCTGTAGGCAGGAAATCAGGTACTTGGTGGAATAAACATGGTGGGACACATTTATTCCAGCAGCAGCAATGTTTGTTTGTGTGATGGCCTGATCAATGAATACCTCCGACACAGGGAAGAATTATTTCGGGTCACTAATGGCTGAATCACTATGCAAGTCCCTGCTATGTGGGAGACAAGCGTAGGTCCTGAGAGGCTGGAACTAGAGACTGAATGATATTCCTATCCTATGCTGGGTAAGAAACAATTATCTGCCATGAAAGAGTCAAAGTTCTTTTTAAAGGATCTTTCTACCTGTAGAATCCTCTAAATGCACATCGAAATAGATCAGAACTGTACTTGTGGGCCAGGAGTCCATATCTCGATCGTAAAATGAACGTAAAGAGGTGCGTTCTGATGTTAAGGCACTGAATCGCGAGCCAGGGGAGCCGTTCATTCTGGGCGCAAAGTGTGCGTCTCCATTAATCCTCTGTGTGATTTTTTTGGAAATGTTATTTTGTCTCCCAGTCTTTCCCTTTATACAGCTTTTGCTAATAATATTGTTGCATTATTTTCTTGGGAAGGTGTCAGGCAGTCTTGGTCAGAAATGTGGCTGCTACAGGATCATCCCAGCCAGAATCAGCTGGATTGTGTAATAAGTTTCAGAGCTGTAAAATGGCAGGGAGTGCAATTTTCAAAGCCATTTATGCAGAGGATTGGCAATTTTCTCATGTAAGCTGACAATCAGATGAAGCCTTCCCTCGGTGTATGCGCATTGTTCCACAACACATGTACTTTTAACCATACTTAGCGGAAGCATTCATGGGGGGGGTGGCATTTAGGTCAGAGGAGGCATATAATGCACACAGATTGCATTTTTTAACTTTACAATAGTTATTTTCCATAATAAAGCAGGTTGAAAACTCCACAGGTACTTTGCACCCATGGCAAGTTTCAAAAGAAAAATGTGTTCATACTTTCTCTATGAGTTGGTGCAAACTGCTCAGATATAAAGAATCTGCCCAATGTGGACTGTTTGAAAATTGCCCTCGGAGTGCCTAAGGATACTGCCTGGATAGCAGCTTTTGACACTGTCCCACATAGAAGGCTCCTACATACATTTAGGAGCATAGGGCAGCGATTCTAAAACCTGCCCATGATCTCATGTATATTCAATGTGGATATCCTGAAAAACCAACTGGCTGCAGGCTCCCCAGGACAGGTCTGGGAAGCCATGGCCTGGTTAGAAACTGGTTGTCTGGAAAAACAACAGACCATAGTGACAAAGTTCACTAAAAGGAGAGAGGGGTCACCAGTGGGATGCCTCATAGATCATGCTGTATTCCATATTTTAATAAGTAATATTGCAGAGGGGTTTATACAAAAGATTTCTCATTTTGTAGATGATACAAAGATCTGCAACACATCTGTTACTGGAAATATTGAACAGATCATCACACAAAAAAAAAACATTGCTGCTGCATGTCTTACAATGTTTATTCTGCCAAGTACCTGACTTCCCCCTTACAGATTGTGAATATATTTTGTCCAGTAATGCAAAGATGCCAGGATGCCATAAACTACCTGTGTCAGGAAGTGCTATGAAAGGGCCATTTCAGGGGACGCATTCTGTGGAACCATCTATTCAAATTTGCATGAAACATCTGCAAATGTACTTCTTAAAAATATTTCATAGGTATCTGATATAATCCATAAAATAAAATTCCCCTTGGAATAGGCAAAATGAAGAGTGATCTAGGACTCTTGACACATGGTCAAGTGCTTAGTAGCTATGATTTAATGCAAATGTTGGATCATGCATTTGGAGTATAGAAATCCAAGGGAGCTATATATGAGAAAGGATTGTACCGTTGACCACCAAACAAGAGAAGGATCTCAGAGGGATTATATCTGTTGATCACAAGGTTGAAAAACTTTATGATTAGATAGTGGACAAAGTCAGAAGAATGGTACACCTGTGGTGAATAGTCCTTCAAAGACCCCTAACTGGTCAGGTTTTGAGGATATTTCTAATAAATATGAATGAGATAGATCTGCATACAGTTGAGGCAGTGTGCATTCAAATTATCTCATGCATATTCTTTGAGGGCACCAGGAAAACTTTAATGGTTAGAGGATCCTTGAGGACCAGAGGGCCCACCTCTATGCTAGGGTGCATAGGGAAAGTAGAAAAAAAGAGCTGATAATGCCTCTGTACAAACCATAGGTGAGAGGTCATCTGGATTATTGTGTCTGATTCTGGGGGACATATCTCCAAATATGTATAGACAAAGTAGAGGTGGTTCTGAGAAGGGGCTACCAGATTGATGCAGTCTATTAAATGAGATTCAAGGACCTAAATATGTATTCCCAGAGCCATGGTTCTCAACCTGGTCCTGAGGAACCACCTGGCGCGTCTGATTTACACGATATACCTAAGTAATATGCATTAGATATATTTGCCTACAATGCCTCTGTATTTCATGCATATTCATTAGAGATATCCTGAACACCAGACTGTCCAGGTGGTTCCCAAAGACCAATTTGAGAACCACTGCCCTATAGGAGAGGAGAAACTTAGAAACACAGTGGCAGAAAAAATGCCATTATGGCTTGTCTAGTCTGCCCATCCACACCAACTGTTCAGCTTTACTGTTCCTTGCACTCTCTCAAAGATTATCTGTGTTTATCCCATGCTTTCTTGAGTTCAAATATTGTCCTTGTCTCCACCACCTTCATGGGGAGACTGTTCTGTGCCTCTGCTATCCTCTCTGTAAAGAAATGTCCTTAGGAAGGGGAATGTAATAGAGACTCAAATATCTCATAGGTAGAAATAAAGTGCAATAAGCAAGCATTGTTCACTGGAAAAGAAATGCTAGAAAAGGAGATCATGATATGAGACTCAAAAGGGTAACATTAGAAAATAAAGTTTCACAGAAAGGGTAGTGGATACCTGAAAAAGCCTCCCAGTGAGGACAGTAGAGACCAAACCAGTATCAGTATCCAAGAAAGCATGAGACAAGCAGAGCGGATCCTTAGATACAAATGTAACTCCTCTTCTAGATCTAGCTGAGAAGGCATGGGGGTCATACTCAGTCCTAGGGCTACGTCCACACATAATCTGAATAGCCCCAGGGGTGTATTCTCCAATAGGGGGAGGATAAACCCCCGGGACCCAATGTGCAGGAGGGAAACTCTTCAATGGGTGTACTCACAATCTCTTTGGGATTTGTTCTGTACCAATTCCAAATAACCAAGCTGGAAATAGGGTGTTCCAAAACAAAAGTTTATTGCAATACTTCTTCAGTGGTTATAAGATGGCATCAAGCACACTTCCTCTTAGTTATAACCATGATTAATCTGAAAATCTTCATTCTGCTGGTCTATATAAATGTCCCTCAGTCATAAGGGTGCTAGGATATCCTTTCTTTCAGGGTACACAAAGTAAAGTTCCCAGAGTGGAATGGGTTACTTTAGCCAAATGTGACTCTCCCTTCCAAAAAAGCAGGAAAAATTCCTGAGGTCACAGATACTTCCAAATACTCCAGTACTCCCAGTCCTTACTCTCCCAAGGGGCAGAAATCCCTGAGGGGTCTCCATTGAAATCCTTTTCACTCCTATCTACTCAGATGCTAACTGGTTCTTTCTCTGGGAAGAGATGGATTTTACCAAACAGCAGGGAAAATTCACCTCTTCCCCCCATTCCTGAACAGAAAGAATGGCAAAAAACTTCTTTCCAAAACCATAAAAACAGAATTCACAAAAATCTCCAAAAAGCTTCAGGAAAGGATGAGTTACCACTTTCCAACCACTGGATATGAATTGAGAAACTTAGAAGCCTTCTCTTCCTAGCCTTTCCCAGAGCCGGGAACTTCCCTCCCTGATAAGAACTGGAGGAGCCAGGAAAAATCTCAAAAATAAGGTCCAAAGTCCTTAAAGAAATCCAAAATACTGAGACACCCTTACTGGTCAGGCTGTGGACTTGAAAGCTGCTATCTCACAGGGGTAAGACCCAACCAAACTGGAAAAGAGGGAGTAACAAAGATAAATCTTTCTCTTTCAAACACCAAACTAAACTTCCATGCCGATCTCTAACCCCCACTGGCCCTTCAGCAGCCCACTTGAGCAGCCTGGAGTGGGTTACTGGCATGTTCTACTCCTACTCCCCCAATTCCTACTGGAGATCCCAAGGGGGGGGGGGGGTCTTTACAAAGCAGCGTGAAAGAAATATCAAGATTAATTAGGGTCAATAGTACTGCAACAGGAAGGACACTGAGCAAACTAGACTGGCCTTACAGTCCCTATATACCATCACTTTCTGTGCTTCTGTCTAAAAAGTAAACCAAATAATTGTTACTCAAACTTGATGAAGGGTTGGTGCACTATTTTATGTTAGACCAGAGGTGCTGGAACTGGTCCTTGCCCCCTCCCCCTCCCCAGCCGGTTGAGTTTTCAGGATATCCCTAACGAATATGCATGAGAAATATTTGCATTCATAGGAGGTAATAGATGCAAATAAATCTCATTAGAGATATCCTGAAAACCTGACAGGCTGGTTGAGGGGGGGGGGGGGGGGATCCTAGGATCAGTTTGAGCACAGAAGGTACCTTCTGATGTTTTTACTATGAGCAGCAGCGTTCCTTCCGCTATGTTAATGTGTCAGAAGTGATTTGGGAAATGAAACGTGCAGCGAGCTCTTTGCTGGAACAGAGCAAGTCACAATGTTCAAAATGAATGACTCATATGTTCCCATATTCAGAGGAAATTCCCTGTCACTGGAAGTGCGCCACCGTAACTGTCTGCACACAATGATATTCATGTATAACAGAAAGAACATCAATTACTGGAAACAGTTTACCAGACTTTGAAAAGGCTTTGAAAAGGAAACAATCTGAAAAATTCTGCCTCTTTACAACATTTAGAAATCCAGAGCTTGCTCATTTTATTTATTTATTTATTTATTTATTTATTCATTCCTCCGTGTGTTTATCGACTGTCCTAAAGTTATCTGGTTATTTTAGCTGGATAATGCTGAAAGTCAGTGTTTATCTGGCTAACTTAGCTGGATAGACAAATCCGCCCACCCCAAGTTAACTTTCCAACCAGATAAAAAAATTATCTGGATAACTTGGGGCTGATCAGCACAGTGGGATTTTCAAATCTTGCTATTTGTCTAAGTCCAAACTTAAAAGCGCTGCTCGTGCTAAAAGACCCATATACATGAGTAAGCGGTCCACATGTGAGCAACTCAGATTTTAAAGGCCACTAATTACATGCATATATGCACGTGTGTGAGCTAAAATAAGGGCAGGGCATAGAAGAGGCATGGGCCTTACACGGCGGGATAACAGTTACGTGCGTAAATCCATATTTTAATACCGGAGGCCGAAGGGCATGGTGGCTTGTTAGCTGCGTATATTTCCTTCTGCTGCTGCTAAGGTGTAAGTCTGCAAAAATCAAGTTTTAGGCCTAACATGACAGGGTGAGGGGTCTGGGAGAACTGTAAGGTGAAGAACCAGAGGGGTCTGGATGACCTCAAGATAAACTGGGCAAACTGGTGGACTACTTGGTAAACCTGGGAATGTCCTTCACACTTATCTGCGAACGTGAAAGCCGACAAAGTCCTGGGGAAGATACGCGAAGTACGTTTGCTCGAGTAACAGCTTAAAGTTAGGAGCACACCTAGGCACACTGGGCGTATTTGAAATCATACACATGCATCTGCAAGCATGATTTAAAATTGCAGCGTACATCCGCTAGCGTGCCCATTTGCACATGTATGGGTGCCCATGCACTTGTTTTAAAGTTACCATCTCAGTCAGACCAATGGTGCCGAATATTGGCATCTACCAGGTTTGCAAGGTTCTCCATTTTTCCATTCTCCCTGAAATAACAGTTTTCCAGTTCAGATAAATTCTGCAATTATACCTGTAATTCACTGCAACTCCCAAAATGCCAGGGTCTGAAGGAAAAGGATTACAGTTGATACCTTGCCTTTTATGTGTAACCCCCATCCCTTGGTGTGGTCTGCACGCCGATGAAACCATGAAAGAATTTGCAGTCTCTTGGGGGCTGGGACCTCAGGCTTAGCTTAAACACATCCTCTTACCCCCAATGCCTGGTTCTTTGTTGGTTGTGGGGAAAGGTTTCCCTTGTAAGGCCCAAAGTGTTAGGTGTGACTTTCTCTTGACTCTCCTTCCCTGGGACAGGCAATGTTACTGCTTTTCCTTCGCTTGGTGCTGTCAGTGCCAATAAAAGCACCAAAGTTGTTTGTGTACCGTCCAAAATTAAAGCCTTCACTGATGGCCAATCAGATTGATCAGTGACACAATTAACCAAAATGCTTAGCGCCACAGCATTGTTCATATTACAGTTCTTTTACCTCAATCCACCCTCCAGGGCTTGGCTAGGTGGAGTTTCCAGGTGGGCAGGGTCATCTTTAGATAAACAGGAAAACCCCTTTCCAAACTGGTAACAATGATTTTTTTAAAAATCCACAGTCTCTGCACAGAGTCTCAACCATCTCCCTCTCTCTCCGGGGGTGATGACTACAGGTGGACGCCCTCAAAGGTCTCAGAGTCCTTACTCACAGTTAGTAGGTATTTCTTCTGTTTTCTTGCTCTCTCAGATGGGAGGGATCCTCTCAGAAACACACAAATATCAGTGTCTCGGGCTCCAGGCAGAAAAGGGGACAAAACTTGTCCTCCTTGGCAGCCAACAAAAATCTTGTCGTTCCCAACTCAGATCCAAACACCAGAAGATGCTGTAGAGGGTCATCACTATTTCTCTGCTTCCCGGGCAGGTCTCATCAAGACAGGTCTTTCCTACATAGAGTCCCCCAAGGAAGGGTTTCCCCAAGACTTCTCCCCAAGCAAACACCCTGGGGGTCTCGCAGTCCTCTTAAAAAAAAAGGTACAAGAATCCGGAAATTAACCCAAGACAACCACTTGCACCTACAGAGTGGGCTGCAGGACGAGACCCAAAGGACCCGGGCTAGGGGGAGCCCAAACCTCCAGTTAGGCTGAAAACTCAAACTCAGAGAAAAAAATCTCCAACCTCCTCCAAAACTCCAACTAATACTGTCCCCACCGAGCTCTCAGGAGAAAGCTGATTATAAAAGCACTCAAAGGGGATGGCCCTTGCAGCACCTTCAAAGGGAGGGGCTGCTCTGAATGGAGCCGCCACACTAAGGCCCAGATTTTCAAAGCCCTACGCACTCCGGCCTATTTTAGAAAGGCCCGGTAACGTGGG
Organism: Rhinatrema bivittatum; assembly: GCF_901001135.1. Lineage (NCBI taxonomy): Eukaryota > Metazoa > Chordata > Amphibia > Gymnophiona > Rhinatrematidae > Rhinatrema > Rhinatrema bivittatum. The sequence goes on from NC_042616.1 coordinate 76,589,659, forward strand.
TAAAGCCCCGGGATGCACGTATGTCCCGGGGCTTCGAAAAAGGGGTAGGGAGGGGGTGGGGCAGGGCCAGAGGCCTCCAGCACAGTGGCCATTTGCCGCTGTGTCAGAGGATTGTGTGCCAGCAGGCTGCCGGGGCGCGCAACTTGCGCCTGCCCAGAGGCAGGCGCTAGATGTGAAATAAAGGTCAGTGGGTTTTTAGGATAGGGCTAGGGGTGAGAGGGTTAAGGAAAGGGGAAGGGAGGTTAAGTTAAGGGGTTAAGTAGTTCCCTCCGAGGTCGCTCCAAAATCGGAGCAGCCTGGGAAGGAACGGGGGAAGGCCGCGGGCATCGGCGCACACAAAATGCACTAGTGTGCACCCCCTTGCGCTTGCTGACCCCCGATTTTATAACATGCGTGCACCTGCGCGCGCATGCTATAAAATTGGGCGTCCATTTGCATGCGCCGGGTAGCACTATCGCTAGTTCAAAGATCAACCGCGGCATTACTGTTAATGTGCCCGGAGGGGCCATTGCTTATTTGAGGATATTTCATTGGCTTTTAATTTTAAATCGTTCTTAACATTAAATGTGCAATATAAATGAACAGAACTGACAAGCTATACATCCAAACTGACAAATGGGAAATCTGAGTTCACATCCCAACTTGGATAATTCCCTCTTGCTATATTGAGCTGAAATTTGGAGGCAATGGCATCTTAGAGCTTCTGGGAAATGGAAAGGGGGCTGAACCAGGTAAAAAACTCATGGCAAGATCCTTTGGTCACTTAAAGATCAAGACTGGGACTTGGGTTCTCGATGGAGGACCAGCCTGTTTTTCAAGCCCTAAGAGGTCCTATAGAGCAAGCCCCATGTATAGGACACTGAAAGGAGTATTGGGAGAGTAGAGCAACAAAGAGGAAATAATAAGTGTGCTTAATGACGCCAGAATAATCCCCAGATATGGAAGCAGTTAGGACAGAGACCTTGCAGAAGGGGACAGATAGTTGTAACAGTTTTAAAGTGACAGTGGAAGTCATCATGCCCTAGAGCAGTGTGTCGCAAGTCGATCCTGGACTAATGGTTTTCAGGATTATCTACAATGATTTTACATCCTATAAACCAAGGGGAGGACTTTCCACTCCTCATTTATTATTAGTTTTTTGGGTTTGGGGTTTTTTTTTTTTTTTTTGCAAAGCCACTTTATGTACAGTGTGGTCAGGTTCCCGATTCCACAAATCTATTTGTTATTTAATGACTTAATTGCAAGCAACAGTAGAAGATTCTCTACTTCAGCTATAAGCTGCTTTACATCTCTCTGCTTGGTATCTCTAATCATCTCATATCATATCTGGGAAGAAGAGTGCATAGACTCTCTTTTATGTTTCATACTCACTTATGTTTACAATGGAATCCTCATAGAATAATATTTCTATATGAGTGGAATATGAGAAATCTTAAACAAATAAATAGGCTCAACAGACTAGACAAACAACTGAAACATCAAAAGAAAATGGTCTGACCTAGATAATAGTTTATCCTTAAGATTGACTACAAGCATGAGTTCACCCAGGATGGCTGATTTTTATCTCAGGGCCTCGCGGCCCTCAGGGCTTCGGGATGTACCCTGCCTGCATCGTATGTAATGAAGCCTCATGCCCCTGAGGATAGTCCAATCCTATGTTGGTATGAAAGGGTACATGTTGCTCTATTAACCTCTGCAACAAGAGCTAGATGGGATTCAGTATGGTGCCCTCATTCTGAATAATTTCAGAGACACCTCCACTGCTGTAGCTGCTACCCAATCTTCACAAAATGTTCCTCTATTTTCCTGTGCCTATGTATCAGATCCTGCAGGATCTTCGTTGCCCGGCAGCCCAAAAGCATCCCTTACTGACAGGTGCAGCAAGTTCACAAAGCAACAGATTCCCTTGTAGCCCCCATTTCTCTAATGACATTGCTACCACCATATGTAATGAAAAAAATGTGGAATATTCCTGTCTCTCTGGCTTTGTTAGCCTTCTGTAATCCCCCTGATTGCCTCTAAGATGGGGACTGAGGTATAGCTCTTATCTGGCATCTGTACCCTGCTGGTGTGCCCCGTTACAGCTGCTGCTTGACCCTACTTTCTCCAGCTGCCACTAGTGGGTCATCAAGGAGAGGTAGGCATCCGTAGCATTCTGGCTGGTTCAGATGTTGCTGGTGAAATGAATGTTATTCCCCTAAATCTTAGCCAGCTGTGCCTGTATCCAGGCATGGTACTGAATGCACTGGGTGGGGATCACACACCTAGTGTGTGGTCTAGTCATCCAGAGCAGTCATTTCCCCAAAGCACCATATCACCACTTTTGGTGCTGCCTATCTCCCAGGATACTGATGTGGAACACCATCCCCCATCTGCTCCATGGTGACTTGCCACTGATACAGGAGTTGATGATCTGCAATTTAACTGGGGAGAAAGCACTAGGGGTCAGCTTGGGAGATGGACCTACCTTTTCCTATTTTTTTTCAACTGCTACTGCTGTTTTAAGTGGACAATGAGGTCCCCAGCCTAGTACCAGCCTTTCTTGAAATTGCGACTGCATCGCACTGTTTGAAAGATGGCCCAGTGTTTGTCCTTTAATAAAACTCTTCCAACAGTGAAGATATTCAAAAAAAATATTTATTCTCCATTGCATATTGTGCCTCCCCACCTGTGATTTATTGTGGCTTCCCTTCTCTTGATTCTTGGGTACTCCTGCTAGGATTGAGGTTGAAGGTAGATAAAGAAGTAAAAGAGGCATCTCTCGTGCTCTCAATTATCTGCTGTTCCTGACAGGGAGGAGGGTGCTTTTGGGCCCCACAGTATCAGTTACTGCCTCTATTGCTATGCTTTCTACCTGTGGCTGCTCAGCAGATACATTAGTAATCTAGTTCTCCAAACTCTCTGCAGTTACCAGATTTTCAATATCCCCTTCTTCTAAATCTTCAAATCCCAAACATAATTCGTCTGAATCAGTATGTTCTTCAAAGACCTGCTCTAGACACTAATCAGAATGAAATATGGAGTGCTACGCTGGCTTCTACTTATGCCCTACTGGTGCCTTACCTCTGCTGTTGCCTCACTCCACTGAGTCTGCCTCCTTTAGCTCCTGCACCATATTAATAGTGGAAATTAAAGCAGACAGCCCCTTTTCCTGTTTTTGACCCCACCCCGTATCTCTAGTTGGTTTCCACATCTTAAAATAATAATGTTCGAACCTGTCCAGGGGACTGCTGCTGCTACTACTGATCCTATGACTATTGTTACCACTGTTGCTACTGGCCACAGCTTTTGTTGGCACAACCTTCATTTGAACAGGCTTCTGCTCCCTCCCATTCCCACATCTGCCTCTTAAAGCCATTGAATTGATGGACTTTAGAAAAATAAAAGCGAGAGATCATCAGTGTCAAGGGCTTTATAGTGTTAAAATGTACTTGCTACACAGAGTGAACACACACACGTGCAGTCGCTATTGCCAGAAACAGTAGTGCCCTGCTGATTATGTATTGTCTAACTCAGACTCAGTCTTCTGCTGTTCTGTACATCATACTATCAACTTTTCCCACAAAGAGAAAACAAGCTGTCACAGTGCACAGCACAAACTTAAAACACGATCTCTGTCAAAGAGTCTTTCCTATAGACACTTCCTACAGTAGTCCGACAGTGACTGTGCCTGCTTTCAGTCCTGCTGATGTATTGCATCAGTGTCAAACTAAAAGTAATAGTTTACAGCTTCTAGTTGCTCTGCACAATGTCCCATACTAAGCAGCAGCACAGCAATGCACTGAAGCAGTGCTAGGCTGACAGCACATTTTCTCTCAATGATTTTTTATAAACTTTTCCTGGAGCTCTCAACTCAGAGAAGTTAAGAGCTTCACAGTCTGTATGTTAATTCCAAGGAGAAAAAAACAGTCAGCAAGCCTGGATAGGCTAATAGAAAAACTGCTTGCACGTGATTGGTCCTGCTCCTTACCCCATCCCTAGGTTGTCTGAGAATAAGTTTACAAATGCATTGCTTAATGCTTCTCCCATGCACTTTAATGGCAACAAACAAAATGAAAATTAAATTAAATTTTTTTTTTTCATTTGCGGTGCTATTTGTTTTGTTGCCAATGAAATACAATGAAAAAAAAATATGTTACTGTGTTGTTTTATTTCATTTTGAAATGAATGGATATCACTTCCTGTGGATCCTGCCAATGTTCATTCTAGAAACTTACCACTTTTAAAAAGTTTACCACTTACTCAAAAAAGATATTTTTCATAGGTGCAGAATGAGGAAAAGTCCTGTTTGACTGAGGCGTTATATCTTTCAGAGAGATTATGGGAAGAAATGTGGCCTCAGAGGGGGAATGTTGATTTTCTAGTCAGAATAAACCCTCAGGTGTTAAATCAAGACTGCCTTTATATCCATGTTACTTTGTCAATCTCAGATTATTGAACTGAGTAACAACAAATGCCACACGCTTGCGAAGCAGCTGAGAAAAGGTAAAAAAATAAAATAAAATATGATTTGGTCAAAATCCCAGCATTGTCAGTAGCTTAGGCTTTAAAGACTCATGTGAATCTCAGAGGAGTATTTAAAACTGTTTTGTTTTTTTAATTAAATTGTCAGAATAAGAGAACAAACAGCAGGAGCGAGGGTGTAAGGGAAGCAGGGATGGAATCTGATTATGCAACTATCTACTGATCAGCAAAAACAAAACTTTGGTTTTCTCACCAAATCAAAACAGTTTTCCAAAAACTAAACTCTGAAGGCTTATATTGAGCTTCAAAAAGCAATGTTCAATGTCCTATATTTTGAGATTCCAGGTTTATCTGAGAGAGTCGGTGAAACCCAGAGGCATTGCTAGCTATTAAAAAGACTCAGGGCATGGGCCATTGGGACTCAGACATATGGTGTCCCCCCGAAATTTTGATAATTAAACTGGACAGTCATGAACAGCCACTCCCTCCAGACACACATCCCAAAACTGATCCTATACTAACACAGGACACTAGTGCTACTGACATTTTGCAGACCTTATGGGGTCAATTTAAGAAATCTGCACCAACTGGAAGAGCCAAGGGAATACACTGCACCAGATGATTCTTACCTGATCAGTGATGTGCTGCCAGTAGGGCTGTGCATTCATTTGACACAAATGGAAAAACATAACAAATGTGTCCGTATTTGTTTGCGTCATGGACCTTCAAAAACAAATGGAGGGGGTCTCACAAATGAAACAAATATTTTTTTGGCCCATTCATTTATGCCCAGTTTTGGACTGGATAGTCTTGTTTTTCAGTTTTTTTGTACAGTGTCCAGTTACAAGATTGACCAGACACTGTAAAAGCCAGTCAAGCAACGCATGCAGAAGCACTGGCCAATCAGATGCCAAAGTGATGGCGCTCCAATCAGTTGCCTGTTCTTTTCTTTAGGCGGTGTTCACAGCTGCAAAGGAAGTATGAGAGGAGATGCATGCTGGAGTTTGGGTGGCACAGCTGCTTGTGTCTCCTGCAGTCTGCCTGCACTACTGCCACTTCCTAGAGTGTTATGCCACCAGTGCCACTGCCTCCTACGGTCTCATGCCAAGTTGCTACCTTCAACCACTGTCACCCATGTCTCAGTCTTCACGCAGAATTGTGCCGGCACTATCACTACTGCCTCCCTACCTTGTGCAGCTCCGGCACCACTGCTATTGCCTTTTCTTCCTACTGGGAAAAGAGAGGGCACCTGTTCCTGATAAGAGCCTTGCAGTAAAGAGGGCTGTCAGGGACAGCCAGTTCACATGCCTGCACCCCAGTAGAAGAAAGTAACAAAGAAAGAGGTGGTCTGTGGCAGCAGGATCATGTTTAGCTGCTTTCACCCACTAAGGAACTGAGAACCTGCACACAGAGCATATTCAAGGCACTGCCTGAAAGGTTTCCCTGCTGATCTTGTGCATCACAAGTAGCAGGAGAGTTAGTGGTCGTGGCAAATTTGAATGTGTTCACTGTGTGCAGGTTCTCCGTTTCAGAGTGTATGGCAGCAGCTGAATGCACTTCTGTGGGCTCAATGCTAGGGAAGGCGTTGGGGGTACAGGAGTCAGATGCTGGGGAAGGGGGAGCTGCAGGAACCAGATTCTGGGAAAGGCAGAAGCCATATTTTGGTGAGCTGCAGGAACCAGATGCTGAGGAAGAGGGAGAAGCAAGATCCTGGTGCTGTAGAAGGGAGAGAAGCAGGATTCAGATGCTGGGGAAGGGGGGGGGGTGGAGGAAGGCAGGAGCCAGGTTTTGGAGAGGAAGGATGTAGGAGCCAGATGATGAGGAGGGAGAGGAGGTAGAGGTCAGATACAAGGGAAGTAAAGGCAGGATCTGAATGCTAGGTAAGTGGGAGGTGGGGGTTCAATACAAGAGCCCAATGCTGGGGAGGTTGGAGATAGAGGACTAGGTAGTGGGTGAAAGACAGAGAAGGGATAGGAAAGGAAGAATGGGGGGGGGCTGGAGAGACGTGAAAGTGTGAATGGATAACTGATATGTAGCTGAAAGGAGAGAGACTGAGGAATGGAGGGCAAAAGGGAGAGAAGGGGTGAAATCTGGCAATCTAGAAAGAAGTGAGAAAGATGAAAAGGCAATATCAATGGCAAACAGATATAGGAAATGAAGGGAAAGCAAAAGGAGAGAGAAAAATGTAAAATGGACAGGAGACCCGGGAAAAGGACTTAAAAATAGATTAACGACTAAAACAGAAAAGGGATTGCAACCAATGTGATCAGAAAAAAATTATACAGACAACAAAGGTAGAAAAGAAAACATTTTATTTTCAGTTTTTAATGAATATGCATTTCTAATAATTTTTGCATTTTATTAAGTAAAGGAAGAGATCCATTTATGTTTCTCATTCTCCAGTGTTATACTGCAAGCAGAGTCTGCTTTTTGGAATATTAGTTTTGGTTTTTGTCTGCATGTTTCTATTTTTAATTTGTGGTCCTTTATGCTATATTAAATAAGGATTTTCTGTGATTGCATGTGACCAATGTGAGGGACTCTGCTATCATGCAGGGCATTCTGGCTTGTTCTGTTTTTCCATGTATTGATGTTTTAGAGCCTGTAGTAATATTTGCACTGTTGCCTTTTCATAGATAGGGTTGTTGTTGTGGTTTGAGTCCTTGAGTATGGTAAGTTCTGAGTGTATGTTTTTTAGGGTTTTATGTTACTTCACAAAGTATCTGGCAATGCAAGACACCATAATTTGAAAATATGTTTTGTATGGTGAGTTGCAAGGGAAAATGTCCTAATTCTGCTCTGCACCCAATGATGGGGATTTCTGTGGATGCGAATTGTGTGTTAGTGAACTAGAGGTACAGAGTTTAAACAGAGATTCTGTCCCACCTTGTATACATTCCATAATTCATTCCCCTATAGAAGATAACTGTAATCATAGTTTATGGATGCTCATTCACTCAATAGTTTACTCATGTACCCAAAACAAGTTTTCAAAAAGTAAGAACATTTAAAAAATGAAAATAAAAATACTTCCCAGCAATGGACAGAAGTAAAACCCAAGGTACTAACTGGCTCTGTTTCAGCACACCCCTGCCTATTTTCAGATGAACTCATCCAATTCATTTTTCTCTTCATTTAAATTGTTAGATTTTTGCACTAATTATATGCTTCCTAGAATTAGTATTTCACCAGCATATGGATCTCACTACAAGCTGAAAAAGTGCCTAGCTTTGTTTGGAACCTCTACTCCTGTCCATTCCCCTCCCCCCCCCCCCCCCCCCACACACACACACACACACATACACACACTCACATACCAGATGTCCAATTATTATCTATTGAAATTTGGCAACCCTATTCATTTATGTTTCCCATTCATTTGCTTCTATGGCTATGTACAGCTGAAAAATAAAAAGGTCATAACTATAGCAACTAGCCCTTGCCTGTGAGACCTCACCGTCTTCTCAGAGCCTTGTCAGTCTCAAGGCAGGACATGTTGGCAAGACAATCTCCCAGAAGACAAATCACAGTGAATTATTTTTCTAAACTGTCCTACAGTTGCTATCTGGATCAAGTAATACTGACGTTCTGGAGAAAATGTAAGAGAGCTTAAGAACATGCCATACTGGATCAGACCAAGAGTCCATCAAGCCAAGCATCCTGTCTCCAATAGGGGCCAATCCAGGCCATAAGAACCTGGCAAGTACCCAAACACTAAGTCTATTCCATGTTACTGTTGCTAGTAATAGCAGTGGCTATTTTCTAAGTCAACTTAATTAATAGCAGGTAATAGACTTCTCCTCCAAGAACTTATCCAATCCTCTTTTAAACACAGCTATACTAACTGCACTAACCACATCCTCTGGCAACAAATTCCAGAGTTTAATTGTGCATTGAGTAAAAAAGAACTTTCTCTGATTAGTTTTAAATGTGCCACATGCTAACTTCATGGAGTACCCCCTAGTCTTTCCATTATCCGAAAGAGTAAATAACCGATTCACATCTACCCGTTCTAGATCTCTCATGATTTTAAACATCTCTATCATATCCCCCCTCAGCCATCTCTTCTCCAAGCTGAAAAGTCCTAATCTCTTTAGTCTTTCCTCATAGGGGAGCTGTTCCATTCCCCTTATCATTTTGGTAGCCCTTCTCTGTACCTTCTCCATCGCAATTATATCTTTTTTGAGATGCAGCGACCAGAATTGTACACAGTATTCAAGGTGCGGTCTCACCATGGAGCGATATAGAGGCATTATGACATTTTCCGTTTTATTCACCATTTCCTTTCTAATAATTCCAACATTCTGTTTGCTTTTTTGACTGCCGCAGCACACTGAACCGACGATTTCAATGTGTTATCCACTATGAAGCCTAGATCTCTTTCTTGGGTTGTAGCACCCAATATGGAACCCAACATTGTGTAACTATAGCATGGGTTATTTTTCCCTATATGCATCACCTTGCATTTATCCACATTAAATTTCATCTGCCATTTTGATGCCCAATTTTCCAGTCTCACAAGGTCTTCCTGCAATTTATCACAATCTGCTAGTGATTTAACTACTCTGAACAATTTTGTGTCATCTGCAAATTTGATTATCTCACTCTTTGTATTTCTTTCCAGATCATTTATAAATATATTCGAAAGTAAGGGTCCCAATACAGATCCCTGAGGCACTCCACTGTCCACTCCCTTCCACTGAGAAAATTGTCCATTTAATCCTACTCTCTGTTTCCTGTCTTTTAGCCAGTTTGTAATCCACGAAAGGACATCGCCACCTATCCCATGACATTTTACTTTTCCTCGAAGCCTCTCATGAGGAACTTTGTCAAACGCCTTCTGAAAATCCAAGTATACTATATCTACCGGTTCACCTTTATCCACATGTTTATTAACTCCTTCAAAAAAGTGAAGCAGATTTGTGAGGCAAGACTTGCCGTGGGTAAAGCCATGCTGACTTTGTTCCATTAAACCATGTCTTTCTATATGTTCTGTGATTTTGATGTTTAGAACACTTCCCACTATTTTTCCTGGCACTGAAGTCAGGCTAACCGGTCTGTAGTTTCCCGGATCACCCCTGGAGCCCTTTTAAAATATTGGTGTTACATTTGCTATCCTCCAGGCTTCAGGTACAATGGATGATTTTAATGATAAGTTACAAATTTTTACTAATAGGTCTGAAATTTCATTTTTTAGTTCCTTCAGAACTCTGGGGTGTATACCATCCGGTCCAGGTGATTTACTACTCTTCAGTTTGTCAATCAAGCCTCCTACATCTTCTAGGTTCACCGTGATTTGATTCAGTCCATCTGAATCATTACCCATGAAAACCTTCTCTATTACGGGTACCTCCCCAACATCCTCTTTAGTAAACTCCGAAGCAAAGAAATCATTTAATCTTTCTGCGTTGGCCTTATCTTCTCTAAGTGCCCCTTTAACCCCTCGATCATCTAACGGTCCAACTGACTCCCTCACAGGCTTTCTGCTTCAGATATATTTTTAAAAGTTTTTACTGTGAGTTTTTCCCTCTACAGCCAACTTCTTTTCAAATTCTCTCTTAGCCTGTCTTATCAATGTCTTACATTTAACTTGCCAATAGCGATATTTAGACTTAGCTCAATAGCAGGTCTAAACAGATGTATACAACTTATCCAGCTAAGAAGCGACTTCTACTTGGATATCCAGCAGTATAGCTGTGCCACTGAATATCCGTGTAAGTTAGCCATTTAGGTTTTCAATATCTTCCCCTGTATGTATAGAACTGTTACCCACTTAGAACAATTTGCAAATTATGCAAATTATGATTTGCATAATTTGTGGGCTAGAAATATTTTAAATAAATCAATTTAATGTGAGGAACTCATTAGATTTCTTAAAGCACAATACCTGAAGAGAAATGAAAAGAAGTTGTATTGAAAAGTCAAACAATAATAATTTTGCATTTCTAGATCTTTTTTTTCCCTCAAGGTGGATTACAATATTGATTGCAGGAAAGATAAGTCCATGCCCCAAAGATCTTACAATCTAAGAAGGTATCTGATGAGATGAAGTGACTCATCAAAGATCATAAAGAATGCTAGTGGAAGAAAGGTGATTTGAACCCTGATTTCCGAAACCCTCCTTTAACCATTTGGCTACTCTTTCCACTACATATGCTTAGATTTCCTCAGTGATCATGCACCCCTCTGAGAAAGTAATCCACCCTATTCTTTCACCATCAGATTTCTCAGAATAAAGGAATAACAATGGACATTTGAAGAGCAGATACTAGAATTTTCCATTTTTTTCCAGCTGTTATAGTGGTCTGGACTGAATAAAGCTGAAAACATTGGATAGAAGGAGCTTCTCACCGAAGGTCATACAGAATATTACTGAGAGGAAGCTGAGATGTTGTTATGAAGACTAAAACCATGCCAAATCAACCACTAATCTCATATCAGTGATGCCATACATAGTAAATAGGGGTGTGCATGGAAAACAGTTTTGGTTCGGTTTGTTCTTTCACTTCAGTTGCTATTTTTTATTCATGTTGTCCGTTTCCCAGGTTCATTCGTTGTATTTGTTATGTTATTTCACTCATTTCCATTAAAGTCAATGGGTCAAGTGATGCATGCCCTTTTGGACTCTAACGCTGGAATCTTCTGTTAATGTTTAATGAAACTTGCAGGCATCAGCAGCAGAGGGGCCAGCATTGCAAGATACCAAGAGTCAGGAAAAGTGGTACCAACAGTGGGATGATCAGCCCAAGTGACAGTGACCAACAGTGTCAAAAGAAAGACAAAGGATCTCAAACGGTGGCCAAAATGCTACAAGACACCATGAGAGGAGCGAAGGGCACCAAAACCTGTGGCATGAGTACCCCATGGCAATGAGAAAGGAGCAAAGCAGCATAAATCATGGCATGAGAATGCCAAGTCACCAAAGAGAGGTAATGAACACCAACAACAGTGGCATGAAGACCCCATGGCAAGAAAGAAGAGGCCAAGGACACCAATAACAATGGCATTAACAGCCAAAATTACCAAGAGAAGAGGAAAGCAGCATCACAATGACAGGAACACCCCAAGGCACTGTGAGAGGGACAAAGCAGCACCAACAGTGGCAGGAACACCCCAAGGCACCAAAAGAGGGGCACCAACAACAGTAGTATGAAAACCTCAAGGCAGAATGAGAAGAATGTGAGGGTGATCTTGCTACAATTTCTTTGACCCCATTGATTGTTAAGGTTGATTTGGTTGATCTGCCTGGCTACGCGGGTATCCTCTTCCTCCCTCACCATTCCATGCTTGTTCCTTCCCAAATCTGTGCACTCAGCCAAAGAGGATGACCTTCCTGATAGAAATATCATTCTTCAGTCAAGAGTATACAAGTAACTGAGCTCCCCTGTTAGAACCTGACAGGCACTGTGAGGGGGTAAAGCAATACCAACAGTGGCATGGACACTCCAAGGCACCGAGAGAGAGGCAAAGGGCACAGCCAGAAATTATGCTTTAAGAAACCTAATGAGTTCCTCACATGAATACCCCAAGACAGCACGAGAGGGGCAAAGCAGCACCAACAACAGGTAACATGAAGTCCCCCAAAGTACTGCATGAGGGACAAAGCATCGTAAACAGTGACCTGAAGCCAGAGAAAACTCTGGAGAGGTTTCTGACATGCAAAAGCAGCCAAAAGACTAATCAAACTATCTAAAAGCCAGAAGATGGTTAACTTACTATCCCTGGGCAGGGCGTGGCCAAAGGAAATCCCTGGAGGAGTAGAGAACAAGGCTGCAAGCAGAGTGGTCAACACCCTAAAGCAAAGAGTGAGGGGTAAGGCAGGAAAAAGAGATGCATCAAAACCTCAGAGCATGGAGTGTGGAGCGAGCCAGCAAGCACAGTGGCACAACCGTTCAGCATGGCGCTGAACGAAGAGGGAGGCAGGGCAAGAGGAGCAGCCCAGGTGATGAACTCCCACATCCTAAGCCATCCAGAGAGGGGCAGGAGAGAAGAAGGTTTTTCTTCTCTTTTAATATTTTTTTTTCGGGGGGGGGGGGGGGGGGGGGGGCAAACCTCCTCAGAATAACCAGGACAGAGGCAGGGCAGAGGAGCTGGCCAGCTGGTGGGTAGCAGCCACAGCAGCAAGGCCTTCAGAGAGGGGCAAGGGAAGAGAAGGATTTTCTTTTCTTTATGTTTTTATTTTCAAAACCAAATTACCCCAGTATAAGCAGGATAGAGAGATGGCAGAAGGAACAGGCTGGGCAGTGGCCTCAAGAGTGGGCAGTTGGCAATAATACAGCCAGACACCCAACCAGCAGGGCATAAGGATCAGGCCGAGCACTGGTTAGCAAGAGTGACAACTGGCAACAACACAGCAAGAAGCTGAGGCCGAAAAGTGTAGGAACTGGTTTGACGTAGTTGTGCATTCGGTCCTCTTTCCACATGAATGCAAATTCAGGGAAATGGATCAGAGGGAGGTCCATCTTAAGAAAGACCAACTTTTGCACCAACTCTGGTGCCAGCTGTGTATGATGCGGATTCATGAACTGGTTTAGACTGGTGCCTTCCTACTTCTTATGCAGAAGTATACATGCAGGGTAGGGTGGGGGTGGGGGGTGTGAATTAATCTGAAGAGGAGAACGCTGGCTGCCCAATGAGGGAAGGAAAAAATGGCTACACTGTAGAGTCTCAGTGTGGTGGAGGCTCTGCAAGCTCAGGAGGGAGGGAGGGAGCTGCCAGTAACATGATTGTAGACATGCCAGGGCTTAGCCAGTCATCCCTTTCAGTGGGCTGGGGAGAGGAGCTGCTTCTGCTGTGGCAGGCCAAGTGGGGAGAACCTGCAGCAGACCTCTGTGCCAGAAGTGGACACGGGAGGAGCCAGTGCCGTGTTCCGCATCCCAGGAAGAGCTGCCGCCCTCAGGCCTCTGCTGGAGAGGAGTTTCTGCTGCTGCTGCGGGGTCCCTGCCCAAGGAGGAGGATCACAGCTGTTCCCCGCCCGGAGGAAAAGTAGTGGTGAGGCAGCGAAGGGGAATGGACAAAGAGGCGAGAAAGAAGGAGGAGGTGGGGAAGGGAGAATAATGACAAAAAGTGAAAAAAAAAAGTTAAAAATGCAAATAAAAATATGAGAAATAAAAAAAGGCAAAAAATTAAAATAAATACAAACCTAGAGAGAAAAAAAATTAGTGAAAAGAGTAAAAAAGCAACAACAACAAAAAAAAGTTAGGCAGAGTGGGATGGAGTTTTTCTCAGCTCCTGAAAAGATTTGGCTGGCAGCTAAGTTTTTAAAAAATTTTCCAACCTTTACCATTATGATGTGTGTGGCTTGTGTGCCTGCAGTCTATGCCTCTGTCTGCGTTTTTGTATCTAGATGAGGGGTGTGGGGTTTCCGAGTCTGTCTATGTCTGTTTGGGTGTCTTTGTCTGTTGGCCTGGGTGGGGTTTTCTGGGTATGAGGTGTCTGTTCCTCTGTGTGGTGTGGGGCGTCTGCCTCTCTGTGCCCGGGTGTGTATATGGAGAGCTTACTCCTTTCAGCTACCTGAAGAGAAACAAAATGGGGACTTTGAGCCATTGGATGGTAATGTGACTGCCTGGTGGATGCCCTTATAGATAGATAGATAGATAGATAGATAGATAGAGTAATCCATCTTGGGGGTCCCCAACCAACGATGTAAAAGGGAAAGTTTGCCCCCCCCCCCCCCGTTCTAATGCACCCCTACTGCGTCTGCAGTTCTCCACCGAGTCTGCCTTTTCTCTGCCCCTGCACCATACTAATAGAGGAGAGGGGATCAGGCAACTGCTTTTTCACCTTCTCAGCCCGCCCTGCCCCTTTAAAACCGGTTTCCCCTTCTAAAAAAAAAAAAAAAAAAAAAAAAGCCGAAAAAAAAACCAAACCCCAATTCCTTCGGAGTTTGCTAGGAGGGCTCCTTGCCCTCTTCCTCACCGCTGCTGCTTGAGCCTCCCATCGTCCTCCCTCCCGCAGTGGCCGCAGCCGCCTCCTAATGGCACGAGGGGATGTATTTGCACGGATCTCCAGAGGGCAGGGGTGTTGTTTACTAGTGTTGCATGATGTTTGTGCACCCTGGCGTGGAGACACACAAACAGCAGCCCAGCCCGTCGCTTCCCTGGCAAACAGAGCAGCGAGGGAAGAAACTGCTGCTTGCTGAGTGACTTCTGTGTACACCAATGACAGAAGTCAAACCTCGTGCAGGCACCGCACGCGCAGGAAGCGGGTCCCTGTCACACGGACTCCTTTGCTCCAAGAAAGCGGTGCACGTGGTGCAGAGAGATATCTACTACTGCTCTGTATCTCTCCTGCAGCCAGCGGCCCTTACCCTGATAAAAAAGAACTGATGCCAAGGCCATACTGTATAATAAATACTGTACTGATGTGCATGTGTGAACTTAATCTCTAATAAAAAAAAAAAATCAAATACCCCCAGAAACTAAAAGGTTTTCTGATGAAGATGTTCTTGCCTGCATCTGCTAATCTAGGCAGTCAGCATTTCCATGGGCTGAGGAGACCCACCAGCAATTATACAGTGGAAAAAAAAAAGAGAAACCAGGACCGAAAGTGGCCAAGTCTGCAGCCTTGCAATGATTATCACTGCTGCACAGGGCACAATGCTTTTCCTGCCCCTTGACGAATATTTCGGCAACGTGGAGGAAACAAACCCGCCTAGCTGTCCGCAGGCAAGGATTGTTCGAGCCACCAAGTCTGCCCGGTTGCCCCGGGGCCCCACAGTTTCCTGTCCCTCGCCCTCTCTTGTATCCGTCCCACTCAGGCTTGGCTTCTGTCACTGGCAGCAGCAGCACCGTTACCAGCTCTCCTCCCAGGCCACTTCATCTGGCTCAGAGCACATGTCAGCTACTGGCAGCACGAACAAAACCCGGTGGTTTCGTTGAGTTGCTGCTGCTTGAAACAGTTTATTGAAACCACTTGTGAATTATTATTCTCCTGGAAATTTCATATTTCATTCCTTGCGTTCAGTCATGCCGGGTTTGGTAGGCATCAAACTCTGGCTGCTCCTGTTACAGACTTGTGCAATACTTCAACCAGTCTTTCTGCTTGCTCCGGTGTGTGTGCCTCCTAGCATTTGCTTGCTTGGCGCTGTGACTATAGCTTCTCTTCACCTGCTACTGACCCTCAGCTAGCTAGTTTGAGCTTCGGTGCCTATTTCTGCAATTGGAAGCCTCCAAACGCTGATTATTCTCTAGGGGAAATGACTTACTGCCCGTCACCAGGGAGAGCATCCTGATCGGCACTGTTAAGGAACCAGAGACTCAGTCTCAATGTGCAGTCAGTACAGATCAAGGGCACTGGTTGCTTTCTAGTGAGGTATCCAGCAACTGACGCTCTTACACTCTGTATAGGAAAGTGTCAGTATTTTTTTTTATTCATTATCTCCCTTAATATATGTATTCAAGTTTACTGCAGCTCAGGCATACTAGCTCTACAATTAAAATCAGTTTCTACTTTAGCAGCTATAAAAAATGACAATGTTATAAAATTATTCTGAAGAGTATACGGTATAGAAAGACAACAGGATTGTCACTGTGTTTGTCACTGTGATTGTCACTGTGATCTGATTAGTGTTCAATACGTCCCAGATTTACTTTTTTCTCCCCAAATCACTGACAACGGTCGTACTAAAATTGGAGTGGAGGAGTAGCCCGGTGGTTAGCGCTGCAAGCTATGCCTCCTAAAAATAAGGGGTCACATCCCCACTGTTGCTTCTTGTAACCTTGGGCAAGTCACTCTATCCTCTGTTATCTCAGGTACACAATTAGATTATAAACCCATGTGGGAGTGAGAAATACCTATAGCACCTACATGTAACCTACGCTGAAGTACCAAAAACTGGAATATAAAAAAATCATTCCCTCATCCAATCCCCTCTTACCCCTGGGTTAAGTGCACGAATCTAGGCCACATCTCAAGCAGAGGGTTGCAAAGCCCCCTCACTTGCGAAGGCTTTGCTTTCGCACCAGATTCCTCTCCTCTTGCCACTCTCGCTGTACACACCCTCGCTTGGAACCCACAAAGGCTTCCACCTGTTTAGCATCAAAGACTTCAGTGCTGCTTATAATTCCTCAGCTGCGTGAGTGGCCCAAATATCTGGAGATAGCTCAAGGTAAAATGTCTTCCTGCTTCTGGAAAATTACATTTGGGCCAGCTCAAGAAATATCCTGTTCTGTCCTGCCAAGATTGTGCTCTTCTGCCTTTTTGCCTGCAGACCTCTGCATTTTGCAGAGCGCAGGTCAATAAGGTTATAATGTTGCTATCTTTTGAAGCCTGCAGACTTCTCAGATATGCCCCCAGACTGCCCCAAATTTAGTCTTTCTTCTTATCTAGTCACCTTACTGAAGTGGCACTAATTCCCCCAGACTTCTGCCCCACAATTAGTAACCCTAATTTCTGACTTAAGGAATTTGTCTACCAGGTGAATTCAAGTTCAGATTTTGATCCTTGTTGCTTTTTCTTGGTGCTGCTTCACATTATCTTTATTCTTTTGTCCATCATGCCATTCTGCTGTTTAATATATATAGCTATTCCAACGCCCCCACCGCTGCCACCACACACACACACCTTCACAATTCAAACTTTTCCATTTCCTGCTCTCCCTTCTAATGAAAACGGGTCCTGCTTTCCTCTCTCCTCTGGAGGCTAGACTTCAAATACATCTTTTATTTCACCTGTCAATTCCACACAACTTTTTTTTTTGTTTTTGTTTTGTGCAGTTCATGTGTTTTTGTGTCTCCCTCTCAATAACTTTAATTTCATTAGCCTCCGTCTTCCCATGCCCTCTCTACTGTTTGGCAAACTGTTAAATAAGATGCCGTGTCCTGAAACTGAAAAAGTTAATAAAGGAACATACTGATAATAAAAATAATAATAAGGCAGCCCTAGCTTCTTTCTTTTCCTCTTAAACGTTGCTATAATCAAGTGCATGAAGCAGAGAGAAGGCAACGAAGAGAGAACACATGCAATACATTTAGTAAAAGCAGACTTAGCAGCAGAGCACTATTGTTATAACCTACGACCTTTTCCCTGACCTGGCATTCATCATTGATGAAGGTGGCTGCTGGCCGACTGGCTTAGCTCTAATTTGGTATACCAGTAATGTTAAAGCTAATTTAAGCCCCCATGCCCATATTTACTTCCTTCGGGGCAATGTTTCATTAAACCTTTATAGGCAAAAGCAAGTTATGGTTCTACGTGGTACAAGCAATCCACAAACAAACTTATGCACCGAGGGGTGGGAGGGGTGTGTGTGTGTGTGTGGATTTCTTTTGTCACTTACCGCATTGAGTCCCAGTGAATTGGGTATGAGGGACGAGGTGACCCCCTGAAGGATGGCAGCGGCCACCACGGCCCCCAAGCACTGTGCCACGGTGTACATGACGGCCTTCAGGACGCTGATCTGGCAGCTGAAGAGGCAGCCCAGGGTCACCGCGGGGTTCAGGTGGGCGCCGCTGACATGGCCCACGCTCTGAGCCATGGTGGCAATAGCCAGCCCGAAAGCCAGCGACACCTTGACATTGTCCTGGGTGGAAGTCACGGTGCTATTGGCAATGATGGGGAACTGGAAGCCAAGCGCCGAGCCAATGCTGATGAAAACAAAAACGATCATGGCCAGGAACTCGGCCACCACTGCCCTCCAAAAGGCCTTTTTCTTGATCTCGCTGGCCATTATTTAAGTCCTATTCCTTTCTTGGCTTTTTTATTCCAACCCCCCCCTCCCCTTGAAAGCCTGAGAAGCAATCTGAAGGAAAAGGCGACTCCTTGCATTATTTATAGGGCTTTGGGTGGTCTGTAGGAGGAAAGGGGTGTTGCACAAAAGAAGGAAAGAAAATCTACATAGATGCTGGCTGCGAGATTGATGTGAGGCAGCAAGAGCCTGCCAACATTTTTTTTTTCTTCTTCTGCTGTGTTGGTTTTTTTTTTTTTTGTAGTTTCAATCTTCGCTGTTATGAGACCCAAGCTTTTTATTTATTCATGCAAAAGATGACTTAAAACTGACTGAAAAGTTTTCGGATACACTGCTGTGTGCCCTGCCCACGGCTGCTCACCATGAACATGCGGCTGGATTGCGGCATCGCTTACCAAAATTAAACGAGAAAGAAGCAAGCTTTCTTTTAATCACTCTGCACTTCAGGTGCTCCGAAGAACAGTGCAGGCTTTGTCTTCAGTAGAAGCAGTCCGCTCTTTTTATTAGTTGGATAGACTTGTAACTCCTGACCTAAATCAATTAAGATGCGTTTTTGCAGATTGGCATTTATTGCATTAATTGCCTACGATCCCATAATTGCGTAAACCCGTATGCCAGGTTATTTGTTTTGGACAGCTGTACAGGGGATGAACTGTACTAAAACGGTACCAAACCTTTTCAGGACCACATGCATCCCATTGCCATGGCACCAGCTCGCGCGCGCGGTATAATGCAGTTATTAGGCATAAGTTTCCCTGCGCCTATATAGTATACATTAGCAATATCAGACTGCACAGTGTCTGAATCAGAACTTCCAGCAGAGTGAGCATGCCCGGGCTTCCAAGTGGCCACTCCAGCACTCGGCAAATATTCGACACCAAAGGCATTACAGGAACGATAAGTCAGCTTGCCTCCATTTGCCCAGAGCCAACTGTTTTAGCAGTCACCAGGGCAACCGGTTTCTGACACAGATGCATGCAATGACCACCTGTAAACAAAGGACCAGGAAGATGCTAGGACTAAGTAAAACACAATCACAGAAAACTTGACAAAACTGCAGATATTTGGTGTGTGTTGTGAATTTGGTGTGCGTGAAGCAAATGTAAGGCTTGTGCAAAAAAAATAATGGTGAATTAAATAAATGGTGCAAAAGAACCCTGCAGCATGTGTTGCAATGCCTAAGACCCGCACATTTTGCCTAAGGCTAAACAATTCTCGTATGGCTCTATGCAGGGGTTTCTAGCCCTAAATGTTTACTGACTTATTCAATTGCTCCATTAGCCCTGCTGAAAACACAGATCTCGCTGTGGCAGGGAAACCAGGGCCCCACACCTGCTGAGTTCTGACTCTCTCAGCTAATGAGGGTGGACCACTCTTCCCATGGAAGTCTTCAATTTATTCCCAGCACCTCTCTGTTTCTGAATAAGAAAATAAAAATAAATATTACACAAAAATAAAAAGCTCAGAGGCACATATTTACAACTGAACATTTAAGTAATGGGCCTATACAGTAAAAAACGCGGGAGAGCGGGCGAGCTCCCGCTCTCCCGGCGCGCGCACAGTACACTCTCCTGTGCGCACGATACAGTAAAAAAAATGTATTTAAATTAGGCCCGGCGGTAAAAAGAGGCGCTAGGTACACTAGCGCGTCCCTAGCGCCTCTTTTTTGATGGAAGCGGCGGCTGTCAGCGGGTTTGACAGCCGACGCTCAATTTTGCCGGCGTCGGTTCTCGAGCCCGCTGACAGCCACGGGCTCGGAAACCAGACGCGGGCAAATTTGAGCGTCCGGTTTTCGACCCGACAGCTGCCGGCCCATTTTACATTTTTTGTTCTTTTTTTTTTTACTTTTTTTTAGCCTTCGGGACCTCCGACTTAATATCGCTATGATATTAAGTCGGAGGGTGCACAGAAAAGCAGTTTTTACTGCTTTTCTGTGCACTTTCCCGGTGCCGGCAAAAACTAGCGCCTACCCAAAGGTAGGCGCTAATTTCTTAGAGTAAAATGTGTGGCTTGGCTGCACATTTTACTTACTGTATCCCGAGCGCATACCTAATAGGGCCTTCAACATGCATTTGCATGTTGAGGGCCCTATTAGGTGCCGCGGGTTGGACACGCGTTTTCCTCCCCTTACTGAATAAGGGGTAAGGGAAAACGCGTGTCCAAGAGCAGGCTAACAGTGTGCTCCGTCGGAGCGCACTGTACTGTATCGGCCTGTAAGTTAGTTAGATAAGACTAACACGGCTATGCTACTGAATATTACCAAAGAAATCACAAGTTAGCCAGATAAGTCTTACATGGCTAACTTTGGACTGCTATTGAGCCAGGTATAACTTATTCAGTTAACTTTACCAGATAAGTTGACGTATCACTACTTATCCTGCCAGATAAGTAACTCATCTCGAAACACTATTTCCTGCCCACCACTTAGCTGCATAGATAATCATCCAGTTAAGTACTTATCCAGCTAACAGGGTCATTTTTTAAATCATGTTAGGGCCTTAATGAAATGCCCATGATAACACTATAATGCATGTGTTATTTATTGCATAGTGAAATGTGTATGCTAATTTTGAAACTTTAGTCAAAGGAGAGGAGTTTATGAAAGTGCAGGGTGGTTAATTTTGTGTGTGATAGTATAACACACGTTATGATGCTGGAAATAACTACATCTTTTTTCCTGGTGTTATAAGGAGAGAGAGAGGGGGGAATGGTGGCGTGGAGTAGAGAGAGAGAAAGAGTGCCTCTAGGGTAACAAACAAATTAGTCATCCATTTATACCACTGTAGGAGGGTCAACTAGTAACTCGAGGTGAGGTTTTGATGGTGGTCTGGCGGGCAGCTTTACATGCACAGTCAGGGGTATGAATGTGATTTGGAATGAGTTAAGGTACACAAAGATGAGATTTGTTCAATGTACTCTCACCCTAGATTGATAGCAGCTGGGTAGAAAGTGCATCAAGCTAGGGTGAGAGTTCATTGTACAAATCTCATCTTTGTGTAACTTTCCTCATTCCAAATCACATCAAATCTTTACTGCTGTATACTATGCTATTTGTACCTCTGAGTGTGCATGTGAAACTGCCCCCCAAGCCCTAGACCATCACCAAACCCTCACCTCAAGTTACTAGTTAACCCTCCTACATTGGTATAAACAGTTGACTAATATAAAGAATGTCTCTCTTTCTCTTTCTTTCTCTCTCAGAGAGCAGGCAAAATGATGAATCTAGGTATTAAGTGCTGATAACTGAATAGAGGTGGATATTTAGCTGGATAAATTACCACGTGTTATATTTTCTAATTGTACATCATCAAATCATTTCTATCACATTTCTGACTTTTCAAATCTGAATCCAGACCAAAGGTTTAACTATATTTTTCCATAAAATTAAAGTAGAAATCTTTCTTACTTTATATCCTAAATTATGACTGTGTCCTGGAGAAATGTTATACAGTTCTCTATGCATGTGGATGGCCATGGGTTAAGCTTCCTTCACCCATATGACTAATTTATCACAAGTGTTTCCACCCTGTGGAACCATGTTCTAGCCAACATTATGAGCTGTCCTTTATGAAAAATGTTGCTGCTCCACTGTGCTCTTTTCTCTCCACCCTCCACTCCTCCCGTATTTCCCACATCTGAAACTCTAATTTTGATTCAGCAGAGCATTCCAAACATCTCTAAATGCTGTTGTGGCTTAGTTCAAAGATGAAGCAATGACACATCCTTCCCATCGCCTGGGTAGATGGAGAACAACTGAGGATCTGCCTTGCTAAGAACCCAGATCCCAACACATGCACCTGATGCACACCTAGGGCTTGATTTGCTAAGGCTTTTCCCCCATTCTGCATCTATGGTGGATTGGGACCTCGGTATGTGTTGAAAGCCTTTGGAGACTCAGGAGTGTCAGAAGCTCATAAGCCTATCCCATGCTTAAGGAGGCAATTTTCAAAACTACGCAGCTACTTGCAAAGTCTGCAGCTACTTTAATCCATGGAATTTGCTGCAGTTCTCACAGGAACAGTCTGTACATACTTTCTTTTTGAACATCCCCTAAGGAAAAAATACTTGCAGAATTTGTATCAGCTTTTTCTGTGGATATTTCTTTCCCTTTCTAACAAGGCACATAGCTTTGAAAATGCAAAACTATGTGCATAGTTGCATTTCCCACCCCTTCTCCACCCCATTAATGCTTCCACTCATTTTGGGAAAAAGTACAGATGTTCTGGAAACTGCAGGGAGTGTAGGCAATATCCATAAAGCCCTTTTACCTGAGTGAATAACTATTTACATATTTAAACATCTTTTGAAAATTGCCTGTGATTCCTCAGAGGTTGTTGCCACAGTTGAGCCTCAAACTGGTCCTAGCTTCTAAAGAAAAGGTCTGTGAGGCAGAGAACATTGGGGAGTGAAGGACTGTGGCGGTTATTATCAGTTAAAACCATTAAACCCAATTTTGACATTGGTGCTGTATAAAGAAGGTATATCAGGACCCCCTTAGAAGACCAGGACCAAGCATTTATCCTTGTCCACCTTAGGGAACAGCTCAGAAGGGAATTCTGGTCCCAGGGTGTTTCCCTAAACAGGGGAATAAGAAACCAGGCCCAGGATGGAACAGAGAGGTTTTGGAGATGGAGAAGGCAGCACCTATGACAAGACTGTCCATTGCTGTAACTTTCGATTTAGAACTGCTGAGGTAAGCAGAGTTTTCTACTTTTCTGTTATGTTGTAAATAATAAAGCTGATTCTGTGGAGAAAAGGCTAGAGTTCAGAGTATTCTGTCTTCCGGCACCCTTATAAAGCCAAAGACTGCTCACATATTATCACATATGGTGGCAGCGGTGAGATGTCTGTTCCAAGCACTTGCAAAGAAAAGAGACCTAGGCTAGAAAAGAAAGACAATAACAAAATGTTGGGGCCTGATTCTGCTGTAAATGTCTGCACAGTGCAGAGACTTGTGCTAAAGAATTTCTGCCCTAAGCATCAGCACAGAGCAAAGAACCATGCTAAAAAGAACATTTATTTTCTTTAGGGCCTGGCTTCAGTAGCAGCCATAAAAGTATATAGAGAAGGCCAAGGGGACTAGCTGCATTCAAACAGCGAAAGACATAGTGAGTCAGAGCAGGTCAGGACAGGATTTTTTTTCTCTCCCTTTCCCAAAAAGAAAGAAATGGAGGTTCGTTTTTTTCATTTTGTTTTTTTTGAGCAGGGCAGTGGTCCTCTGGGAGCTGAAAAACCTTGGCTACAACAGAGCATGTACTAAACAATCATGGAACGTTTATTCCAAGCCCTCATAGAGGGACAGCAACAGCTACAAGGGGATTCAAACAAGTACCAGGCTTCCTCAGTACAGATTATAGAAACCCTGCAAGCTACTAGTATAGCCCAGCATTCCCCTCTTACTGCTATGATATCTAAGATGGGCCTAGGAGAGGACGTAGAGAAAGAGGTGAATGCCAATGATGAGGAGGCTGAGAGGAATAATACTAGAAATGGCAAAACAGATCATGAGAGGATTATTATGAAACAAGAAAGAAAGGAAAATGTACACACTGAGGAGACAGAAGACGCAGAGAAAGAACAGCCATGGGACCTAGGCCCACAGGCGTGCTTTCATTACAGAGAGAGAGAGAAAAGGGCCTGGAACTGAAGAATACTTTATAGATGTCAACCTGACAACATTCCATAATTGTAGCTTTGTGGATACTTCTCACCCTAGCCTTGGTGTTTTTGAGGTCCCAGTTGAGATGGATGAGGTCCCTGCACAGGGCCCCTGGGAATGGAAAACATCTCATTCAGAGATATCCAGTTAAGCAAGTCTATATTGATTATGAGCTGCCAGTGACCTTAGCATACACTTATGGAGACCAACGGTGGAGCTTTGCTAAACAGGTCTCACTGGAGATGTCAGCTGGATAGGCCAGCCTTGAAGTGGGGACCCTCCAGCGTCCTTCATATCTAGTTATTCTGGGATATGACTTCCCAGATTTTGAGATTCTGTGGGCCCACCTTAACGCAGGGTCAGCCAACTATGAAGAAGACTCCTTTCTAGAGATATCTCCTTGGAAAAGTCCAGATTTTTTTCTCACGGAAAAGGAAAAGTTGGATCTCGGGGTTATCAAATAGCTCTACAAAAATGTGAAGAGAGAGAACTGGAGCTCGGATATTCTGTGTGACTTGTATAAGATGTTGATCCTTATACAGGCTATTATTATCTTAAATATAGGGGTGGAATGGAGTGGTTAATTGGAAAGATGCATGCCAGAGAATTCACTGTTCTACTTTACCTGGTGATATGGATAAGAACATAAGAACATAAGAAATTGCCATACTGGGTCAGACCAAGGGTCCATCAAGCCCAGCATCCTGTTTCCAACAGTGGCCAAACCAGGCTACAAGTACCTGGCAATTACCTAAACACTAAATAGATCCCATGCTACTGATGCCAGTAAAAGAAGAGGCTATTCCCTAAGTCAAATTGATTAATAGCAGTTAATGGACTTCTCCTCCAAGAACTTATCCAAACCTTTTTTAAACCCAGCTAAGTTTTTTATAGCCCAGCTCTGAACAAGACGAGGGGAGTAGCTATTTTATTTAATAAGAGACTGGGGACACAGATAATACATCATATTCCGGACCCAGAAGGACATTGGGTCTTTGTTCACACTTCCATTAACAATGAGTCCTTTATTTTCTCTAACCTGTATGCCCCCAATTCAGATGACCCTGATTTTTTTCACGCCGCTTTTGCGGCCTTACAAACTTAATCATTGGAGGCAACTTTGACCAACCTCTGGACCCTGTCTTGGATAAGCAGTCTACAGCCAGGATTTCCCTCTCCAAGTCCTGAAAAGTTCTGCGCAACCTTATTGATTGACTCCTGGCACATACTACATCCTACCAATAAAGATTTTACTAATTTCTTGCCTCCAGATCAGAGGGAATAATATATGAAAGATGCCAAGACAAAGGAGGAACTGTAGGCACTCCAGGGACCCTTAACTGATTCCCCAGAAAGGGTGAAGGAAGGTAACCTGGAAAAGTTAAACAAGCCCCACTCAAAATTGGCTCCCTTGAATTTGGCTGGGTACATATAAGGGTTAGAGGTTAAGGTACTCTCTGGCTTAGCGATCCCCACCCCAACCCTACACTCTGTTGGGAAAAGAAATGGACAGTACTAGTTCAGGATGAGAAAGAAAAATAAGAATGACGATTCACTTTAGTTAGTCAGGTAGAAGCAGGCACTCGACTGGAAAGGTCAAGCTGTAATGGAGTGTATATCAGAATTCTTTTAAAAGACAGGAACCAGAAATCCACCTTAAGGCACATCACAGCAGGAAATTCCAGTCCCAGAGTATTTCCCTAAGCAGGGGAATAAGAGAGCAGGCCCTGGCGATAAGGAGCAGGTAGCTTCTCTGACAAGACTTTCTATTACTGTAACATTTGGTTTAGAACTGCTGAAGCAAATAGAGCTTACTATTAGTTTTCTATTATGCTATAAATAATAAAGCTGATTCTCTGGAGAAAAGGCCAGAGTCCAGACTATATTGCCCAGAGCAAGAAAGGGACCTTGGGGTGGTAGTGTCTAGTGATTTGAAGACAGTGAAGCAATGTGACACGGCGATAGCTAGAGCCAGAAGAGTTCTGGGCTGCATAGAGAGAGGAATAACAAGTAAGAAAAAGGAGGTGATAATCCCCTTGTACAGGTCCTTGGTGAGGCCTCACCTGGAGTATTATGTTCAGTTCTGGAGATCGTATCTCAAAAGGGACAGAGACAAGACAAGATAGAAGTGGTCCAGAGAAGGGCAACAAAACTGGTAGGGGAGGTCTCCATTAAATGACTTATGAGAAGAGGTTGAATGACATAAATTATGTATACCATGGAAGAGAGGAGGTGCAGGGGAGATATGATACAGACCTTCAGATACCTGAAAAGTATGATACATATTCGACAAACCTTCTCTGTTGGAAAGAAATCAGTAAAACTAGAGGTCATGAAATGAAATTGCAGGGAGGAAGACTCAGAACCAATGTCAGGAAATATTTCTTCACAGAGAGGGTGGTGGATACCTGGAATGCCCTTTGGGAGGAAATGGTGAAGACAAAAATGGTGAAAGATTTCAAAGAGGCATGGGATAAACATTGTGGATCCCTAAAGGCTAGAGGATGGAAATGAGGAAAAGACATGGTGGTAACACATGGTGGTAACTTGCTGACGTGGCAGTTACTATGCTTAACCAATATGCCTTCATATTGTAGATACGATTCATTATTTAACAGCAGGAGGAAAAGAGGAAAAGGAGAATTAATTAGAGACAGCAACCAACAAGGATATGAATTTTACAGTCTGGGAAAACATATAAGCATGGAGGTAACTTGCTGATGCGGCTGTTATTGCCCTTGACCACTAAGCCTTATACTTGGGATGTAACTCCAATATTGTTCTCTACTTCAACAGCAAGAGAGGCATTGGACTCAGACAGAAACCAGCAAGGGCCCTGACTTTAACATTGGGAAAATAAGTAGAGGGGGTAACTTGCAAGGCAGATGCCACCCCGATGATAACTTTATGGGGGAGACCTGTATGGCAAGGCTGGTACTACCATAAGTTTGCTGGGCAGTAGGGATGTGAATCGTTTTTCAACGATTAAAATTATCGTCCGATAATTTTAAAATCGTCATAAATCGTTAAAGGACACGATACAATAGGAATTCTAACGATTTATCGTTAAAAAATCGTTAATCGGATTAGTGCGCACTAACGGGAGTTAGTGCGCACTAACAAAAAATGACACAATTTGACACTTTTCAGGTCAAGTTAAGGTCAGTTAAGTCAGTTACGAATGAATATGTATTCCTATTAGCTGGCTGCCCTCTTATTTATTGATGTTACCAAGGTTCCCACTGAGCTGATGGTTGGGAGGATGGGAAATGGAAACGGTTGGTAGCTTGACAAAAAAAGTAATGTGATCAGTCAATGTGACTAGAACTTGTGCCCTATCCCTGATACCGGGAGTGTTGTGATTTTCCTGCACGCAGTGCCCTATCCCTGATACCAGGGGTGTTGTGATCTTCCTGCACTCAGTGCCATATCCCTGATACTGGGAGTGTTGTGATCTTCCTGCACACAGTGCCCTAACCCTGATACCGGGGGTGTTGTGATCTTCCTGCACTCAGTGCCATATCCCTGATACCGGGAGTGTTGTGATCTTCCTGCACTTAGTGCCCTAACCCTGATACCGGGGGTGTTGTGATCTTCCTGCACTCAGTGCCATATCCCTGATACTGGGAGTGTTGTGATCTTCCTGCACACAGTGCCCTAACCCTGATACCGCAAGTGTTGTGATCTTCCTGCATGCAGTGCCCTATCCTTGATACTGGGGGTGTTGTGATCTTCCTGCACACAGTGCCCTTACCCTGATACCGGGGGTGTTGTGATCTTCCTGCACTGAGCAGGGATACGGCACTGCAAGGGCACAAGTTCTAGTCACATTGACTGATCACATTACTTTTTTTGTCAGGCTACCAAATGTTTCCATTTCCCATCCCCCATATATTGTCAGTGGGAACCTTGGTAACATGAATAAATAAGAGGGCAGCCAATAGGAATACATATTCATTCCTAAACTGACCTTAACTACCTGAAAAGTGTCAAATTGTATCATTTTCTGTTAGTGCGCACTAACAATGGTTAGGGGTAGATTTTTAAAAAAAGCGCGATCGCGTACTTTTGTTTGCGCAGCAGGCGCAAACAAAAGTACGCTGGATTTTATAAGATACGCGCATAGCTGCACGTATCCTCTAAAATCCTGGATCGGCGCGTGCAAGGCTGCCAATTTTGGGCAGCCTGCACGCGCCGAGCCGCGCAGCCTGCCTCCGTTCCCTCCGAGGCCGCTCCGAAATCGGAGCGGCCTCGGAGGGAACTTTCTTTCGCCCTCCCCTCACCTTCCCCTCCCTTCCCCTACCTAACCCACCCCCCCAGCCCTATCTAAACCCCCCCCCTTACCTTTGTCCCTAGATTTACGCCTTCAAGAAGCAGACGTAAATCTATGCGCGCCAGCGGACTGCTGGTGCGCCGTCTTCCGACCCGGGGCTGGTCCGGAGGCCTGGACCACGCCCTCGGGCCGGCGCCACGCCCCTGTCCCGCCCCCGAAACGCCGCGTCCCGTCCCCGAAATGCCGTGTCATCCGGTCCCGCCCCCGACACGCCCCCTTCAAAAAACCCCAGGACCTACGCGCGTCCCGGGGCTCTGTGTGCGCCGGCGGCCTATGCAAAATAGGCGCACAAGGCCCTGCTCGCGTAAATCCGGGCGGATTTACATGAGCAGGGCTTTTAAAATCCGCCCGTCAGTGCGCGCTAACTTCCTGTTAGCGTGCACTAACTCCCGTTAGTGCGCACTAATCGGAAAAAACGATTTTTTAACTAATAAATCATGCCAAACACGATTTTTTTCTCCTGGCAGACGATTTCGATCATTAAGACGATCGGGCACACGATTCACATCTCTACTGGGCAGACTAGATGGACCATTTGGTGCATATCTGCCATGATTTCTATTTTTCTATGTTTCTATATTATCCTCCAGCAATCTTAGAAAGTCTTAAATCATTCATATGTTATCAAAGGATGGTTTTGCTGTTTTTAATTGTTTTAATCAATAATCAGAAGGCCTAATTAATGCCTAATCATCTCCTTAATGGGGTCGGGTGGAAGAGAGTTAACCAGGCCTTCATATTGTAAAGGTTCTGAATTTCAACCAAAAGGCCAAGAAGAGACCATCCTCAGTACATAGCTCAGCCTTGGATCAGAGTTAAAAAAAAAAAAAAAGATCCAAAATGTGATTGTTACGCCCATCGGTTGCAGACAGCTGCGACAGCTGTTGCTCACCTCATGTCTCTCTGCACCTACTCCATTGGGTAGTCTCGCGGTCTCCACCAGCTATCGCCGGCCTGCCTGCCTCTGTTCCCGGGCCTCCCTGAACGGCGTGGACGCTGCCGAGTCCTGACTGCCATCTTGCCCTTGGAGTTCCTTAGGCGCACGCGCTCTCGGGCCAGTCTTATGCACGTCATGGCAGGAACCTCGGAGGCGTCCCCCTCGGATGACATCATACTTCTTAAGCCGGCTGGTCCACAATGAAGGAACTCATTGCCTACGACTTGGCAACGAGTTCCCTCATTGCTGAATCCGCTTCGCTCACTACGGACTTCCCGTTCCAGCTCCTGCTTCCTCGGCGTGAGACGTCCCGGGTACTCGCTCCTCAGGGGCCCTTTCCTCGTCTCAGGCTATCTGCTCCTCAGAAGGCCTTTTGCCTAGGACCGCTGCCTGCCCTGTTCCCCGGGGCTTCCTCTGGAATCTTTGCTATTCCTACTGTGAGTACCCTGCTTCGCAGACCACTACTTTACATCTCTACTGAGGAACCCTCATTGGTGTACCCCGCTTTGCGGACCATTGCCGTATTATCTCTACTGAGGACCCTCATCGGTGTATCCCGCTCTGCGGACCATTGCCGTATCATCTCTACAGAGGACTTCCCTTTGAGTATGCCCCACTTCACAGACCTCGTGGCACCTCTGTGTCTGGGTGACTTTCATGAGACACTTCCCACTCTGCGGCCAGTGTCGCTCTCTCTCTCTGCTCTCTCTCCAGTACCTGCTGTTCCACGCACCCCACAGCTGAGACCTAGCTTCCCGACGGTGAGGCTCACGGGGCTCCTCCCCATGGGTGGTACCATCTCTCACCTCAGCCCAGGGCCCACATACAAATCCTAACAGTGATCTCTTCCTATGCAAAGGTTTGCCTTTTTACCTCAATGATTTCCTATGAGGAAAGACTAAAGAGGTTAGGACTTTTCAGCTTGGAGAAGAGACGACTGAGGGGGGATATGATAGAGGTGTTTAAAATCATGAGAGGTCTAGAACGGGTAGATGTGAATCGGTTATTTACTCTTTCGGATAGTAGAAAGACTAGGGGGCACTCCATGAAGTTAGCATGGGGCACATTTAAAACTAATCGGAGAAAGTTCTTTTTTACTCAATGCACAAATAAACTCTGGAATTTGTTGCCAGAGGATGTGGTTAGTGCAGTTAGTATAGCTGTGTTTAAAAAAGGATTGGATAAGTTCTTGGAGGAGAAGTCCATTACCTGCTATTAAGTTCACTTAGAGAATAGCCACTGCTATTAGCAATGGTAACATGGAATAGACTTAGTTTTTGGGTACTTGCCAGGTTCTTATGACCTGGATTGGCCACTATTGGAGACAGGATGCTGGGCTTGATGGACCCTTGGTCTGACCCAGTATGGCATTTTCTTATGTTCTTATGTTCTTATTAAGGAAAGCTAATCAGTGTGGGGGGGGGGGGGGGTGGGGGGGGGGACGGGACTCAAGCATCAATGCTAAGCACAGCCTTTGTCATTATTTTTATAAGTGATATTGTGACAGGGCTAGATGGGAAGGTGCGCCTGTTCATGGCTGACAAAAAAAAAATCTGCAACAAAGTAGAGCTACTCAGGGAGATAGATAAAATTTAAAAAAATTAGAATGGTTGTCTGGTTCACAACTTATGTCAATTTTCAAAAGCAAACGTAAGTGGAAAAGATATATATTCTTTTAATGTATTAACAAATTAAGAGAAGAGCCTGTGTGTTTGAATGCCTGAGAGATAGGGCTTTGGAGACAGAGCACACTGTCTTTGCACAATGCTTCTTCCACTGTTCAGTGCGCTACCTGGTGGCATAGACATGACAGTGTGACAGACACAGGCCTTTTATATACATAACAGTAACACAGGCAGAATCTGGGTAACACACTGCAGATTTGTAGAACTACAATTCAGAGTGCAGTTGCATCAATCACAGTTTGGGGCAATACTTCTATTCCATAAATCCAGTCCATAAATCTAGATACAGACTAAAGCTTCTTGTCTTAACAGATACAGCACACACTTGAACCATACTTCAACACACAACAGTAGGTAAGACTTTCAGACTTCAGCATCACTTAACATCTAGAAACAGGTTTTCAAGAACTCACAGATCTTCAACAGGTCATTTTAAACCAAATTGAAAACATCAGTGACATTACCTGTTTCATTTCAGGTTGTTTTGTTCCCCGTTGAAATCTATGGAGGAAGCAATGTGTTGGGTTTTATTTTTGCTGAGCCGGTAAGGAGGCAGGGGGAAGGAGACAGGATCAAGCACTAGGCAGGAGTCTTTCAGCAACCTATCCTGACTTATCTGATGTGGGATTTTTTTAAAACATTTTATGCTTTGCAATCTGAAACCCAAGCAATATCGGGCTGATACAGTAAACCGCGCGGGAGAGCGGGCAAGGGCCCGCTCTCCTGACGTGCACCCAGGCCACTCTCGTGGGCGCGCGATTCAGGAAGCAAAGGTATGCAAATTAGGGCCCGCAGTAAAAAAGAGGTGCTAGGGACACTAGCGCATCCCTTGCGCCTCTTTATTGACAGAAGCGGCAGCTGTCAGCGAGTTTGACAGCCGACGCTTAATTTTACCGGCAAAATTGAGCATCCGTCTTCCAACCCGCGGGTCGCGGGCAGATTTTTAATTTTTTTTTTTTGGGGGGGGGGCCTCCGACTTAATATCGCTATGATATTAAGTTGGAGGGTGTACAGAAAAGCAGTTTTTTTCTGCTCTTCTATACACTTTCCCCGTGCCGACCGAAATTAACTCCTGCCTCTGGGCGGGCATTAACTTCTGAGAGTAAAATATGTGGCTTCGCACTGTATAAGGGGTAAAAACGGCACGTCAAAAACGCGCAGCCAAACGGGGGCTAAAGGTGCACTCGGCCGAGCGCACCATACTGAATCGGCCCGTATATAAGAAGAAACGGAAAGCCTTTTTGCAGTCAGTTGGGTGCAAAGGGAGCAATGCCGAGACAGAATCGACAGCTGAAGCGCCACAACTTCAGAAGCAATAAGTCTCAAAATCAGAAAAAATAGAAAGTGTTAAAAAGTAGCCTCAGAACAATGAGCAAGCTTGCTAGGCTGTGCTGTCCTGTCTTGCGGTCACACAATCAGCAGCAGGCTGTGCTTCATCAACAGCAGCATCCTTCACTTTCCAGTGTTGTGACTGTGCAGAGCCAGAAGAAGTGGCTAGAGGGGCAGGGCTGGAAGCAGTGGGGGGGGGGGGGGGGGGGGGCATTGTCAGTAGGCCAAAGGCATCAGCCAAAGGCAGTGCAGCAATCCCTGTCTCATTCTGGCCAGTCCTTGATAGAGAAGATCTTTTC
Source organism: Rhinatrema bivittatum (assembly GCF_901001135.1). NCBI lineage: Eukaryota > Metazoa > Chordata > Amphibia > Gymnophiona > Rhinatrematidae > Rhinatrema > Rhinatrema bivittatum. The sequence continues at coordinate 76,622,052 of NC_042616.1, forward strand.
AATATGCTGATTCAGATGAATCATGTTTGGGATTTAGAAGAAGGGGATATTGCCACTCTGGTAACTGTGGAGGATTTCAAGGGCCTGGTTACTAGTCTGATGATGTCCGATGAGCAGGTTAGCATAGCTAGAGAGGTAACCTATATTAATGGTGCCAAGAGCACCCTCCAGCAGAAGAACAAGGGCCTGAGAGATGTATTTTATTAAAAAATATTTCTAGATCACTTAACTAAATTCTTAGCGGCTAACAGTATAACATTCATAATAAAACAACAAACTTAAAAACACACCCAAAAAAAAAAATCACATAAAGACTGAGAAATACTTAGTCAAGCAAAATAATTACTAATGCCAGCAATGAACTCAGAAAAGAGTAAAAGTATTTTGCTCAGCAGACGGCTACCATTAACTACCACGTTATGTTGCAGTTTTAGCATAAGCTTGTTGAAACAATCAAGTCTTCAATATCTTCCTAAAACTCAGAAGGTTTTGCTCAGCTCAGCTCTCTCTCAGCTGAAAACAGCCTGTCCTAAGTTTCACATAAGTGAGTGAGCCATTTGCATATAAGGTACCAGTCTAAGTGTAGAGTGGCTTTCAGGGAGCTTCACTAAGTGGCCCAACATACACCCTGAGTTATGATATGAGGAGGATGGGGGTCGTTCCCTGAACAGCATCTCCAGTGAAGACTGCTGGATTGCTCTGCCAGCCTATAGAAAAGCAGGCAGAGCGGGAAAGCTGTGGCAGTTTCAGTTTGCATTTTGAAAGAGAAGAAATGCTTTGGGGTTTTGCCTATCTCGGTTTGAGTCACCTAGATAGGTGGGAGACTTATTCCCTTCCAGTACGCCGCCTGTCTGGTTGGGTTGTCTGCAGTGTAGAGTTTTTGTATTGGTGATCTTTAAGACTGAAGCCTCTTTTGAGGTCCCTGGTCCCTGATTTGCGGGAGGAAAGTTGGTGAATCCTGTCCCTGGGAGAGCCAGTAGTAGAGAAGTCCCAATCCGTGAGAATTCTGCAGTGGTCTTTTGTTTTGTCCTGCCACCCTTCCTGTCCAGTGGAGGGGAGAACCTGGAAGAAGAGTTTGGAATACCTGGAGGCCCCTGCTGGAGTCTCCACCTGGGGAAGAAAGAGGAAAGTAGAATTTGATGAGAAGTATTATACACCTGGACCTCAGGCCCTGCTTGGGGGACTTTGCTTTGCACTCTGCCCCATCCACCTGTGATACCAGTCCAAGCCCTGGAAGGTAAATCTAAGCACAGCACCCTGCCCGAGGGACACAGGCACAGAGAGGGAGAGGGAGAGGAACAGTTTGGGAAGTGGTTTATGGATGAGGATGCAACAAAAAGCAACTGTGCATGGTGCCAGGTGATTGAATTAGCAGATATTCAGGAAAGCTATTTTTTGAATACTCAGCCGGTGTGTCCCGCTATTTTATTCTGCCCCTATATCTGAGTGTAACCACCATCACACCCTGAGAAGAGGATTTCCCCACTATGCCTTGGGAGATGGAGATTCAGCCTCCCCCCACCCCCCTTTCAGAGACTCCATGCCTCAGGGCTGGTTTGGACTTGTCAAACTGTGTGAGTGTGTCCCTCTCCACCATTTTGGCTACAACTCCAAATCAGGGGCTACTTCATATTGCTAGCCATAGACAAGGACAGACATGAAAATAAAAGTTTCCTATCACAATGGACAGGGGAATTATCTCTATGCAAAACGGTTTCTGGTTGCCTAGAGTTTACAGGATGAAAAGCAAGACTTCTAAAGACAATCAAACACAAAACTGGCCCACTCATGCATTACCCCAAATGTTTAAGGTTATTGTAATCTCTGGCAAAAAAAAAAACAAAACAACCCAGATGAAACAAACGTGCAATCAGTACCCAAGAGATTAAAGCTAATACATGCAGCTGTGCATGACTAAACACTACCACAAGCACTCCAGACAAACAGGTACTACATGCACTCTCAGGACACCCTCCTACCCAACACTAAAGGGATCTCACTCCTCCCAGGAAATGCCAGCCTGAGGATAACCATAATGTGCCAAGGCTCACCCAATTAGCCTTCCCATTGCTCTAGCTGTATAATGACGCACAATGGACACCCCCCCCACACACACACACACACACACACTCACACACTCACACACACACACACCTGTGCCCTAGACAAATGGGGATAACCCTGCACAAACCCCTATTACTAATTATAATCACACACACACTCAACAACTTGACAATTTAAACAAAACCTAAGCCTAAATAAAACAGAAATGTTTCTCACCTGCCGGTATGCAGCAAAAATGCCCAAATCAAATGTGGTCCCGCTCGTGTGGGAGGAAGGGGAAAACGGGAGGCTGCCTGTCCAAGGAAGCACGGCAAGGGATCAATCTTTATTCACCAATCAGGAACACCACACTGCACCCCCTTCTCACTCATGTCCCATCTGTGGTGCCAAAAACTGTAGAGTGCCCCCTCAATACACTCTTGCAGTGGCCGCCTCACCTTGCCACACACATATATGATGCCTAAGTTCCTGCAGCCCGAAGAGAGGAATGGCTCTCATGATACCCCTTCTCTCACATCATGCCAGCTGATTCCCGAAATCGGAGCAGCCTTGGAGGGAACTTTTTTTGCGATCCCCTCCACCTTCCCCTCCCTTCCCCTATCTAGCCACCCCCCCCCCCCCCAGCTCTAACTAAATCCCCCCCTACCTCTTATTTCCGAAGTTACGCTCGCCGGCTCGCCATCCCCTGGCACAGGCCTCTGTGCTGGAGGACTCGGGACCGCACCCCCGAACCGCCCCCCGAACCTCAGCTACGCCCCTGATTTCGGAGCGGCCTCGGAGGGAACGGGGAAAGCCATCGGGGCTCCCCTTGGGCTCGGCATGCGCAAGGTGCACAAGTGTGCACCACCTCGCGCACGCCGACCCCGGATTTTATAACATGTGCGCAGCTGCGCGCGCATGTCATAAAATCGGGCGTAGACTTGTTCGTGCCGGTTTGCGCGAACAAATCTACGCCCGCGCATAAGTTTACAAATCTGGCCCATAATGTTTCTGGTGAGTTTAATTGTTGGAGGAATACTGGATGCCTCAGCAGGCTCGCTTCAGTCAACAACAAGAAGAACAACAACAACCTCAAGAACAGGCAAAGCCAGTTCCAAACCCTCCTAGGCAAGTCCCTGCACTGCAGGCAGAGCCATGGGCCTTGCAGGATTGGGGCCCAGACCAGCGCCTGGCATGCATGCGGTCACGGTGCAGAAGATACAAGGAGTGTGTCTTCCCTCCGCGAACATGCCAGAGGACTGTGTGGTTTGCATGTATTGCCTCAGTTCTCGGGCTATCCTGGAATTATATGAAAAAATCTGAGGGGATCTCACAGAAATGTCCCACGCTGTGCCTGGCCTCACCAAACTTTTTGCCACCCTGCATTTCCTGGCATCTGGCTCCTTCCAAACGACAGTAGGGGTTGTGGGAGGAATGTCCAGGTCATTACAGCAGTCTCTAAGCACATTAATCGCTACATAGAATTTCCTCATGACAGGCAGGACTTGATGGACTTGAAGAGAGGCTTTTATGCCTTTGCAAACTTTCCAAATGTTCTGAGAGCTATCAACTGCACTCACGTGGCCATCATGCCACCCTGTAACAGGGAGGAGACGTATCGCAACAGGAAGCTCTTCCACTCTATCAACGTGCAAGTGATCTGTGACGCTAGAATGCACATCCTCGATGTGGTGGCCAGGATCCAAGGAGCTGCACATGATTCCTTTATACTTAGGCAATCAGGCCTCTTTAAAAATTTTAAGGACAGCCTGTACATTGACAGCTGACTCATAGGTAAGACAGACGCTTCTTTCTATATTCTATCTTGGCTATGTGTATGTAGCAAACGGCACACAAATAGGGGTGGCTGGGGAGGAAGAAAAGTATTGCTCCCATCACAAGTGGCTAGTAGAGTAACATTTGGGTCAGGGCCTGGCTTTTTTATCCCATGTTGCAGATGCCTGCAAATCCTGTGACAGCAAACAATGCACCGGCCCTAAAGCTTGAGATGGGAGCTGGCACTATACACTTTCAACGTGTTTATTGTCAAAATGGTCCTGTCCCTATCCTCCCATAGGGAGTGATTTCACTCTCACTGGACCTCATCCCACTGGCGGCTGAGCAGTGAAATATCGCTGTGCTGTGTGCCGCAGACACACAGCAGGAAGATCGGTAGGGCGGTGGTGGAGCTCACGTCACCACGGCTCGAAGAAAAAGGGCACGTCTAAATGTGCAGGTGCTCCTCCTCCTTCCTTTCCACGCGGCCCCGGAAGAAAAATGTTGCTGGAGCTGCACGGGCAGAAAGGAGCATCAGCCGCCTGCAGAAGAGGAGCAGCGTTGTTGCAGCGTGCGAGAAGAGGAGGAGGCCCGGTAGCAGGGCCCCCACCGCGGATCGGCCCGTAAAGATCAGGGCCGCCGCCGTGATCGGCCCGAGAAGATCAGGGCCGCTGCAGAGCCCATCCTGCAGCGACCCGTGAAGAGGAGGCCCAGAGGTAAGAAAGAGGCTGAGGGCCCGTAGAGTGTGTGTATGAGATGAGTTGAGAGATTGTGTGCGTGTATGAGGTGCGTTGAGAGATTGGGTGCATGTATGAGGTGAGTTGAGAGATTGGGTGCGTGTATGAGGTGCGTTGAGAGATCGGGTGCATGTATGAGGTGTGTTGAGAGATCGGGTGCGTGTATGAGGTGAGTTGAGAGATCGAGTGCCTGTATGAGGTGTGTTGAGAGATCGGGTGCGTGTATGAGGTGAGTTGAGAGATTGGGTGCCTGTATGAGGTGAGTTGAGAGATTGGGTGTGGGAATGAGGACCTGAATGTTTGCAGAGACAGCATGTGAGAGCCTGTATGTGTGTGAGAGAGACAGCATGTGATAGTGAGAGCCTGTGCTTGAGCAAGACAGCATGTGGGAGTGAGAGAGAGCCTGGGTGTGTGAGTCAGACAGCATGTGCAAGAGAGAGACTGTGTATGAATGATTGTATGAGAGAGAGCATGTGACAGTGAGAGCCTGTGCTTGAGCAAGACAGCATGTGGGAGTGAGAGAGAGCCTGGGTGTGTGAGAGTCAGACAGCATGTGCAAGAGAGAGACTGTATGAATGATTGTATGAGAGAGAGAGCATGTGAGAGTGAGAGCCTGTGTGTGTGAGAGAGAGAGAGAGAAAGAAAGCAAGTGAGAATGAGAACCTGACTGAATGTTTGAGGGAAGAAGATAGATGGAGAGAAAAGAAATAGAAAAAAAGACAATATGAAAGGAATTGGCAAAAAAATAAGAAAGGGGAGGAGGAACAAAAAAGCCTGTGACCAGCCGATTAGAAAACTAAGATCAGACAGCAAAGGTAAAAAAAAAAGAAATAAATTACTTTTTAGTGATTGGCACATGTAATCTTTGGGAATGTGCAAGAATAGCACTTTCTCTATGCGGATCTCACAGTGTACGAGATCAACATGGAGGAAGTGGAAACCCACGGGGCCTGCACAGAGGAGGCAGCAGAATGGGCTTCAGTGCCAGTAGCAGCAATCAGCGCCTCCCCAATAGCCACGCAGCAGCAGTGACAGTGGCAGCAGAGGAATCAGAGAGGCTCCGAGGTTGCTGGCAAAAGAGAGGGGGGTCTGCCTTTAGTGTGTGCATGTGTATGAATGGGAGTCTGCCTGGGGGTGTATGTGTGTGAATGCATGGGTGCCTGCCTGAGGGTGTGTCTGTGTATGAGATTGTATGGGTGTCTTCCTGGGGTTTGTATGTGTGAGAATAGGTGCCGACCTGTGTGTAGTATATATGTGTGTGAGAATGAATTGGTGCCTGCCTGGGAGTCTGTGTGTGAGAATGAATGTATGCATGCCTGGGGGATGGTGAGGGAGTGGTGTGAAAATGAATGGGAGCCTGCCTGGGGGTCAGTTTCAGTGTGTGAGAATGACTGGGAGCTTGCCTGGGTGTGTGTGTTTGTGTGAGAATGATTGGGAACTTGCCTGGGTGTGTGTGTTTGTGTGAGAATAATTGGAAACTTGCCTGGGTGTGTGTGTTTGTGTGTATGTGAGGGAGCCAGAGAAAGTGTGTATGAGAAAATCCAAGGGAGTAAGAGTTTGTGTGGGGGGGGGTGTGTGTGGAGGGGGAGAGAGTGTCTTAGAGCCTGAGAGTGTGTCAGTGTCTGTGAGAGCGAGAGCTTATGGTGGGTATAAGAGCATGAATGTGTATGTATGTGAAAGTGTATGTGTGAGAGAGAATGGACAATATCAGGGTGACTGGAAATCAAAAGCTCCCACGTATGGACAGCAGGGGCTTTTTAAAATCCTTATTAGTTTTAATTATTGGGTGTTATTTGATATATGTACTGTTTTTAAATATTTTATTGGTGTTTGGGAAAATGTATATGATTTAGACTTAGTTTTTGGGTACTTGCCAGGTTCTTATGGCCTGGATTGGCCACTGTTGGAAACAGGATGCTGGGCTTGATGGACCCTTGGTCTGACCCAGTATGGCATTTTCTTATATTCTTATGTTCTTATGTTCTTTAATTAATAGAAATTCTATTTATCAGTAGTTTTAAAATATTATTTTATTAGTATGGTTTTACTATTATAACTGATGCTTTATGTTTCCTGATTTTATTTGTTTTATGAGGAATGGTGGTTCTGTTTTTCCATTGTTAATACACAGAGTCTGGCTTCTTGGGGTTTCCATTTCAGTTTTTGTCTAATTTGTGCTCCTTTATTTTGTATTCTGTATTTGGTGAGGGTCTGTCTCTGCTCTGTGTGTGTAACCACGATGAGAGATTCTGCTAACATAGGGATTTATAGCAATCTGGTTTGCTTTGTTTCCTCAGTAGGTGGTGTATTGGTATTCTAGGACCCAGTGTAATATTTACCCTTGCTTTTTCACAGGTAGGGTTATTGTTGTTTGAGTCCTTGGTGTTATTACTGTTGTGTTACAATGGGATTGCAGCATAGATTTTGAGTGTCTTTTTTGCGAGGTTTTATTTTAGTTCACAATGTGCCTGGCAGTGGAAGGTGTTTGTGCTGCTGTTACTGTGAGGTGACATTAGCATTTGAAAATATCTTTTAGTATGATGAGCTGTAAGGGAAACTTTCAAGCTCCATTGTTTGGGGGAATTTCAGTGGATGCACAGAGTTACAGAACTGGAGGTGCATGATTTATATTGATATTCTGTCCCTTCCTATAAATTCCAGACATCACTCTCATAGCTACATATAATTAATTGAATGAGGCTATCAAATAATTTTATAGTGTGAAACTGGCCAGCTTTTTAAAATTATGCAGAAGACCCTTTGGACTTTATTAACACCAAATATTCAAAAGCTGTGTACATCCCATCAAGCTCATATATCTCAGTAAAGAGATAAATTGAATAACACAATAACTTTGTTTTATTATTGTTTCTCATAAATTATAACAATAACATTAATCTTGGAATATTATATATTTTTAATATAAACGAAACGTTTTCACAAGATATGTTGTGTCGTGAAACATTTTATTATGTATATATTTAAGGAAATATACATAAATTGTCGAAATACATTTCGTTCATTTAACCTTTAACCTCTGGTTTGCTAGTAGACTGAATTACTGTGTCCCGAAATTATGTTTATCTAAAAAGTGTGTCACCAACATGAAAAGTTTGGAAAGCTCTGCTCTAACCCATGCCTCAACACACCCTCAAAGAGGCAGCTGCTGGAAGCCTGGAAAAAATAATGCGCCACACACTATTTAACAAGAGTTGCACCAAATGTCGTAGCACGCAGTGATGCAAAGGGTCGCATGGGGACACAGCGCTGACACAACGTGGCATGCGATATTTACGTATGCGATGCAGCAGGCTGCTAATTTTCCTAACCACGCCCTTATTTTTATTGCGGGCACTATTTCCACTGGGGCGGATTTTAAGAGCCCTGCTCGCGTAAATCCGCCCAAAACCGGGCGGATTTAGGCGAGCAGGGCCCTGCGCGCCGGTAAGCCTATTTTACATAGGCCTACCGGCGCGCGCAGAGCCCCGGGACTCGCGTAAGTCCCGGGGTTTTCGGAGGGGACGTGTCGGGGGCGTGTCGGGGGCGGGCCCGAACCGCGCTGCGTTTTCGGGGCGTGTCGGGAGCGTTCCTGGGGCGGGCCCGGGGGCGTGGCTACGGCCCGGAGCGGCCCGGGGGCGTGGCCGCGCCCTCCAGACCCGCCCCCAGGTCGCGTCCCGGCGCGCAGGAGGCCCGCTGACGCGCGGGGATTTACGCCTCCTGGAGGGAGGCGTAAATCCCCCGACAAAGGTAAGGGGGGGGGCTTAGACAGGGCCGGGTGGGTGGGTTAGGTAGGGGAAGGGAGGGGAAGGTGAGGGGAGGGCAAAAGGAAGTTCCCTCCGAGGGTAGGCTGCGCGGCTCGGCGCATGCCGGCTATACAAAATCGATAGCCTTGCGCGCGCCGATCCAGGTTTTTAGCAGATACGCGCGGCTCCGCACGTATCTACTAAAATCCAGCGTACTTTTGTTTGCGCCTGGAGCGCAAACAAAAGTAGGCCTATTCGCGGAGTATGAAAATCCGCCCCACTATATTTATAGTGATTTGATTAATCTAGATCTAAGTGCCTTGGGATGTTGATATTATTGCTTCTTCCACATTGGCCATTTCTCAGTGCTTGGGGTATTGATGCCACTGCTTCTGCTGCTTTGTCCCTTGCCTTGGAGTGCCATAGTCTGCTGATGATGCCTGCCTCCAATTTTATAGTCAAAATTAGGATGTTTTCCTTCACACAGACAACATGAATTTTATAATGATGCAAAATAAATGACATGAATGAGCAACTAAATGAAATAACAACACAAGGCAAATGTATTTTTGCATGCACACCTATTAAGTTATGGAATTTGTTACTAGACAATATGCTCAAGCCTCGTAGTATAGCTAATTTTAAAAAAGGTTTGGACAAGTTTCTGGAGGACATGCCCATAAATATCTGTAGCCTACTCTTTTGGGACATCCCAGAATCAGGGTCACACTGTTTTCCCCAGGGCCACTTTTCTCCCAAACTCTCTGTCCCTCTAGTACAAGGAATCATGGCATGAGAGAGAAAGGATGTAGATTCAGAAGGAATCTAAGGAAATATTTCATTATAGAATGGGTGGAAAAGCCTTCCAGTGGGAGTGTGGAGACCAGGACAATATTTGAATTCAAGAAAGCATGGCATAAGCCCATGGGAGCTCTGAGAGGTTTGAACAATTGCTGTGGATGGGCAGACTAGATAGTAGGGATGTGCATTCATTTTAAGCAAATGGGTAAAACACAATGAATGAGTCCATTTTTATTTCATTTGGGGTCCCCCAAAATGAATGGAGAGTGCCCATGAATTTAAATGAAAATTGTTGACTCATTTGTTTATGTTTCCCATTCAAGTCTATGTAATCCATTCATGTCTATGGCAGTTCTGAGCAAACAACTGGTAATTACAGCAACCAACTCTTGCCTGTGTGACATCACAGCCTTATAGAAGCCGAGGCAGAACAAGCTAGCATGGAGACCAGACAGAGGACATATCACAGTGAAGTGTCTTTTTAACTAGCCTAAAGCTGCCATCTGGATCAAGTGATGCTGCTGTCCTCCCACTGAAAGGTCTGAGTATGTATAAGATATTCTCTGTTTGCTCTCTGGCAGTCTGAAGAGAAACATTTCTTTTCCAGTATATAGTAACATAGTGATAACAACAGATAAAGACCAAATGGTCCAACTAGTCTGCCCAGCAATTTGCTTATGGTATTAACTAATGCTCTGTACAGGCAACCCCCATGCGTTTTGTTAAGAGTAGCAACTGCCACTCCGTGCAGGTTACCCCCATTCTGGGCAACTTGCAAAGCATACTTTTCAAAGTTTTCTTTAAACACTGTTCTCTCACAGGCTAATTTTAAAACAAATCTGTGGGTGCCCATACACATGCGCATCAGTACGTGAGTAAAGATACACTGGAATTTTAAATCTTGCACACACTTGCGTGCATAAATTTTAACATATACCAACCGCATGTAAGTATGCTCCTAATTTTAAGAGGTTACTCGGGCATAGCTAGAACTTGTGTCTTCCATAGGACTTTGTTACGCATATGGAGTCAAATTTTAAAACATGCTCAGGCGAGGGACAACCCAGTTTTTACAATTAGTCCACCAGTTTTCCCAGTTAATATCGAGGTCTTCCAGAACTTTCTGGTTCTTCATTCTGCACATCCCCCAATTGACCCACACCCCTCACCCTATCCTGTAAGCCCTAAAACTTGATATCTACAGACTTGCTCCTCATTTGGAGCAGCAGTAAAGTAACATTGATAACAAGCCAACACACACTGCAGTCTCCAGTTTTAAAATACGGAGTTATGCACGCCCATGCTCTGCCCATGCCTCGCCCCATTTCCATCCTTTTATTTTTCACATGTGCACCTGTATATTTGTATGTGTTTGTGACTTTTTAAAATTCATGTTGCTTGCATGCAGTCCAGATATGCAAGTATGTAGGCATTTTTGCACAAGCAACGCTTTTAAAATCTACCACTCAGTTTAAAAAAACTTTGAAAAGTATGCTTTGGCACTTGTAAAAGGCTTTTTCTGTCTTCTCTGCTGCAGTGAGTAGTCTGGTCTCTCTCTGTCTACCTCACTATCAGGTCAATACAGTAAAGTGCGGCCGCGGTTACCCTGCTCCTAACCTGCTTTCTACTCACTTTCCGGCCGCGTTAGCCCTTCCTGCGATACACAATCCCCTTTAACCGATTCTTACCGCCTCTTTAAATCATCGGGTAACCCCTTCCACCCACGGCATGTATATTAGATGTAAACGATTGAATTAGCTATTCCCTCCCATACAGTAATGCGCGCCCCGACTATCACTATTTTACCCTGCCGTTTTGCCACGCGTTTAACCTGCTAACTTACCGCCTACCCTTACCCCTGCGTTAGAGGAAGGGGTAATGGTAGACGGCAAACTTTCCCCCAAAAGGAAACCTAAAAACCTAAAATCCCCTCCTCCCCTCCCCCTGAAGCGACTCGACATTTACTTTTTGTTGCTTTCTTACTTTTTGTTGCTTTCAGCCCCTTCCCTTCTCTGCCGTCCTCCGGAGGGGGCAGCCGGCTGCCAGTAATCAAAATGGTGCCGATAGCCTTTGCCCATACTATGTCACAGGGGCTACCGGTGCCATTGGTCAGCCCCTGTCACATGGTAGGAGCACAAGATGGCGCCGATGACCATGTGGCAGGGGCTGACCAATGGCACCGGTAGCCCCTGTGACAAAGGCTATCGGCGTCATGATGAAACCGGTGCCGAGGGTGGGAGAGTGCAGGGGATGGTTCCCGGACTCCCCGCTGGACCACCAGGGAGTTTTGGTAAGTCTTGGGGGGGGAGTCAGGAGGGTGGGGGGTTGTAGTTAATTTTAATTTTAGCTGGGAACGAATAGAAATCGCCGTATTAACGCATCGGGGCACCATACGGCTGAATGCAACATATCTGCTGCCCGACGAATCAGAATCATGAATGCAACGTATGGCGTCCCTCTGCACATCCCTAATGTTCAACTGTTACCACTTAGCCAGATGAGTACTTATCCAGCTAAGTAAATAGCTGAATATCTAATGGGAGGACAATGGGTGGATCAGGGAGGCGCTAATTATCCATTTGTCATAACCAGATAAGTGTTGATATACAGATTTATCCACCTACAGTAGATGGATAAGTTAGCAGTAGCAGGTCTAAACTTAGCCGAATATGAGTTATCCAGCTATGGAGATATTGAATATCCCATAGCTGGATAACTCTTAATATTGGGCCTATAATATCATAAAGCATCCAAACGCAGTAGCTTCCGGTAACTTCCATTTACACCCATTAGGATAAGTTTTTCCCTTTTCTTTTTCATTACTAACATAAAACAACATGATACTGTCAGAGTAAACTCCTACCATGTAGTTTTAATACTCAGAGGAGCATTTTAGAATCATAGCATGGACTAATGCATCTTGATTTGTGAGGGGACTCCAGACTTGTTTCATGATAACACAAAAAGACTCAGTTTATAGAACTAATTTCAGTGGAGGCAGTAAAATGGATTTTTCCCTTTTGTAATTCTGTTTCAACCATCTTATCACTGATATACTGTAAAAGATCGATTTGAGTCCTAACCATGCCAATCCCATCTTTGCATTATGGACCTTTTTTACGTTATCCTAAAATCAGGTTTTGAGCATCTTTAATTTGCTAAAAACTTGATTTTTTATAAACCGTGAGCACTGCTGTAAAAAAAAAACAACAACCCATATAGCCAATTCAACAAAATGTCGAGAAAACAGAACTCCACATTCCTGAACATTCTTAACCTTTACCTTAAAATGCCATGTTCATCAAGTGAATAGCTCCACACTGGTTCTATTATGAGAAACTTTCAGAGGGAAAGGAAGCTCCAAGATGCTAATAACCTTTTTCCTTCAATTATGAGAGTTAAGGAGGCAGATTTGTTATAAGGGATAATCAGCATACCAGATGTTGTTTTTAGGAACTATAAGTAATATGTACGGATTTTGCAGCAGCACTTGGAGACATCCTATTATCTGTATGGCTTACCTAAAATAAACAGTGACCTTGAATCATAAGCAGGCCATTTCATCCACCAGAATTAGTATTAAAGGATATTGCCTTATATCTTGGATGCACTGAGAGGCATGAGCTCAAAAAGTAAGTGCTTTTAGGTATGTTGGAAATGCATCAAGATCACTTAGGGGCTTGATTCATTTTGAATCCTGGCGACCGAATGGTGAGAAACATTTGGATAGAGACAAATATCTAAAGGGAGATACTCACCATAGAAAACAAGATATTTAGGGGCCGATGTAATAAGTTGCGCTGAAGATGCCGTGGGTTTGTGCGTGAATGTACATGGCTTTGTACATGTGTTTTCCCGTGCAAAGTCCAATATGGGGATGTAATAAGGGTTTTGTGAGCGGTCCTGCTGTCGCTCCTTGTGACCTTGGGCAAGTCACTTTACCCGCCATTGCCTCAGGTACAAAAACTTAGATTGTAAGCCCTCTGGGGATAGAGAAATACCTACAGTACCTGAATGTAAACCGGTGTGATATCTCAATTGAGATGAATGTCGGTATATAAAAAAATAAAAAATATATATATATTTCAAATTGCACAATTCGTATAACTGAGCCTGTTATATATGGCATCTATAGCCAAGATAGATGGCCCTGGCCCTACATCAACCTTTCAAATAGTATGACTTGGCCCATGGGACTTTTCCATAGATTGGACTTTGTCCACAGGAAATAATTATCATCAAGTAGCTACAGAACAAACATTTATAAGGGCAATGATCAGTAAATTTCCAGATGAAATTGGCAGTAAGTATTCCATTTTATTCAACTACATCATTACTTCTGAAATAGTAACAATACAAATCCAAGAAACTACATAGAAAATCAACCTAAGGCCAATGTCTTCACTGAAACTGTATGAATTTATAGAAGGACAGAGAACCTTTAAGCTTGTGAAACTTCATCTTGTATACTGCATACAGTTCTGGAGATGACATCTATATATGGATATTCACATGGTAAAGACAATTTAAAGAAAGGCTACCAAAATGGCCTGCATTATAAACAAATCCAAACCAAAAGAACAAATAGAGTCTTATTCATCAAGACTAAACATAACAAAAAGACCCGTTATTTCTCGATGCTGTGTCAACTATACAATTTCTTTAAATTGAAGGATGCTGCATCAGCAAACCAGACAACGGCAGTGGTAAAACTTGCCGTCCGGACTACTCGTCACTTGCAGCGTATTATATCAATTTTTATATAATGTGTTTTTTTTAAAGTCCCATTGAAAAATGATGATTGTAACAGTCACAAAACCTTAGGAACACACATCTGTGTCTTAAACCGTAGTTGAGAAGCCCGGACAACGGCCGGTGTTTCGCGATAGATAATTCGCTTCTTCAGGAGTACTGTTAAACTTCAATCTCAGGTCAGATGCTTCTTCCCGGACGCGAACGTCTCCAAAAATTTCCCACATATCCCGAGAGGGACCACCGGTCAGGCTCAGAGTATGGAGACAGACACACACTAGTTCTTTTATTAGACAGCATATGGAACCACCAGAGGTGGCAGTAGTGAGCTGGAACACTTCGCTGGGCTGTAGTCCCTCAGATACTAAAACAGCGATCCTGGATAACAGAGCTGTAGAGAAACTGAATATAGTGAGTAAGCAGGGTATGCAGAGTTCAGGAACAGAACCTTGATGGTAACACTAACACAATAGTCTCTTAGAAGCAGCCCAGGAGCTGGAAAGAAGTAGGCCGTCGAGGAGCGAGTACCTGGTTCCATGGAACGCTCAGAGAGAGAGATGCTAATCACTGGTGTTGTAGGCAGTGATGACTTCCTGGCAGAAGTGGTATTCAGTAGCAAGTCCGGGTACGTGGGCCCTCGAGGAACGAGTACCGGTTCCAGACTGCGATCTGAAAAGCAAAGAGAAAGCGAGGCCCCCGAGGAGCGGGTATCCCTGGTAAGTCCGAGGAGGCAAAGTAGCAAGGTATGCAGAGAGCAAATCCCATCCGCCGATACCTGGAGGAAAGCCCTTGCTAATTCGATGCGTTAGCGATTTCAGAGACCTTAAATATCCGGTGAGGATGACGTCACCTCAGGGGGACGCCCCTGAGGTTCGCGCCACTGCTGGTACTTGAGTCGGAGCCATGCCGCACGCGTGCCCTTAGGCTGCTGGGATACATGGCAGAGTGCATCATCTAGCCCATCCAGGGACGCCAGAGGGGAATGGTATGAAGACGCTGCAGCAGCCAAACTTCCAACAGGCAAAGATGGAGTCACCAAAGAGGTAAGGTGGGCGTAGTGGAGACGTCGGGCAATGAGAGTCGCAACAGTACCCCTCTTCAAAGGGTGATTTCCTCTTCGGAGGATGTGCCTGATAAGCCACAGCACATAATTGACCAGAAGAAAATCCTCTTGGCATCTACCCAGTCTGTGCCCGCTGGTAAAACCATCATTCCAAACAGACTTAGGAAGAAAGGTCTCTTTTGGGTGCACGATTCCAAGCTGGCTGGCCATCCTGGCCAATGCCGTACCCTGCTCAAGATACAGGAGCTATATTGGTGGCCTACTGTCAAAAAGGATACCTATTCCTACGTGGCATCCTGCACCAATTGTGCTAAGAACAAACCTGCTTCTGGACAACCGTGGGGTCAGATGCAACCACTGCCAGTTCCAGATCGGCCCTGGTCGTACATCGCTACTGACTTTGTAATCGATTTACCTACTTCCGGAAGAATGAATACCATCTGGGTGACAGTGGATCAATTTAGCAAGATGGCACACTTCGTGGCGCTCCCTGGCATACCTTCAGCCTTGGAGCACATATTCCTCAAAGCTCTTCATAAAGCACATATTCCGCCTCCACGTACTTCCTTCTCACATCATATCTGACTATGTCCCAATTCACGGCACGATTCTGGACGGCCTTGTGCAAGTTGTTCAACGTCACTCTAGACTATACTTCAGCCTACCATCCGCAGTCGAATGGCCAAATGGAACGGATGAATCATACCATGAAGCAGTTTATTCGAGCCTATGTCATGTCACGAAGGAACAACTGGGTCGAATTGCTTCCATGGGCTAAATTTGCCATCTACTCTCATCCAGCAACATCTACTGGATTGTCACCATTTGAAGTGGTTTATGGACGTTCCCCAACACCGCCACTTCCACTGAAACTCTCAGTGATGTCCCCAGCAGCTCAATCCACTGCTGATGATATCCATAATATGTGGGTTCAGACAAAGGACATGCTGATCAAAGTGAATGACCGTGCTAAGAAATACTACGATACGCACCATTCGCAAGCCCCAGTCTTCAAAGCAGGAGACAAGCTCTGGTTGTGCACTAAGCACCTCAGACTTAAACTACCTTCATCTCGGTTTGCTCCTCGCTATGTGGGACCTTTCCCAGTCCTTCAATGTATTGGCAATGTCACCTACCGTCTGAAGCTACCGCCTGGGCTCAACATTCATAATGCTTTCCATGTTTCACTTCTAAAACCACTCATACTCAGCGAATTCTCTTCCAAACCTCAAGATCCATCTGTCATCAGTGCAGAAGACGACTTAGAATTCAAAGTTGAAGAGGTCCTGGATGTTCATAAAAGAGGCAATACGTTTGAATACCTTCTGAAGTGGGAAGGTTTTGGCCCCGAAGAAAACTCTTGGGAGCCTCAGATCAATATTCTGGATAAGGGGATGCTTCATCAGTTCCACCTCGCGCATCCTTCAAAACCCAAGCCTGGTACCCTAAGAGGAAATTGCCCTTTGAAGGGGGGTACTGTTACGATCGTCGCTGCCCAACATATCCACTACGCCCACCTTACCTCTTTGTTCTATTTCCCTTCCACCCCCACCTTTAATGTAGAGAGCAGTGATGGAGCTGCATCCAAGTGAAATATCTAGCTTGATTAGTTAGGGGTAGTAGCCGCCGCAATAAGCAAGCTACACCCATGCTTATTTGTTTTACCCAGACTATGTTATACAGCCCTTATTGGTTGTTTTTCTTCTCCCCTGCCGTTGAAGCAGGGAGCTATGCTGGATATGCGTGAAGTATCAGTCTTCTCCCATGCTGTTGAAGCAGAGAGCCATGCTGGATGTGCATCGAAAGTGAAGTATCAGGCACATTTGGTTTGGGGTAGTAACCGCCGTAACAAGCCAGCTACTCCCCGCTTTGTGAGTGCGAACCCTCTTTTCTTCTCCCCTGCCGTTGAAGCAGAGAGCTCTGCTGGATGTGTGAAGTATCAGTTTTTCTTCTCCCCTGCCGTTGAATCAGAGAACTATGCTGTATATGCATTGAAAGTGAAGTATCAGGCTTATTTGATTTGGGGTAGTAACCGCCGTAACAAGCCAGCTACTCCCCTCTTTGTGAATGCGAATCCTTTTTTCCACATTTCCTCTTGCTGTTGAAGCTTAGAGCGATGTTGGAGTCACAGTAAGCATGTGTATGTTTATTTAATAAGGGTATTGACTCCAGGCAGTAGCCATCATTCTGGCGACTCACCCACTCTTCATTGGCAGCCTCTTGACTTTATGGATCCACAGTGTTTATCCCACGCCCCTTTGAAGTCCTTCACAGTTCTGGTCTTCACCACTTCCTCCGGAAGGGCATTCCAGGCATCCACCACCCTCTCCGTGAAGAAATACTTCCTGACATTGGTTCTGAATCTTCCTCCCTGGAGCTTCAAATCGTGACCCCTGGTTCTGCTGATTTTTTTCCTACGTTTTCCTACGTTTTCCTACGTTGTCTTTTGATCATTAACACCTTTCAAGTATCTGAAAGTCTGTATCATATCACCTCTGCTCCTCCTTTCCTCCAGGGTGTACATATTTAGATTCTTCAATCTCTCCTCGTACGTCATCCGATGAAGATCCTCCACCTTCCTGGTCGCCCTTCTCTGTACCGCCTCCATCTTGTCTTTGTCTTTTTGAAGATACGGTCTCCAGAACTGAACACAGTACTCCAGGTGAGGCCTCACCAAGGACCTGTACAAGGGAATAATCACTTCCCTTTTCTTACTCGATATTCCTCTCTCTATGCAACCCAGCATTCTTCTGGCTTTAGCTATCGCCTTGTTGCATTGTTTCGCCGACTTCAGATCAATAGACACCATCACCCCAAGGTCCCTCTCCTGCTCCGTGCACATCAGCCTTTCCCCCCCCCCCCCCCCCCCCCCCCATCGAATACAGTTCATTCGGATTTCCACTCCCCATATGCATGACTTTGCACTTCTTGGCATTGAATCTCAGCTGCCATATCTTCGACCACTCTTCCAGTTTCCTTAGATCCCGTCTCATTCTCTCCACTCCTTCTGGCGTGTCCACTCTGTTGCAGATCTTAGTGTCATCCACAAAAAGACAAACCTTACCTTCTATCCCGTCCGCAATGTCGCTCACAAAGATATTGAACAGGACCGGTCCCAACACCAATCCTTGCGGTACACCACTTAAAACCGCTCTCTCTTCAGAGAAGGTTCCATTTACCATCACACATTGTCTTCTGTCCGTCAACCAATTTGCAATCCAGGTCACCACCTCAGCACTCACTCCCAAGCTTCTCGTTTTATTCACCAGTCTCCTGTGCGGAACCATATCAAAAGCTTTGCTGAAATCCAAGTATATGATATCGAGCGCTCTTCCTCGATCCAATTCCTTGGTTACCCAGTCAAAAAAGTCAATCAGATTTGTCTGACAGGATCTTCCTCTGGTGAATCCATGCTGCCTCTGGTCCATCAATTCTCCCGACTGTAGATAGTTCACTATTCTCTCTTTCAACAGTGACTCCATTACTTTTCCCACCACTGAAGTGAGGCTAACCGGTCTGTAGTTACCAGCCTCTTCTCTGTTCCCACTCTTGTGAAGCGGGACCACCACCGCTCTTCTCCAATCACTCGGCACCACTCCCGTTTCTAGGGATCTATTGAACAGGTCGCACAGCGGTCCCGCCAGCACATCTCTGAGCTCCCTCAGTATCCTTGGATGAATCCCATCAGGCCCCATGGCTTTGTCCACTTTCAGATTCTTTAGCTCTTCCCATACATTATCTACTGTAAATGGATTTTCCTCTGTTCCGCTTCCCTCCAGTTTCTTGTTGTGTAGAGATGGTCCTTCTCCGGGGTCTTCTTTAGTGAACACAGAGCTGAAGTATTTGTTTAATATTTCTGCCATTTCTTCGTCTCTCTCCACACATTGATCATTTTCACCTTTCAATTTCACTATACCACTTTGGACTTTTCTCTTTTCGCTGATGTATCTGAAAAATGTTTTGTCACCATATTTTATCTCCTTGGCAATCCTCTCTTCCGCTTGACTTTTTGCCAACTTGATTAATTTCTTAGTCTCCCTCAGTTGAATCAGATATTCTTCTTTGTGCTCCTCCCTTTGGGATCTTTTGTATTTCTTGTATGCAGTTCTTTTAGCTTTAATTTTGTCAGCCACCTCCTTTGAGAACCAGATAGGTTTCATTTTTCTTTTGCTTTTCTTTACATTTCTAACATATAGAGCAGTTGCCTTGGCGATTGCTCCTTTTAGATTGGTCCACTGTTGATCCACATCTCTCTCATTTTCCCATCCATTTAGTTCTTCCTCTAGGTACTTCCCCATTTCCTCAAAGTCTGTGTTTTTGAACTGTAAAACTCTGGTCTTTGTGCTTCTTTTCCATATTCTTTTAGTGATATTAAACCATACCGTTTGATGATCACTGGTGCTGAGGTGGGCACCCACCTTGACATCAGAGACGATATCTCCATTATTGAGCACTAAGTCGAGAATAGTTCCTTCTCTTGTGGGTTCCAATACCATTTGTTTGAACAAAGATACTTGCATGGCATCCACTATTGCTCTACTGTTTTTAGATTCTGCAGATGGGATTTTCCATCTGCAGAATGGTGACTTAATGGGATATTAAAGTCACCAACGATCACCACTTCCCCTTTCTTACCTATCTTATGGATGTCTTCAACCAGATCTCTGTCCAGCTCTTCCTTTTGGTTTGGAGGCCTGTAAACCACTCCAATATAAATGGATGCTCCATCATCTGTTTTTAGGTCGACCCATAGTGCTTCTTCCTTGCCCCAACTTCCTTGCAGCTCAGATGCTTGGATATTATTTCTGACATAAAGAGCCACACCTCCCCCTTTTCTATCCACTCTGTCCTTCCTTAACAAGTTATAGCCTGGTATTGCCGTATCCCAATCATGAGATTCTGTGAACCATGTTTCTGTGATAGCAACGATGTCCAGTTCTGCCTCTGTCATTAGGGCCTACAGATCTGGGATTTTATTTCCCAAACTATGAGCATTTGTAGTCATAGCTTTCCAGGTACTCTCTTTACGGTTATTGCTTTTCCTGTACTCCTTATGAGACTTTAGTTGAGATTTGTTATTCACTTTACTCTTTCCTTTTGCAGTTGTGCCATTGATGACAGAGTTATCCATCTCAATTAGCTTTTTCTTTTGGTTATGGATCTTAAAATTCTGCATGCATTGGTTTTTTCTCTTTTCTGGTAACACGTCAATGTTTTTCTCTAGAATTTCTTCAGTTAATATAGGGAGGGCTTTATGTTCTTGTTGCATTTGATACTGTGTGTGTCTCCTTGTTACAGGTCTAATTCTACCAGAGCCCACTGTGATCCTGTTTTTTAATGATTTACTTGATGAACTGATTGAGTGGGGGGGTATACTTGTTGGCTTCCCATCTGTCAAGAATGGGTGACTGTGGGACACATGTGTTATCCTACCTGAGTCTACTGTATTTCTTTTTCTTGACTCCTGGTTATTCTTTGGTGTTGGGGAATTATTTTCTGAGTAATGCAATGTGGGTGTAATTCTTGTAATTGAAGCTAATTGAGCTTTAACCTCAGTCAGCTCCGTTTTCAAAGAAGAGAGCTGTGCACAGATTGGGCAAGCTCCAAGTCTCCAGATGCTTTCCCTCAGAATAAAGGCTCTACAACTGTTGCATTGGATAGTTCTCATATTGGTTAAGTTTTGGATTGGTATGTCCTTAGCTGTTAACTTACTAATTGATCTTGTTGCTAATGCTAATTTAGTCAGTCTATATTAGTAATCTAATCCCAGGGGTGGGTGGGAAACAAACAGTTGAACCTGGGACAAGCTGGGTAGAGTAGGACACTTTCTGGAACTTTATTAGTCCTTTAGCTATTGAATGATCCCACAGCACTTCTGTGCCAATATTAACCAGATTATTAAAGAACAGCTATACAATAATAGAAATGCAGGTATACTGGATCTTAAAAATAACAGTTTGCAAGCAACAATTACAATTATTGTATAATAACAGACCTAGAGAAAGGTATAAAACACAGCAGTTCTACTGCTCAGAGAGCCCAGATATTAGTGGAGCACAAAGCAATTAATTAGAAGAATAGTGAAAGAAAACCAGCAGGTTTTTTTTTTGTTTTTTTTCTTTTTTTCCCCAGAAGAGCACCACAGAAAATTAAGAGTCTTTTTTCCCCCAGAAGAGCACCACCGGCTAAAGGGGAAATTCTGGTGGCACCCAAGGCCTCTTCTTCTGCGGAAAGCTCCAGGAGAATCCTGGAAGCACCACAGGGCCTCTTTTTCTGCCGCTTGCAGAAAGGGATTTGCTGGCGACACCACAGGACTTTTCATCTGCTGCCATTTGCGAGAGAAATCTCGTTGGCACTGCAGGGCCTTTTCTTCTGCTGCCAGATAAAGGGGCAAAGCCGGCTGCACTGCAGGGCCTCTTTATCTGCTGCCAGCTGTGAGGGAGACCTGGCAGCACCGCAAAGCCGCCGGCTGTGTGGGAAACACTGGTAGCACCATAGGGTCTTTTCTGCCGCATGACCTTCCTTTTGCTGGCAGGGAGTGGGAACCCCACCAGCATGTCATTTTTCTGCACTGCCATGGGACCTTCCTATTGCTGGCGGGAAGTGGGAACCACACCAGCACCACGGGTTTTCCTGCCAGCACTGGTGTGTTGTCCTGAATACAGGGTAAGCCAGCCAGGGCAAGAAGGTTTTGGTGTCACTTTTGCCAGCTCAAAATCTTGCCACCTGAAGCAGCTGCCTCACTATAGAACTACCCCTGATCCATGCTGCAGGAATTATGCCATTGTTTTGGCTCTATATCTTCCCCTAAAGACTATTCTACGTGTCCATCACCTTCTCAGTGATAAAGTTTTTTCTCAAGTTCCTTTTGACTTTCCCTCCTTTCATCTTCTTATGATGACCCCACACACTTAAGCTTTTCATTGTATGAAAAATGCTACTTCCTGTTACTTCATTGAAACTTGCTAGATTTTAAAATGTTTGCATCATATCTCCCCTTTCCTTTATTTTTTTCTATGTATGTTTATAATGCAGGCCATTTTGGTAGCCTTTCTTTAAATTGTCTTTACCATGTGAATATCCATATATAGATGTCATCTCCAGAACTGTATGCAGTATACAAGATGAAGTTTCACAAGCTTAAAGGTTCTCTGTCCTTCTATAAATTCATACAGTTTCAGTGAAGACATTGGCCTTAGGTTGCTTTTCTATGTAGTTTCTTGGATTTGTATTGTTACTATTTCAGAAGTAATGATGTAGTTGAATAAAATGGAATACTTACTGCCAGTTTCATCTGGAATTTTTACTGATCATTGCCCTTTTAAATGTTTGTTCTGTAGCTACTTGATGATAATTATTTCCTGTGGACAAAGTTCAATCTATGGAAAAGTCCCATGGGCCAAGTCATACTATTTGAAAGGTTGATGTAGGGCCAGGGCCATCTATCTTGGCTATAGATGCCATATATAACAGGCTCAGTTATACAAATTGAGCAATTTGAAATATACATATGTGTATATATATATATAGAGAGAGAGAGAGAGAGAGAAGGAGAGAGAAGAAAAAGAGAGAGAGAGAGTACAACTGCATATTGAATGTGTAATATGGATTGGTCGGCTAGTTCTGAGTACTATACTTATATATATATATATATATATATATATATATATATATATATATATATATATATATATACATATACAAATGTCTCCCCTATTTTCTATTCCTGTCCAGCTTAATTTATCCTATTTATTGCAGTAATAGTCCTCAGCCAGGGGCCATGCACCACAGCTCATTCTGGAACCCACAATCATGGGTCCTAAATCTGGTTAATAGGTGTCACTATTGTGCGATAACTATGATAGCCTCTCTAGTCCTGGCTGACCCAGGACATGCAGACACACATATTTACTTGTACAGGTCATTGGTGAGACCTCACCTGGAGTACTGTGTTCAGTTCTGGAGACCGTATCTCAAAGGAGACAGAGACAGGATGGAGGCGGTCCAGAGAAGGGCGACCAAAATGGTGGGGGGTCTCCATCAAATGACTTATGAGGAAAGGTTGAAGAACCTGAATATATATACCCTGGAGGAAAGGAGGAGCAGGGGATGATATGATACAGACCTTCAGATACTTGAAAGGTTTTAATGATCCATGGTCAACAACAAACCTTTTCCATTGGAAACAATTTAGTAGACCTAGGGATCACGGTTTGAAACTCCAGGGAGGAAGACTTAGAACCAATGTCAGGAAATATTTCTTCACTAAGAAGGTGATGGATGCCTGGAATGCCCTTCCAGAGGAAGTAGTGAAGACTAAAACTGTGAAGGATTTCAAAGGGGCATGAGATAAAGACTGTGGAACCCTAAAGGCCAGAGGATGGGAATAAATAAAAAAGCTTAATCAGCATAGAGCGGCAGCTACTACCCTTAACGGAAACATGGGAGTAACTTGCACGTAGCAGCAGTAACTACCTTGGGAAACTTGCTGGGCAGACTAGATGGACCATTTTGGTCTTTTTCTGCCATCATTACTATGTTACTATATAAACACACATGCACACAAAAATCAGTTTTGATATACATTCTGGGAACAGGAGTTACAGCATTGTAACTATAGCCTAGATTCTTTGAAGATTGTGATAACTTTGACTTGGACTCATATGAAGACCTATAAAAGGTCTTACAACCTGCAGAGAGTCCAGAATGATGATAACACATTCTACCTTATATTGTATTGAGATATTTATAGAGAAGATAATAAGATTGCTTATGATATCCCAGAAATAATCAGGAAAATAAAGTTAATAGTGTAGCTCAACATACTGCATTTTGTACAAGGTTAATTCTATCCTACAAATATTGTCAGACATTTACTGCCATGTAGCCCAGAATCTTATTTATTGTAGCTTAGAAGTCAGTTTTTCTAAGGGTTTGGATGACAAACTTTGAGTTAGACTCCTGAATTGGCCTTTTTGCAATTTTACTCGGGTTGAATGTCTACAAACAGCAAAATCTACTTTTTAATAAGTCAAATGTGTGCTCTATCACAGAGCAATTTGATGAGTGTGCTTCATTGTATCTCCTCTCTGCTGATGTCCAAGGTCCAGGAACAGGGGTGATAATTTGTGGCTGGCAACCATATCCTGCATCACATGAGCATGAGCAACAGATAAAGTGCCTGTGAAATGCTGGATGCTCACTATATTATGCATAGCAAAGCTTATCAAGAGAGGGTTAGCAGCACAGCCCTTAAATTACCTTAGCCTTAAGAGTATAGGTGCGTGCTACAGTCACACAATACACTATAGAGGTTTGGCAACGATATATTTAATAACTTCCCTTTAAAGCTATGGCAATGAGCACTATGTAAAACTTGTGAGTGAGCCACAACAAGCCAACCTTGTCACATAATTCAAAGTGTTAATTGTAAAACCTCCCCAAGTCTGCCACTACTTTGTGATGCCACACCCAAGCAGTAATGAATTCAAAAGAACATGGGATAAACACTGTGGTTCCCTAAAGGCTAAAGGTTCAAAATGAAGATATGGGTGAATTGGTGTGTGTGTGTGGGGGGGGGGGGGGGGGGGTAACATGAATAGAACTGTAGTTACTGCTGTTAACAGAAGGCATGGGGGTAACCTTCATGGAATGGAAGTTACTACCCTTACAGATGGTTTGGAGTAATCTGCATGAAGTGGAACTTATAACCATAAGCAGCTTTCTGGACAGACTGGATGGACAATTTGGTCTTTATGTGTCATCATCAAGGTGTTACTATATTATAAGGTATCTCTCCATAATAACAGAATGGACATTAAATGATTGCTGTGCTGGTGGACCCTTGGACCAAGAGGGGGTTGGCGCTACCTGTAGGGAGGAGCCCCACAGGTCCCCACTGTTGGTAGGCAGAGCTGGTGGAAGCAGAGGCCCAGCTGGAGCTTCACCACTACCAGCCCACGTTCCCCTTAGGTTGAGCTCTCGGGTGCCGGGGCCGGCTGGACTTAGGTAGGGCCTCTACAGAGGTGGAAGTCCAGGTAGTTGCGGCCAGTATGCTGAAGAGTCAGCAGAGGAACAGTCAGAAGTCTGGGGAAGCTAAGGCAAAGTAGGCATACAGGCAGGCAGCAAAGCCCGAGGTCAGAGTCCAGGCAGTGGTTGAGGCAGGTGGTGAGAAGCGCAAGGTCAAAGTCCAGTCCAGATTTAAGCCAGGTTCAATCTGAAAGAGAAACAAGGAAGGAGGTAAGGATCACAGGCGAAGGATGGGACGCGGGAGCCAGACGAAGGTAGGCAGGACCAGGAAGATAAATTCAGAAAATTAACGAAAGAGCTGGGGAACCAGGAACTCAAGAAGCAAGGAAGAGGCTATGGGAACCAGGATGCAGGCAAATCACTATTCCAAAGGAGTCGACCTATTGCCAAGGCAAGGGTTAGAGGCAGGAGCTGGCCTAATAGGTCTAGAGCTGATGATGTCATCAAGGGGCAGCAAACGCTGTTTCCCGCTGCTGTCCTTTAAGACGGGTAGAATCAGCTAGCGCACATGTCTAGGGAGGCGGCACGTGGGGCCTGGAGGAATCACGGCGGCAGCCATGTGAGAAAGAGGAGGGTTTCGTTTGAAGCAACAGCGTGGCGGGTGTGATCTCCCTGGCGTCAGGGAACGCTGCGATGAGTGCATCGGCTCGTGGGGGGCCGTGAGCCGCCAAGCGCAACAATGATTCAAGTGTGCACATCTACAGTATCTACATACTTTAGTACACAGTACATACCAGCCAAACCTTATTATTTCTGGCCCTATAAACATGCCATGCAAATAAGTCTTTGTGTCAGCAGTACATGACAGTTAGGGTTTGGTATTAAACAACACTAAAGCAGGTGATCTTTCTCAAATGCTACCATCTTTGACCATACCTAAGTTGCCTTGTCTCCCCATACTTGCTACTGAATACCACTTCTGCCAGGAAGTCATCGCTGCCTACAACACCAGTGAGTTACCATCTCTCCCATAGAGATATAAATACTAGGGATGTGAATCGTTTTTTGACGATTTAAAAAAATTGTCGATATTTTTTAAACCGTCAAAAATCGTTAGAGTGCGCGATACAATACAAATTCCCCCGATTTATCGACAAAAATCGTTAAATCGGGCACAGGAATTATTTGGGGGGAGGGCGGGAAAACCGGCACACCAAAACAACCCCTAAACTCACCCCGACCCTTTAAAACCAATCCCTTACCCTCCCCCACCCTCCCGAACCCCCCCAAAATGTTAAATTACCTGGTGGTCCAGTGGGGGGGGTTCCGGCGCGATCTCCCGCTCTCGGGCCATCGGCGCTATTTTGGCTGCCACTAATATAAATGGCGCCGATGGCCCGATAAAAAAACAACCCACCTGACCTTTTAAACTGACCCCCTTAGCCTCCCCCACCCTCCTGACCCCCCTCAAAACCTTTTAAAATTACCTGGTGGTCCGGGGGGGCTGCGGGGAGTGATCTCCCGCTCTCGGGCCATCGGCTGCCACACATAAAGATGGCGCCGATGGCCCTTTGCCCTTACCATGTGACAGGGTATCCGTGCCATTGGCCGGCCCCTGTCACATGGTAAGGGCAAAGGGCCATCTGCGCCTTTTTTTTTAAGATGGCGCCGGCCATCCAGTGCTCCTACCATGTGACAGGGACCGGCCAATGGCACGGATACCCTGTCACATGGTAAGGGCAAAGGGCCATCGGTGCCTTTTTTTTTAACGCAGCTGATGGCCTGGGAACAGGAGATCGCTCCCCGTGGCCCCCCTGGACCACCAGGTATGTGTAAAAAGTTTTGGGGGGGGTCGGGAGAGTGGGGGAGGCTAAGGGGGTAATTTTAAAGGGTCTGGGTGAGGTTTTTTTTATCGGCGCGGGCCTCACTAAAAGAAATTAGTGATGTGAATTGGAATCGGAACCAATCCCAATTCACATCTCTAACGATCAGATTTCCCCCCTCCCCCCCCCAGCCGAACCCGATCATTAAAACGATCGGGCACACGATTCACATCCCTAATAAATATCTATCTAGTGTAGGACATTATGGCTAGTTTCTCTCTCTCTTTCTCTCTCGGCCAAAATTCCCATCCCAATATCCTCTCATTTGCATTGCACCAAACATTATGGTGCATTAAAGGTGTTTTTTGCATGCGAAAACACCATATAGCACTTTGATAAATGACCCCCTTTGTTAATTACAACACTCCCAACCCCGCCCTCCCCAAAACTTGCCTAAAGTTTCTGGTGGTCCAGCGGGGGTCCTGGGAGTGATCTCCCACTCTCGGGCTGTCGGCTGCCAGTAAACAAAATGGCACCGGTGGTCCTTTGCCCTTACCATGTGACAGGGGCTTTCGGCGCCGAGAAAAAAAAAGACTCGTTGGAAAACAAAATTTTCCACGGGTTGCCCGATCCATAGCCTGATCCATTATAAAAAAAATGATGCACATACCTATTGTTTACCCTGTCTATCTATTTTTCCTGAGTTGGCCACACAAGGACCTAGTTGCTGCTGTAAACAAAAAATGTTATTCTCAAAATGGTCAGCTAACAGATTACAATCTGATGATCTGAATCCACAGAATCATATTTCAGGGTCAATTGACTATTTTGAAAAGGTCCAAGGGTTTGTTGAGTGAGTGACCCAACTTATTCATATAATAGGATCTCTTTGCATTGGCAAAACAAAGACGATAGGCTTTTAAAGCTTCATTATATGCGTCCAAAGATGGCGCATCTTTCCTTTTCCTCCAAAGCTTTTCTAATTTTCTTAAGTGGCATTTTGCCTCAGCAACCTCATGCGTAAACCACCATGCACACTTTCTATTTTCTCTTCCTATAACTTCAGAGGTAGGGGCAACTTGATCATATGTTCATATTAAGGAAGACTGCCACATTTCAGTCATTTCTGAAAGAGATAACTCTGCCCAATTAACACTGGAGATCTTTCCCACCCACTCACTGCAAACACCATTCTTAGCCCCCACCCCCACACTAAGCTCAAGGTGAGCCTAACTCAAAAGTTCCCAGGTATGCTTATCGCAGCCTGCCGCAGCCTCATCATGCCTCATGTGCTGATCCTGATGCTGGTGTCATCTCATCTCAGCCCACTGCCACTTCCATGTGCTGTGTCTTCTCTTGGGGCTTCTGCCTCCATGCTGGTGTGTCTTCTCCTGGGTCTCATGTGTCCATGCCGGGTCTCTTTGGTCCTGGTCTTCTGCCTCCATGCTGTGCTCTACTGCCTTGGCCCTTATACTGTCTCCTTGAGTGCACTCTTTCAACATGAACTATCTGGGGCCTTTGGGTTAACAGCACATAGTTGTGCTGTTATTAGCTCTAACATTAAAGCTTTACTGTAACTATTGGGGTGCCACTTCCACTTTCTATGTTCTTTGCTGTAATCATGATTTTGTACTTTATTTCACACTTTTTCAGCACTTCAAAGCGGATCACATTCAGGCACTGTAGGCATTTCCCTGTCTGCAGTGGACTTACAATCTAAGGCCAGGATTCATCATTCCGTGCAGAATGATGAAGCCTGCGCTAAAGGGGGTGGGGGCGAAGGAGGGGGTGGACAGGTGATAGACTGCAGCCAATCGCACCATGGCGGTGAGATTTCATCTGCCGCGGTACAGCTGGCTGCAGGCTATCGCAGGCATAGCGCCACCATAAAAGGTGGTGCTGTTCCCTGCAGTATTGCCGGCGATTGTGTTTGAAACATTATCGCCGGCAGCAGTACCGTGCCAACTCCTCCCTAACTCCACCCGACTCCTCCCCTTCCCCTAATTTTAATATTACTGCTGCGAAAAGTCCCTTTTTGTGTGCGATAAGGGCCTTTTCGCGTGTGATAAGGGCCTTATTATGTGCATTAGGCCCTAATGCACACGATAATTGTTTAGAAAATAGCCCCCTAAGTTTGTAGAGGCAATGGAGGGTAAAATGACTTGCCCAAGGTTACAAGGAATGACAGCAAGACTTGAACCCTGCTCTCCCCGGTTCATAGACCGCTGCTTAATCATGGAGGAACATACTGCTGGTTTTGGGTGCTGCACTTTTGCTGCCAGGGATGGGATCCATCAGTTCTAGAGGACGCATATAAAGAGCAGGTAGTAAAACACTGCATGGAGCGGCAGTAGCCACAGAGGCATTAACGGAGCGGGATGCCAGTGGCCGGTGGTAGGTGTCCACCTTCACAGAGTAGAAGGATGAAGGGCATCCATCTCCCAATTAAAAAAAGAAAAGAAAAAAAAGAAAAAAAAACAGGGATGGGTTCATGGGCTTATAGGTATTACCAATTATTAGGCTTTTCAATATTTGATGATAGTTAATGTGACTTTCAAGGCATTCTTCACTTTCGGTGCATGTCCGGCATGACTCCTTGCTTCAATGACAGGGGAAAAGAAAAACTGATACTTCACACATTTCCAGCATTGCCCTCTGCTTCATGGCAGAGAGCTATGCTGCCGCTTACCCAACTAATCAAACTTAATATTTCACTTGGAAGCAGCTCCAGCACTGCTCTCTACATTAATGGTGGGGGTGAAAAGGGAATTAGAACATAAGGTTACTAAGAGCCAAGAGAAACAGTTAAGTATGAGAACAAATGTGTGAAGCTTGCTGGGCAGACTGGATGGACCGGTTGGTCTTCTTCTGCCGTCATTTCTATGTTTCTATATATGTTTCTATGTTTCTGTCCGTGCCCCTGTTCTGCTAATGCCCAGCTTTAGATGGCTCTCTCACCTTGGTAGAAAGCAAGATAGAGAGGAACAGCAGGTGATGCCATATGCTCTCCCAATTTCAATTTCTTATGACTTGTGCCAGCTTCCATTCCTGGGTTTCTGTGGCTAAATAAGTCTCTTTTAAGTTTAGGGGCAGGATTCTCTTTTTTGTTTTGTTTGCTGCTACTAGTACTGCTTGTACTTCTCATAGGCTAGCTCTGCAGCACCATCTTGTCCTCCATCCTATCATTTTTCTGCTCACTGCCATTCCCTCGTTTCCCCTTTGATCACTGTGGCATGATGGAATTAGAAGTGGCAATATAATGTATTGATATTGTTGTACAAGCATTCACCAGTACCACTCTAATACTCACTGTCTGGTATATGCATTCAATCAAATTGACAGACTGGGTTCACCTCAGATCTTAGCAAGCACAGTGTCAACTTGCCAAGCAGAGTTAGCAGCTTGCCAGTGGCACAAACTTAGTCTCTGTCTTTCTAGGACTATCCTTCACAGTGTGTGAAAATATGTCTCTGTCACATACATACACACAGAGTATGTGCATGCACTGCTGACTGATTCATTTTGCACAATCACATGTGCACACACACAAAACTGTTAGAAAGAGAATAAACTGAGAAGGCGGGCAAGGCTGTGTGGAGTCGGATAGACAGACGTGCAAAAAAATCAGTGTTTATTACTTCTTTATCTGCAGTCCACTACCCTGCCCCAGTGAAGAGATAGAAAGCAGTGCCTCTGTTTGTCATAGTGAGATCACTATGACTGTAGCAGTAAAAAAAGCTCTTTCCAACACCAACATTTTTATCTCTACTTTTTTAAAGGTTTTCTTTTACTCTAGACAAGTTTTCTCTATGAGATCCAACAGAGAAAATTGAGTTTCTTTGCACATACTCCAACCTTTCAGCATCACTTGATCCAGAAACCAGCTACAGGCTTCACCTTGATTGTTCTTCCATCCTTTCTATGTGCCAACTTCTCCTGACTCCATCCTGGCTGCTACCTCACACAGATAATGGTTCAGTTCTGTAGTTCACAGTTTCACTGCAGCTTTCTCAGTGCAGAACGTTTCAATGTGGCATAGACTTGAATGAAAAACATAAACAAATGAAATGAAAATTTAGCAATCATTCATTTATTTTAGAGGTCCATGAATGAAGCAAAAATGGTCTTATTCATT
Organism: Rhinatrema bivittatum; assembly: GCF_901001135.1. Lineage (NCBI taxonomy): Eukaryota > Metazoa > Chordata > Amphibia > Gymnophiona > Rhinatrematidae > Rhinatrema > Rhinatrema bivittatum. The sequence goes on from NC_042616.1 coordinate 76,652,894, forward strand.
GCATTTTATCCATGTGTTTCAAATAAATTCACATCCCTAGTAAGAAGAGGTGTTCCTAGGGATAGAGTTGGAGTGGGACTTGCACTTACATGCACTCATTTAAATTTAAAAACTACACACCTAACTTTATCCAGAAAAAAACACACACACACACACGCCTTTGAAAATCCAAGTACACTACATCTACCGGTTCACTTTTATCTTCATGTTTATTAACCCCTTCAATAAAGTGAAGCAGATTTGTGAGGCAAGACTTGCCTTGGGTAAAGCCATGTTGACTTTGTTCCATTAAACCATGTCTTTCTATATTTTCTGTGATTTTGATCTTTAGAACACTTTCCACTATTTTTCCTGGCACTGAAGTCAGGCTAACCGGTCTGTAGTTTCCAGGATTGCCCCTGGAGCCCTTTTTAAATATTGGGGTTTCATTAGCCACCCTCTCGTCTTCAGGTACACATACACATACAGACACAAACAAATACTCCACCAAGCAGTCAAGACAGAGAGCCTCTTTGCCATTCAGCTGAATTCCTTTGAAAATTGCCCTCCAAGGGGCCGATGCAATAAATTTGCATAGAAAGCGGGCTCTGAACAGTCAGCGCCCGCTTTCTTAACATGCCCCAGGCACCCCCAAGGGGGGCGCCATGCAATATTTAAATTAGGGGGTCACATTAGTAAGGAGGCGCTAGGGTTGCTTGCGCGCCCCTATGTGCCTCCTTGCTAAGGCGAACCCTATCGGCGTCGGTGGTCCGCCGGTTAGGAAAACCGACGCCAAGTTTATCGGCGTCAGTTTCCCTAAACGTCGCACGGCCAGGGGGTTCAGGAAACAGATGCTTGTCATTCAAGTGTCTGTTTCCTGCACCTGACTGCCAGTGGGGGGTTTTTTTCTCTATTTTTTAACTTTATTTAGTTTCACTTTTCCTCCTACTTAATATCGCAAGGCAGGCAGGCGTTAATTGCTGAGTGCTAGATGTGCGACCTAGACACAGATTTTTTTTTTTTTTTTGCATCGGGAGTGAACGCTAATAGCCTCAATCAAATGCATTTGCATGTGATTAGCGCTATTAGACTCACTCCGCGTTGGACGCGCATTGAATAGGCGCTAATCCCCTTATTGCATTAGGGGATTCATTAGCGCCTAGTCAACCCGCGTCCGACTGATCTCACTGTATTGCATCGGCCCCCATATGAGCAACTGGTGAGCCACTCCCAGTGGGTGTTATTACAAAATTAGCCTTGAGAACCAAAAAGCAATTAATCAATACAATGGAAGGATGATGTGCACAATTTATTTTTGGATCCCTGCCTTTTTCAGATCCTGCCTTGGGGAGAAACAATGACAATGAGGTCAGAGCTGAAGGCCTGGTACCCTGTAATTGCTGTCCTGGGTAAGGTGTGCTGGGAATGCTTTGGTTGCGAGCCCAGAAGAAATGGGAAACCGTTTCTGTGAAGCTTCCAGCAAGGATTCCCTGTGGTGGTACATAGCTTTAGGCGTTTCCTACCCCGCTCACAATAACACAGTGGGAGAAAGCCAGCCAGGTGACTCACGGAGGCCCCATCCTCCCTTTACTAAACAACTCATTCCCCGGTGGACAGTTTGACAAGCTGGCATTAATTTTTTTTTCCCAAGATCACCTTAAAAGAGCACATTCTAAATAAACAAAAGCCTTTTAAAGAGGGAGTTGGTCACGAAGAGAAAGACATGGCAGAAACAGACCACATCCTTTTTCCTCTCCGAGGCCTATGCTCTTGTCAGGGAATAGGAAGTGTCACAAAATCAATCGTTTCAAAACAACATGAAAGACAGCTAAATATAGCTTATCGCTCACCATTTCTTTGAGAAATTTGGAACTGAATTATCCAAGAAGAGATTTTAGTCTGCCACATAATGTACAGTGAAGCCTTTAATAATAATGAGTATGCCATAGGTAAATAGCTTATGCTTTCTATTAACGCCTGCAAGTCAAGGAAGGAAGTTTGTTTCCAAGTCAGACCAGCACAGGGGTCAGCAGTAACAAGGACTTCAAGGGTAATGAACCTCTCATTTGCCAGTAAACAAACATCAAAAGATTATCCCATTCTGGAAATACTAAACATATCGTGGCAGTGGTGGTCTTCAAGCAGCTCCTGTCCTCGCCTGCCGTAGAGTGATCGGGTTTCCACAATCTCCATCACAAATGTGCAGGAGCTATATGTAAAACTTCCAAACCAAGAGATGGATGTACTATAGGGATTTTGTTTTTTCTCATTTTCAGAAGAATTTTCGATGCCCTTCACTCATGTAAATAGCAATTTTCTTGAGTGTATCAGTGTGTCTCAAAACTGGCCACTTCAGAAAGGTTAAAAAGTTCATGCGGGATTCATGATGTGTGTACTCTAACTCACATTAAAAAAAAAGTGGCATTTCTGGGGGCATGTGCAGCTCTGGGGAGTAAAGTGTGTAAGCTGAATGTAATTTTCAATTCTGCGCAGAGCTTTTTCCCTCCCTTTCCTCTGTCCACGGAGTAATTGTGTTACCATGCACCATGAACATTTTCTTTGAAAACTGCCTGCTGGCTACCTGTGGGCTTTCCATCTAGGTGGGCTACTGAAAATTGCTTCCTTTGTATCCATAGAAAAATGCTATGCACTCCAGAATAAATCATAATATATAATTCTTAATTTTAAATAATGCTCAGTGATCTAACTGAATACGTAGGGAGGGCAATTTCCAAAGCAACTTTTAAAAATTGCCCTCAGAATTACAGGAAGGGGTCAGCAGCAACCTTCACCTTCCACTCCATCTGCAATGGGGGAAAAAGGAAGCAATTTGCGGCAGTTCAAAAGAGTTCGGAAAATTGACGCTGGCTTCTACGGGACCGCATGCTAATTTTCAAAGGGAAACCTCCCCCAGAGTTTCTCTTTGAAAATTCAGGCCAGCAGAGAAAAGCAGGTACTTTATACCTGTGTACATTGTACCCACTTTGAAGAAGATGCAAAATGCATGCAGGAAACTAAGCGCTAGGAGGTCAATATTCAAAGTCATTTAGACCGATAACTTAGGAGTTATCGGTCTAAATGGCTAGTTTTGAATTCTCCCTTTTTTTATCTGACTAAAGAATAGCCTGCTAAATCTTTATCAAGCTACAATTTAGCCAAATAAGAAAGGTGCCTGTTGAGGGCATTCTGGGGTGGGGCAGAGTTAGGGGAATAACTTATCCTCCTAACTCCATTAGAAGTTAGATGCATAAGTGTTATGACTACCGGCCGCGGCAAGCCGCGACCAGGACCTACCACTTGCCCCAGGGCCCGGACGGACCCTCGGCGCTGAGGCGGACTTCGAGAGTTCCTTCAGCGGCAGCAGCCGCTGCTGCCCCAAGATGGCCACGGCGTTCCTCCCCGCGCGGCTAAGCTCTGCCCCCCTGACGTCTGCTAGGGCCGCACGGGCGGCTATGGCTTGTAATTTAAAGAATCACTCACAGGAAGTGGGCTGGTCCCTTCCTGCTGCATCCAATTTGGCTGGAGACTATTTAAGGCAAGGTCTGTACCCTCAGACCTTGCCTTGAAATCTTGGCTCCTGAGTTTGTTCTTGTTCCTGGTTCCTGATTGATTTCCCTGGGCTTGATTCCGGGACCGGCTGACGTTTCTCCTGGCTATCGATCCCTGGCTTGGCGACGATACTCTCTGGCTCTCGACTCCTGGACTGGCTGCGGACATCTCTGGCTCTCGACCCCTGGACTGGCTGCGGACTTCTCTGGCTCTCGACCCCTGGACTGGACTTCTGAGGGATCCTCGGGGTTGGCTCTTCGACCCGCTGAAGGCGTCAGCTACTGTTTTCTCGACCCGCTGGAGGCGCCAGCATCTGGACTACACGACCAGCAGGAGGCACCTGCATCCAGATCTTCTTCAGTCCTACCTGCAATCCCGAGGATCGGCCTCGCCTACCGACGGTGGCCTAATCGGACATCGCCGGACCAAGGGTCCACACCTCTGATCGTAACAATAAGTTATTTGCCTAACCCTAGACCTGCCCAAGAACATAACTTTAGTCTTAATTGGCTGTATTCAATAGAATATAGCTAGTAAAGAGGTGATATAAAGCTTAAAAAAAAAGATCCCTCCTCTTTCCACCCACCCAAGGTCCAAATCCTGAGCTTGTAGCCCCTCACTCCCCCCACCCCCACCCCCACCCTCTGCAAGCTCTCATTATCTAACATTTTGAAAAATCTAACTGGCTAGGTTGGTTCTGGTCTCTCTCACCTCTCTCCCCTCCCCTCCTGCTCCCAAATTCAGTCAAAAATAAACAAAACGGGTAAGCTCCAGGCCCCGCCACCTCCTCCCACTCCAACCCTTACCCTCCGGATACCTGAATCTCTTTTAATCATCAGCCAGGCTCCTGGCAGTGGCCTGGGCTTGTCCCTTCGAGAATTACAGAGCATCTACCCTGGAAGGTCCATATTCAGAAGCATTTAGACTGATAACTCGGAAGTGAGCCGGCTAAATGAATATTTGGGCACATAGCCTGCTCTATTTTGGTCAGTTAATAAGTTATCTGGCTGGAATTTAGCCGGCTAACTTCGGGGCAAACAGCTGTCCTAAAGTAAGCTAGATAAAGTTAGCTGGCTAACTTTAAAATAGGCGGCTGTATTCAATAATGCGGCTGCATTACTGACAATACCTCCAAAGTCAGCTGGATTAGTTTATCTAACTAACTTTGCCTCCTGAGAATGACTGCCTATGGACCTCAGTGTGTGCAGTATCTAATGCATATTCATTGTAGGTGTCCTGAAAACTAGACTGGCTGTGGAGTCACCAGGAAGCCTTGGTGTAGATCCTGTCCTTCTTGCACTGAATGTCATGAGGCAAGACGTGACAAACTTACCAGATTTGGCACAAGGACCCTTCCGGGATTGTCGTCTCTGAGGAGCAGCTGCAGGAAGGTGGATGGTTGGTTGTTGATCAGGGTGGCCAGTGCAGGTGCTGCATCTAACAGCCATGCCAGGTTCTCCGTCAGTCAGTGAACATGAGTGAGTGAGGCCTGCCTTTTTATACTGTGTCCAGCGTCACCAGTAGGGTAGCAGATTATTAGCATTTAAAGGAGCCGTTGTTTTTTGTGTTGCCTGTACACAGCTGACAAACAAATTGTGCTCTTTGGTGATTCTAAACAGTTGGCTTGAAAGAAGGGACAAGCAGATACACTGGCAACAGTCACTCTTTGGCCTCCATGTATCCATTGACTGATGAATGTCATGGAGGACTAATATGCATCCCTGTTCACAGCAGTGACAGCAGGAGGTGTGTAGGATATCTTAGCCTGTCCTAAAAGGCACCATGCCAGCCAATATGTATGTAGAAGCTTGTAAGTGTGAGAGGGGAGGAGGAATGTAACATTCACTGTATTCTGGCATGAGTGCTGGTGATACAAGGTAGTTGATGTGGTGCTGGAACTCATATCTTACTGATCAGGCTTCAATGGCCAGTGCCTTTAACCTTGCTGGCCTGAATATAAGGGTCTTATGATGTTGTAAGCCCATAACATATGTAGACACAGGTCGAAGAGTGCCTAGTGTGTATAGAATAAAACTATGTGAGTGTGTTTAATGTCATGTGAGTTTTGACCCTTCTTGGAGAGGACAACGATAATAAATAAGTAAAGGCTGTAGAATAAAGATTTTGTAGATGGGAGAAAGTGTGTGGGGTTTTTTTTTACTTTTAGGCACATGCCGCCCTTCTATTCCAGCAGCTTTTAATGCCCAGCAGCTTGCTAAAGCTTTACCAGTTTGTTTTGTGGCTGTACTAAGGAAATTCTTTTCCATATGTACGAGAGCTGGGGTTTTCAATTAATTTCCATGCAGCTGGGGTGAATAAGTATTTCAGAGAATATGCAATGAGGATGTCTAAAGATCATTCTGTGGGCAGATATATTTGGCTTCTTGCTCTTAGTTCTTGCTGACATCACAGCCTGAGCATGCTCATTTTAATTTCCCCACCTTTTTGTATAGGTGACCAATGTCATTCATTCAACTATTCAAGTCCTAAAAAAGGATAAACAGATTTATGCCTAGGAAAATGTGCATTTAATATAGTCCAAGACTCAGAGTGGTACAGGCCCAAAGTGCTGCATTATACACTCAGTCTTGTCATTTTCATCCTCTGCGAAACCTTCCATGAAGACACTGCTCCAGCTCTGAACAGCTAATTGCCTCCTTACCAGCCTTAAATGGGTGAATCAAGTTGTGGGTTTTTTGTTATTTGTTGTAGTATAGTATCAGAAGTTGTCAAGCTTCTATATCTGGCAGCTTGTCACCTACGGACCCGAAAAACTAGATAGACTATACAGGATTGGTCTTTTTCTGCTGTCATCTACTACATTATGCTAATAAGTACTTATACAAAAAAGTGAAAACCCAAACGGTGACAAAACACTGAAGCAAAATTTCACCAACAATAGCAATGCTGAGTAAATGTTTTCTGTATGTAAATACTTTACACTAATGGACTTCATACAATGGACACTTAGACCTCACCACTGAATGTGGTGTCCTACCTCTTATGTCCATAAGTTATTATGTCATGGTTATTTAGATTAGTGTATCCAGAACTGCCAGTTAAACCAAACTAAGTCACCATAACTTTCTTATGTCATCCAGCAAGTACAGCTCTTATGGCATCCAGCAAGTAGTATATACAGTACTTAAGTTTTTTAAGCAAGGCTCTCATCAACCTTTCTTGATCAATTTCACACATCTCCTCAAGTCCTGCTCTATGTTACTGCACCTCACTTAGCAAGTCCTATGTATTTCGTTTTTTCTGCATCTGCTTATCTTTGGCCCAATCTAGCCCCAACTGCTCAATGCTATCCATTGTTTAATACTATATTATGTTTAATTTAATTTAATGTTACCTAAATGTTCTATATTCCTAATGTTTTATTCAAAGTTTATTCAATGTTTCATGTTCTATGTAACGCTCTCATGCGAGGTTATTGTTTCACTGTAAACCGGTTTGATTTGTATCCCATGCAAGAAGATCGGTATATAAAAATTAAAAATAAATTAAATAAATAAATAAGAGATAGCACTTCAGTTTGGTCAGTTCCTGTGGACTTTAAGAGTGACTCTACAAGCTCATGTTAAAGTTTATTTTCTTTGGAGATTTAAGATAAGTTTTATTGGATTTATCATACTTACTTTACCTCTAGTGTATAAAGAATTTTTTATTTCCAACAAAAAAATAGTGAAAAATATACAGACCGGGAATTCTTGGACATTGGGTTTATCCTGGGCCAATGATTATAAAATACACAGGCACTTGTTTCATTCATAAGACGTAGGACACCGCATTCAGTGGTGCAGTCTAAGTTAGTGTAAAGTATTTATATATAGAAAATATTTTCACAGCATTGCTATTGATGAAATTTTGAGTTTGTTGAATAAGTACTTATAGGCATTTATGAACATAGCTGAACTAATCAAAACCACTTCATGTTCTGAGTTCTGGTTATAAGGCTAAGTACCTCTCTAAGGGGGTCATTTTGTAAGCGTATCGCACGCGAAAAGGGACATTTCGCATGCGATAGCTAGATCGGGGTGGAGTCGGGACGGCGTCGGCACCGGAAGAGGAGGAGTTGGGGCGGCGTCGGGGCGGACGCTGCGGAAACATCGCTGGTGGCGATAAGGTAAGACCCCTTATCGCTGCCAATAGCGCGCCCAATAGTACCACCTTTCACAATGGCGCTATTGGGTGCGAAAGCCGGCAGGTCCGCCCCCCCGTTACCGTGGATTCACAACATCTGCGATCTTAGAAAATCTAGCCCTAAGTTATCCAAGCTCTGCTCCTTCCCTCTGCTCTGGAACTGTTTGATAGTCTTCCTCTGTGATTCTTTGAAATCATTCTTTACATAAATTCTGGGATAATTTTATATTTTTTCTATCCATGATCTTGCATGGTATCTCTCTATCAACATCCTTCACAGACCAATGCTTTGTCATTACAGACTGTGGGAGTCAACACCTTCCTTACCACCACCTCCTCCCCTAATCTTGTCCCACCCCTCCCCATGTTGTTCTGACATTCATCCTAAGTGGCAAAGACAGGAAGGCTTCCTTCATTGCTTCCCTGGATCCAATAGTACAGTACAGCTTATAGCTCATTACTTTTTAGATCGAAAGATGTAAATCATTCCTATTACTGGGTTTTATTGTCTTACATCCCCATCCCTCTTTTCTTTAGCAAACATTTATAAACCCAGCTTACAGGAAACATTCATGAAAATGTTTACATTGATTACTGAGTGTGGGTTTTAGAATGTTGCAAAGTAAATTCGCTTCATTTTCCAGCACTTTGCATGACTAACATTAATAGGAAACGCACACATCATGTTTGAGGATCCTGAGAATTAAAATCATTTTTGAATGGCATTCATAAAAATGTTGATGGAATAAGCATATTATTTGCTAATTCCAGAGGAAGAAAATCTAACTGAAGATGAGGATGTTCAAGGCAATGAGCATGGCCTAGAGATGAGGGGAAATGTGTGGTTTCAGTTTATTTATCGCAGTCTTGGCAGCCTAAAAGTGCTACCATTCAAAGCTGAATAATGTCAGAAGAGGTCGTTTCCAACACACTTTGCAAGGAGTGTCCAACAATCTCAGCCGGAAAAACAGCTTGTTTACAGCTCAGATCGTGATGTGTTTTCCCTGCTCACTTGATACTCTTCCCTTGTGATGGAAAATGTTAAACTGGAATACAAAAAAAAATAATAGTTATTTGCTGCAAGAGCATTTTGTGTTTTGTAGGTATGGTAATACTTCTCTGAAGAAGTGAACAGGCTGATGTGCAAGCCAAAGCTCCCTAAATATACACAGCATACCAAGCCCTTTGTTAAGTGTTTTGCCCTCCTTGTTGGTGTTGCCGGCCTTTGTATAAAACCCTTAAAAAATGCATGCAATGCACACTTGGTTGTTATGGATCCCTTTGGAAGCAGCAACGAGCATGCTTATGATAATTCAGCGATTCAGCGTTAGGGAACCAGTCACTTACGGTATGTGGGCTCTTTTGCATGCCTGAGATGACTTGCTCTGCCTGTTAAGCAAGAAGGGTAATAATAACGCTTATCATTCTCATAGCATTTCTGGATGTATTCAGCACTGGTGACAAGTATTCGGGTATGACAAACCCCTGCCCAGAGAGCAATACAATCTAAGTGGGTATGTGAGGCAGCGGGAGATAAATAAAGCTTGCCCAGGATCACAAAGATTATCAAGAGGGGACGTGAGATTTGCATCTAACCATCTCTGACATTGTTACTTTTGCCTTTTACCTCTTGCCCTTGTCTTCCCCCAACAACCATTTTATGCTGTTTGATAGCTCTTTTCGTAATGTCTGATGAAAAACATTTGCGCTTGTGTTCTCAAAAATGTTCCAAATGCAAATGGCTAAATATTACATGCTGCATTCATTTTTTAAATTTGTTGACCAGGAAAGCCAGGCTGGAAAACATGTCTTGTTTTTAAAGGGACCCATTTTTATGAATTTGAAAAATGCACAAAACGTTCTTTGTTTCAACAAGTCAGATAAAGCGTACAAATGGATAACTAGGGGGAAACCTGGGAACACTGAATCACAACTGAAGAGATTTCAGCATAAATGAATATGAACATGTGTCGGGCTAACAGCTGCTATATGGTGAATTTAAGCATCTGAGCTCTAGTCTACTGCAAAACAGCAACAAAGAAACCATTCAAGGGAATAACATTTGTATGCCTCAGTCTATCTGGGCTGTCATATCTCTTCAAGCATCTGGGATTCCCAAATGTTGGAAGGTTTTGGCCCTTTTTGTTTATTCAGACAGCACTCTCACTGGGATTTTCTCATCAGTGTCTATGGCAGGGCTTCCCAAACCTGTCCTGGGGACCCCACAACCAGTCGGGTTTTCAGGATATCCACAATGAATATGCATGAGGTACATTCGCATACCTTGGAGACTCAGTATATGCAAATTTATCTCATGCATATTCATTGTGGATATCCTGATGAGAGGCTGGTAATCAGCCACTAGGGTGAATTTTTGTCCTTTCAAATAGTACTGGAACACCTCAAATGCCCATTTTACTGCCTAAGTCTCCTCAATTACATAGCACAAGCTCTCTCTGGGCAGTAGATCCCCGCTGATAAAGGCGACCAAATGTTCATAGCCATCTTTTTCTTGGGTCAAGACTGCTTCCAACATAGGCATGGAGGGCCTCTTCTGACTTTGTGGAACAACTAACCTTCTTCGGGGCTTTTATTAGCTGCAAGCCAGTCAGGACTCAGCCATCTATGCAAAGTTCTGTATAAACCTCCGATAATAACCCAAGAACCCTGAAAAGGCTCTCACCTTTTTCTTGGTCTGGAGAATAGATATTCATATGATGGTTTCTAATTATCTGCCTGTGGGTGGTTTTGCTCCTTTCTTCAGGAATACCCCAAGTTTTGCATCTCTTGGCCTCTTAGTAGGAACTTCTTCAGGCTGACTGTCAGCCCCACTTTCCGTAGGCTTGTGAGAACTACCTGTAGTTGCTATAGGTGGGGTCTCCAGTCTCTGGTATAAGCCATGATGTCATCAAGGTATGCTTCAGCAATCAGTTCAAATAAGACACTTCCGTTAGCCTACAGCGTTGTCAGCCTTGGATAGAATCGTAAGATTCACGCCACGAACCTAGTAGGCAATGGCTCAACATTCACCGACGAGACATCATAAGAGGACGAATTTCCCTGATGAAAGGTCCGAGAGTGGACCTGAAACGTGGCCGCGTCGGTGACCCGCACAACCACCAAATAAGTCGGGGTGTTGCATGAGCTTTTGTTTAAGCCATAAGAGACTGCCTATTACGCCGATCTAGGTTGCCTTGAAATCATTGCTTCATACCCTTCACCGGGATTAGTTACAAGGCTGCGAGGAGTGTTTACTTGAAAAAATACTTGAAAAAATACTTTGAATTTTGGAGTGATTCACTTCACTTTTATTAATAAGTGAAACGATAAATGTCTTAAAGGATACACACAGAAAAATTCACTTTTAAAAAAAATGTTTGCACATTGACTTTGGTCGGAGGAGGTTCGTTGATGATTAGACTGACAGTCAGATCACCCTGCCGGGGATTTATGATTATTGCATATGAAACGTTCCTCTCCTTCCATAAATATTTTTTGCTTTACAACAATTGAATTACTATACTCTATATTTAGAGAATTGAGGAATTCCATTCAAGAGAAGTTATACATGCAATATGAAGGATTTGTTTTGGGTTATTCTATTATCAAGGTATGCTGCAGCATACCCACTGTGAGGGCATAGGAGATGATCAACTAAGTGCTCAAACTGTGCAGTCCAAAGGGCTGTGAATTGGAACAGTCTTTCAATGGTAGAAAAAGTTGTTTTCTCTTTTGCTGCTGGAGTTAGGGGCACCTGCCAGTACCCTTTACTTAGGCCCAGAGTGGATATAAATTCAGCGGGCTCCAGCCTCTCAATGAGTTCATCCACTCATGAAATTGGAAATGTTTCCAGTTTTGAGACCCCATTGACTTTCCATAAAGTCAAGGTGAACCTAGAAGATGTGGTAGGCCTGATTGACAAACTGAAGAGTGGTATATCACCTGGACTGGATGGTATACACCCCAGGGTTCTGAAGGAACTCAAAAATGAAATTTCAGACCTATTAGTAAAACTTTGTAACCTATCGTTAAAATCATCCATTGTACATGAAGACTGGAGGGTGGCTAATGTAACCCCAATATTTAAAAAGAGCTCCAGGTGCGATACAGGAAACTACAGACTGGTTAGCCTGACTTCAGTGCCAGTAAAAATAGTGGAAAGTGTTCTAAATATCAAAATCACAGAACATATAGAAAGACATGGTTTAATGGAACAAAGTCAGCATGGCTTTACCCAAGGCAAGTCTTGCCTCACAAATCTGCTTCACTGTTTTGAAGGAGTTAATAAACATGTAGATAAAGGTGAACCGGTAGATGTAGTATATTTGGATTTTCAGAAGGTATTTGACAAAGTTCCTCACGAGAGGCTTCTATGAAAAGTAAAAAGTCATGGGATAGGTGGCGATGTCCTTTCGTGGATTGCAAACTGGCTAAAAGACAGGAAACAGAGTAGGATTAAATGGACAATTTTCTCAGTAGAAGGGAGAGGGCAGTAGAGTGCCTCAGGGATCTGTATTGGGACCCTTACTTTTCAATATATTTATAAATGATCTGGAAAGAAATATGACGAGTGAGGTAATCAAATTTGAAGGTGATACAAAATTGTTCAGAGTAGTTAAATCACAAGCAGATTGTGATAAATTGCAGGAAGACCTTCTCAGCCTGGAAAATTGGGCATCGAAAGGGCAGATGAAATTTAATCTAGATAAGTGCCAGGTGATGCATATAGGGAAAAATAATCCATGCTATAGTTACACAATGTTAGGTTTCATATTAGGATCTACCACCCAAGAAAGAGATCTAGGCGTCATAGTGGATAACACATTGAAATCATCAGTTCAGTGTGCTGCAGCAGTCAAAAAAGCAAACAGAATGTTGGGAATTATTAGAAAGGGAATGGTGACTAAAACGGAAAATGTCATAATGCCTCTGTATCGCTCCATGGTGAGACCACACCTTGAATACTGTGTATAATTCTGGTCGCTGCATCTCAAAAAAGATATAATTGCGATGGAGAAGGTACAGAGAAGGGAGAGCAAAATGGTAAAGGGAATGGAATAGCTCTCCTATGAGGAAAGAATAAAGAGGTTAGGACTTTTCAGCTTGGAGAAGAGACGACTGAGGGGGGATATGATAGAGGTATTTAAAATCATGAGAGATCTAGAACTGGTTAATGTGAATCAGTTATTTACTCTTTCGGATAATAGAAAGACTAGGGGGCACTACATGTAGTTAGCATGTGGCACATTTAAAACTAATCAGAGAAAGTTCTTTTTCATTCAATGCACAATTAAACTCTGGAATTTGTTGCCAAAGAATGTGGTTAGTGCAGTTAGTGTAGCCGTGTTTAAAAAAGGATTGGATAAGTTCTTGGAGGAGAAGTCCATTACCTGCTATTAATTAAGTTGCTTAGAAAATAGCCACTGCTATTACTAGGAACAGTAGCATGGAATAGAGGGTACTTGCCAGGTTCCTATGGCCTGGATTGGCCACTGTTGGAAACAGGATGCTGGGCTTGATGGACCCTTGGTCTGACCCAATATGGCATGTTCTTATGTTCTTATGTTTTTAGTTTATTTAGATTCCTCTCATGCGGAACTTTGTCGAACGCCTTCTGAAAATCCAAATATACCACATTTACTGATTCACTTTTTTCCACATACTTATTTATCCCTTCAAAAAAAGTAGCAGATTTGTGAGGGAAGACTTCCCTTGGGTAAATCCTTGCTGACTATGTGCCATTAAGTCTTGTCTAGCTCTATGTTCTGTGATTTTATTGTTTATAATAATTTTCACAATTTTTCCCTGGTACTGAAGTCAGGCTCACCAGTCTATAGTTTCCTGGATCACCCCTGTAGCCATTTTTATATATCAGGGTTACATTGGCCACCTTCCAGTCTTCCAGTACGACGGATGATTTTAATGATAGGTTACAAATTACTTGTAATAAGTCTTGTAATAAGTCAGACTACAAGTCCAAAAAATATAAGAAACAGTTCTTTACAAAAAAAGCAATGGGCAAACAATATTAACTAGTCAGTAGAGAAAAATCACAGGAAGTCAATTTCTCATTTTGCTTGAGTAAAACCCGTAGGAATTAGATTTCTAACAATTCTACAGGGTTCTTTTCTCCCCAGAACCTGATCTGAACATAGTTTTCCCTTTTTGTTCCCAATAGCTGCCAGCCTCACAGGTAGGTTCTCCCTTCCCAGCAGGCTAGGGAAGGCCACCCAATAGAAAATCATTGCAGCTAGATCACTCTGGACACCCCTTCCAATCTTGAAACACAACAGACAAGGAGAACACACAAAAGTCCTCCCAAAAGGAGAGAAAAGAAATCTCTCCTTCCCTCTCCAGGAGACTGAAGAGCGTGGTACTTCACTGCCTCTCACTTGTTTCTCTCGAACAATGACTCCCTCTAGATTATCATGAAGATATCAATCTAAATTTTAGACAAAGATCCACCCTTTTCAGGACAGACAAGGAACATCAATAAAAAAAAAATATTCTACAGCCCTGGAAACTCCCATTGATGGCATTTTCCTTTCTTTAACCCTGTGATGAAGGCTTAAATACTTAAGGAACCACCAGTATAGTATAATCACATGAAAAGAGGGAAAAATGGCTGGTGTATATTAGTGTTTGTACTAACTGCTATGAAAGTGAAAGCATTTTTTTAATATATAGATGAAAAGACTTCAGCACTGGTATTTTTATGAATAAATAAACCAGTTGTTGCAATCATAGGTCTAAAAACCTCTAGCAATTCTTTTATTGAAAATATATTTTTTTTTCTTTTTTTGTTTGATAACTTTTGATTAAAATTCAAGACACATTAATGATGTCAAAACTTGCTCCAAAAATTCTAAGCTCTTATAAGAAATATTTTTTTGTCGGCATAGAAGTAAACTGATTTGAATCAAACCAATACCATTCTGTATCTCAAAACCATTATTGCAGTCTCTGAAACATTGCCCGATCAACAACAAATCAATTCAAATTGCAGTCTCTTTAGCGCTTAAAAAAGCTGCTGAAAGGACAGTTCAAGACACACTCTTAACGGCACTGGAAAGGTTGCCTAATGACAATTTAAGTTGTAATCTCTTCGGCAAGTGCAAGAGATTACAACTTAAATTGTCATTAGGCACCAGCCATTTTTCCCTCTTTTCATGAAGGCTTAAACAGCCTTACCTATGTAACTATGTAACTAGTCCAACCATAAATAGTGGATAATATCAATACATATAGTAAAACTGATCAAACAAGAAGACCACGATCTACTGAAGTCAATATTCAAAACTAAACATTTAAATGGATAACTTGGAGTTAGATAGTTAACGTGGAGTTAGATGAATAACTAGTAAATGACTTTGAATATTAACCTCCCTATTTTTAAACTAAGGAGTTACAGAATAAATAGGAAAAAAATACAGCAAGGCAGTTCCCAAAAAGTCATGAATGCACCCAGTTGAAAAATAACAAAAGATCTTGCGTTGGTGTGCCTTTTACTCACTGATAGAAAGTTGTAAAGGGCTCAACTCATAGCTTTCAAACATGATTTTTATTGTTATGCCTATTTAAACTACGAATTTCTGGGCAACAATCTAAATTTACAACTTTATTGTTCACTACTGAAGGGTTTTCAAGCAGTCTCTGGACTGAAGGCACTGCCCAATTCCTTGGCAATTCCTTGGCAGAACCAAGACAATTCCTTGGCAGAACCAAGACAATTCCTTGGCAAAACCAAGAGAAAGCCAAAAGAAACAACACAAGGGTCATAAAGAAAAAAAATGCTCAACTCTGCAGGGATATCACAAAAATATATAACATGACAGTAGATTTGGTAGCTAATGTACTAAGGGGAAGAACTCAATTTTGCAAAGTCTGCTTCGTGCACAAAGATAGCAAATGGCGCATGTTATTTATGATTGTGTTGTGTTTTGGACATTGAGGCGTGGGCCCTTTGGTCGCTCAAGAGATGACACCTCCCACAGGGAGGCGCCCTGCAGGGACTTGCAGCGATAGGCTAGCTCCGAGCAGAGATGGACACAGAGACTGCAACATAGATGGTAACCCGAGGAATGGGCAATGATCCCAGCCAGAAGAGGAGATGTCCGATGGCAATGTTCCATCTGAAAGCTGCAGAGTGGAAAAGGCAGTTACACAGTCTCACCAGGTCCCGAGAGAGAGATGGGTCCAGTAGTGCTCTGCGAAGCGGGGTAGGCCGAGAACCCAGGCCTAGATGGAAAGGCCAGTGAGAGTAGATCCGGTAGTGGCCCGCGGTGCGGGGTAGGCAGAGGATCTAGGTAGAGAGAGATGAAACAATGCAGAGGCAGAACTGGAGCGGTAGTACTCACTCTGATGCTGGCAGTTGTAGTAGGAGAGAACCCCTGAGGAGTGGAGGTCCAGGACAAAATAAGGCCCCCGAGGAACGGGTACCTTAGGCGTCCTTGTAGGTGGTAGGCAATCCCAGGGGGTAGACAGGAGCAAGACAAGGCCCCCAAGGAGTGGGTACCTTAGGCGTCCTTGTTAGTAGCAGATAACCCCGGAGGGTCTAGAGGAGTGAGGCAAGGCCCCCAAGGAGCGGGTACCTAAATCGTCCTGGAGCGAGAGTACACAGAGCGGAAACGTCTGGTAATGAAGAGAGATCAGCATGGAGGATTCCTTGCTATCTCGTATTAGGAATCGTGAATGGAGTTTAAATATCAGAGCTTGTGACGTCATGTGGTGGGGACACCCCCGAGGTTCCCGCCATGACGCATGTAAAGGACAGGCCTGCGCGTGTGCGCATGCCCTAGGTGACTTCGGGAGAAAGATGATGAACGCAATCACCCATGCTGGATTGGGGACGCCAGAGGGGTCAGCATGGAGAAGTGGAGGCAGCCATCTTTCCAAAAGGAACCGAGTCAGGCAGGAAAATGGTGAGCAATAGAGGGCACATCTGTCTGCGACCGACGGGTGCAACAGACTGCACACTAGAAGGGAAAATATTGCATGCTAAGCGGACTTTTCAAAACGTTTCTGCATATATTTCTGTATAGTCGAATAATAGAAGGACTAGGGGGCATTCCATGAAGTTAGCAAGTAGCACATATAAGTCTAATCGGAGAAAATTCTTTTTCACTCAGCACACAATAAAGCTCTGGAATTTGTTGCTAGAGGATGTGGTTAGTGCAGTTAGTGTAGCTGGGTTCAAAAAAGGTTTGGATAAGTTCTTGGAGGAGAAGTCCATTAACGGTTATTAATCAAGTTTACTTAGGGAATAGCCACTGCTATTAATTGCATCAGTAGCATGGGATCTCCTTAGTGTTTGGGTAATTTTCAGGTTCTTGTGGCCTGGTTTGGCCTCTGTTGGAAACAGGATGCTGGGCTTGATGGACCCTTGGTCTGACCCTGCATGGCAATTTATGTTCTTATGTTCTCTTCTGAAGGTTTTAGGCAGTCCTGTCAAAGCCTCAGTATAGCATGGATTGATTATAAGAAAGCCCTTGATAGCATCCCACACTTTTGGATAATAAATTGCCAACAAATTGAATCCTGTACTGACAAATAACATCTAGTTCACCATGGAAATGTAGCAGCTACATTATGAAGATGGACAATATGTCATCTCTAATATTAAGAATCCAGTGAGGAATTTTTTCAGGGAGATTCCTTCTCCCCACTTTTGTTTTGTCTGGCATTAAACCTGCTGAGTGCTCTCACTCACTAACCCCTTGAGTTATGGAATTAACTTTAATGCTAGAGCAACCAATCCCCATACTTGGGAACTCTGGATTTAGCCTGGAGATTCTGGAAATTTAGACAAATTACCGGGTCTCCGGGCTGGTTCATGAAATCTCTGGGTGTCGCAGGAGCAGTGCTGTTATTTCTTTTGCCATGTGCACCACGCCGCTCTGTTTCCTTTCGCTGCTCGCCCATGTCATGTGCTGCAGCTTGCTGGAGCCATTGTCTTTGTGTGCATCCGCATGCACGGTGCATCTTTTCAGCTGGCAGCATGGTAGTGATGGTGGTGATTGGACTGCTGATTGGTGAAGTAGGACGCGTGCATGATCAGTGATCGAGGACAATTTCAGCAACAGTGGCGGCACAGACACCCGAGGTGAAGAAAAGTCTGCACGACTGCAGGGGCCCATGGTAAAGTTTTTAAGGCCAGAGAGCAGTGCCTCAGTGACCGTCAGAGAGGAGAGGTAGGAATCAGTACTCACTCAGTAATTAATTTAATTTAATGATGAGTGACTAATAATCAATTCATCATCACTATTAATATTAATCATCAATTCATCATTATTATAATCTTTGATTATAATGATGCTGATGAATTGACTGCATTGATGCTTAATTAATGATGATGAATTGATGAGTAATTAAAAATGAATTGTTGATAATGAACGGATTGATTAATAATAATGAATTGATGATTGATTAATTGATTCATAATGAATTGATTAATAATGATGACTTGGTGATTATTATTAATGGTGATGGTGAATTGATGATTGATAATGATAATCATATTTGTGATAAATGGGGAGGGGACTGGATCAAGGCCTTTTCTGTCAGAGTGTGCACAGGATAGGATGGCATAGATGGCGACTGTAGGGAAGTGCTGGATCAAAGCTCGTGGCCAAATGGTCACTATGGTACAAGTGGATGGGGAGCATGGCTAGAGGAGATATAGCCAGGCAAAGGACTAGAGAGCCGAGGATGAGGCAGGGGTTAGGGAGGGAGAATATTTAGGGATCATTGAGCCATGGTGACAGGATGGAAGAAAGAGGAAGAGAATTCAAGTAAAAGGAAGAAAGAAGAAGATCCATATTAGCAAGGGGTAAGAAGAGAAGAGAGAAGGGCAAGGTCTACAGTGACAGAGGAAGAAGAGAATGCTTGCAGTGGCAGGAGGTAAAAAGAAGAGAGAATTTCTGCAGCAGAGAGGTAATAGTGGTGGGGCCGCTTGGCAATAGTGATCATAATATGATCAAATTTGATTTAATGACTGGAAAAGGAACAGTGTGCAAATCCAAGGCTCTCGTGCTAAACTTTCAAAAGGGAAACTTTGATAAAATGAGAAAAATTGTTAGAAAAAAACTGAAAGGAGCAGCTACAAAAGTAAAAAATGTGCAAGAGGCGTGGACATTGTTAAAAAATTCCATTCTAGAAGCACAGTCCAGATGTATTCCACACATTAAGAAAGGTGGAAAGAAGGCAAAACGATTACCGGCATGGTTAAAAGGGGAGGTGAAAGAAGCTATTTTAGCCAAAAGATCTTCATTAAAAAGTTGGAAGAAGGATCCAACAGAGGAAAATAGGATAAAGCATAAACGTTGGCAGGTTAAATGTAAGACATTGATAAGACAGGCTAAGAGAGAATTTGAAAAGAAGTTGGCCGTAGAGGCAAAAACTCACAGTAAAAACGTTTTAAAATATATCTGAAGCAGAAAGCCTGCGAGGGAGTCAGTTGGACTGTTAGATGATCGAAGGGTTAAAGGGGCATTTAGAGAAGATAAGGCCATCGCAGAAAGATTAAATGATTTCTTTGCTTCGGTGTTTAGTGAAGAGGATGTTGGGGAGGTACCCGGTTTTCATGGGTAATGATTCAGATGGACTGAATCAAATCACTGTGAACCTAGAAGATGTGGTAGGCCTGATTGATAAACTGAAGAGTAGTAAATCACCTGGACCGGATGGTATACCTCCCAGAGTTCTGAAGGAACTAAAAAATGAAATTTCTGATCTATTAGTAAAAATTTGTAATCTTTCATTAAAATCATCCATTGTACCTGAAGACTGGAAGATAGCAAATGTAACCCCAATATTTAAAAAGGGCTCCAGGGGCGATCTGGGAAACTACAGACCAGTTAGCCTGACATCAGTGCCAGGAAAAATAGTGGAAAGTGTTCTAAACATCAAAATCATAGAACATATAGAAAGACATGTTTTAATGGAACAAAGTCAGCATGGCTTTTTACCCAGGGCAAGTCTTGCCTCACAAATCTGCTTCACTTTTTGGAGTTAATAAACACGTGGATAAAGGTGAACCGGTAGATGTAGTATACTTGGATTTTCAGAAGACATTTGACAAAGTTCCTCATGAGAGGCTTCTAGGAAAAGTAAAAAGTCATGGGATAGGTGGCGATGTCCTTTCGTGGATTGCAAACTGGCTAAAAGACAGGAAACAGAGAGTAGGATTAAATGGACAATTTTCTCAGTGGAAGAGAGTGGACAGTGGAGTGCCTCGGGGATCTGTATTGGGACCCTTACTTTTCAATATATTTATAAATGATCTGGAAAGAAATACAACGAGTGAGATAATCAAATTTGCAGATGGCACAAAATTGTTCAGAGTAGTTAAATCACAAGCAGATTGTGAAAAATTACAGGAAGACCTTGTGAGACTGGAAAATTGGGCATCCAAATGGCAGATGAAATTTAATGTGGATAAGTGCAAGGTGATGCATATAGGGAAAAATAACCCATGCTATAATTACACAATGTTGGGTTCCATATTAGGTGCTACAACCCAAGAAAGAGATCTAGGCGTCATAGTGGATAACACATTGAAATCATCGGTTCAGTGTGCTGCGGCATTCAAAAAAGCAAACAGAATGTTGGGAATTATTAGAAAGGGAATGGTGAATAAAACGGAAAATGTCATAATGCCTCTGTATCGCTCCATGGTGAGACCGCACCTTGAATACTGTGTACAATTCTGGTCGCCGCATCTCAAAAAAGATATAATTGCGATGGAGAAAGTACAGAGAAGGGCTACCAAAATGATAAGGGGAATGGAACAGCTCCCTTTTGAGGAAAGACTAAAGAGGTTAGGACTTTTCAGCTTGGAGAAGAGATGGCTGAGGGGGGATATGATAGAGATGTTTAAAATCATGAGAGGTCTAGAACGGGTGGATATGAATCAGTTATTTACTCTTTTGGATAGTAGAAAGACTAGGGGGCACTCCATGAAGTTAGCATGGGGCACATTTAAAACTAACTATAAGTACCATATCTGTGATTGTATGCACTATTAAAAATCTATCTTGCTAAGATATATTGACCAGTAGATTATTGCCACACATTATCGATATGTGCGACATTTCTTTTTCAATTTCCCTGTAAATGTATCATTAAACTTGGTATACTTAAATATTTTTCTTTGATCCAGATCAGTTGGAAGGATATTTGCAGAATAGAGAAAGACCCTGACTGTACCCTCTTTAGTTTAGCATCTCCATTGGTATCCTAGATATTGCTGGAGCCTAAAAAGTTATTAGTGAGCGTTTTTCCTTTATATTTCTTTTAGTATTTCAGATACTATCCCCTATTGTGGTCTCATTGACAACACATTTTGTTTTGCTTTCCTTTTTATGGCGAAATATATATTTCTGTTTCCTGTTTTGTTGTCTTATTTCTGTAGATGTCAGTTTGACTAAAAATGTTTAAAATTTTGAAAATAAAGAATTTTAAAAAATAGATGAAATACGTTAGCAAAGAATTGAGAAAACCCCCGAATTCAGGTGCGGAAGGTCCCAGGAGGCTACCATGTGAGTTTCAAAGCTGTGATTCCAAGATGACAGCCGTGACAATAAAAATGTTTAAAACATTAAAAATAGCCCATGATCAGAGATCATGTGGGGGGATGTTCTTAACCCCTAGCCTGTGCTTGGTTGAGGATTTTGAGGATTTTTAAAGGGCCAAAAATACCCATACTACCAGTGTCCTTTAAAGTGTATAACAGTGATTAAAAATGGGGGGAAATGACCTAAAAATGTACAAGAATCTTTAAGAATACATGTTTAAGGTAAAATGAGTGAAAAATAATGTTAAAGTTTAATTTTATTGATACATTTTCATCTGATCCGTTAGATTGTGAGAATCCGGTTCGGGATTTCGCTGTTGCTTTCCCACTTGGATTCTGGCTTGGCAGCATTCCAGGCTGTTAGAGTTTCCACCTGCAGATGTTCAGGTGGCTTACTAAAGTGAAGATACCAGTGCTACAGTGCTTTAACTTAATTCAGTTAATTTAAGGTTAATCTGCTGGTTTAAAAAGAACTAAAAGTCTTTAACCCTGCTGGTTATTCAAGGCAGGGGGATAAAGGATGCTTGATAAAACTCAAAATACCATCCCTGAGAATCCCTGGGTACTATTTTCTGTTATATCAGCAGCAGAGAATGAATACCAATTGGTCAGAAAAAAAGTTCTGTTGCATGTGTTTTAGGCAGAAAAGCAGCTGGGCTAGAACAGAAGTATATCTCTCCTGCCCTGGTGCCTTTAAGAAGCAGAAGCTATAAAGATAGAACAAGTATGAATAACTTGGATTGTGTGTGTTGTGTATGAAAGAGATTGGACTCTATTTTCTAGTATTCCTGAAAGTAAAAGGCAAGGGTCTAGTTAATGTTAAGTGAACAGCTGAAAAAGTGTTTTGTTTTGTTTTTATTTCACTTATTGAGGAAAGGAATGTGTATATAATAATGTGGAAAGAATTTGAAAGTAAATATTTCATTTGGTATAAAATTGTCCTGTTTGATGACCAATGTTTATCCAGAGAAGTACTCCAAAAAGAGGCTACTATTGTTTGATCTCTTAGAATAATCTGCTAAGTGCAAACCTTAGCAGCTCTGTTAAGTGATATTGAAGAGTTTTACCTCTGAGGCTGTGAGAATTTATTGAATTAGTGCTATGGATTCAGACCCTACATACTGGCATTCTGCCCGGGGTCTAATCGCCCTTGTACGTACACTGGGAGTAACCTGAGGGGCTTGTCACCTGCATGCACACAAGACTGCCTCAGGGCTTACCCATTGTAAACAGACACAAAATTAATGGGATTATACCTGAGTTCTTGAACACAGGAGCTTATTCCCCATAGAAATAGTCTCACACACACACACACTGAGCCCAATATTCAAATGTCAAATAACTGGATAAGTGTGACTTATATTCAGTGGCCACTAGATAGCCAGATAACTGAACGTATCCGAATATCTGGCTAGCTGGCTAACTTGTGGGCAGGCATCGGGTGGATCAGAGTGGTGCTACTTAGTCAGATAAGTTATCCAGCTAAGTAGCAATATTGAAACTTAGCTGGATAAATTAAACGGCTAAGCTAGATGTGCTCAAAAGGAGGTCTAGACTTAGCCAGATAACAGTAATCCAGCAAAGTAGCGCTTTGGATGTGAATATTCAGCCGCATAGCCATGCCACTGAATATCCTTGAAATTTAGCAGGCTAGGCTTTCAATATCTACTAGGGATGTGAATCGTTTTTTGACGATTTAAAATATCGTCCGATATATTTTAAATCGTCAAAAATCGTTAGAGCCGCGATACAATAACAATTCCCCCGATTTATCGTCAAAAAATCGTAAATCGGGGGAAGGGGGAGGGCGAAAAAACCAGCACACTAAAAAAACCCTAAAACCCACCCCGACCCTTTAAAATAAATCCGCCACCCTCCCGAACCCCCCCAAAATGCCTTAAATTACCTGGGGTCCAGAGGAAGGGTCCCGCTGTGATCTTCCACTCTCGGACCTCCGGTGCTTCTAGAAATGGCGCCAGCGCTACCTTTGGTTTTTCCGTACGGAAAAACCAAAGGTAGCGCTGGCGCCATTTTGCGCCGCCATTTTGCGCAAAATGGCGCCGGCCGTAGACAAAACGATTCGACTGCAGGAGGTCGTTCCGGACCCCCGCTGGACTTTTGGCAAGTCTTGTGGGGGTCAGGAGGCCCCCCCAAGCTGTCCAAAAGTCCCTGGGGGTCCAGCGGGGGTCCAGGAGCGATCTCCTACGCTCCTGACCTCGGGGGACAAAAAACAAAATGGCGCCGGCGCTACCTTTGACCTGTCATATGACAAGGCAAAGGTAGCGCCGGTGCCATTTCTACAAGCACCGGAGGTCCGAGAGTAAAAGATCACACCGGGACCCTTCCTCTGGACCCCAGGTAATTTAAGGCATTTTGGGGGGGTTCGGGAGGGTGGGGGATTTATTTTAAAGGGTCGGGGTGGGTTTTAGGGTTGTTTTAGTGTGCCGGTTTTCCCGCCCTCCCCCCCACTGGACCCCAGGTAATTTAAGGCATTTTGGGGGGGGGGGGGTTCGGGAGGGTGGGGGATTTATTTTAAAGGGTCGGGGTGGGTTTTAGGGATGTTTTAGTGTGCCGGTTTTCGATTTTCACGATTTTCACGATTTTCACGATTTTTAAAAAACCCAAACGGCAACGATCCGATTCCCTCCCCCTCCCAGCCGAAATCGATCGTTAAGACGATCGATCACACGATTCACATCTCTAATATCTACCCCACTCTGATTTAATACATCATGGTTCCAAGTATTTGTGGTAGGTTTATTTAACAATAAGAAGATAGAAAAAATAAAATCATATAATACAGAAGAATTAGTTGCAGATAATAAGAATTGTTACATATATACCGTATTTTCCGGCGTATAAGACGACTGGGCGTATAAGACGACCCCCCCCCCCCCCCCCCCCTTTTTATACATATTTTTAAGAAAAAAAATAATTTTACACTCAAACAGGAGCAACCCTATCTATGAAAAGGCAACACTACAAATACCGTATATCAGGCCCTAAAAACCAATACACCTCTTATTAGGAAAACAGAACTAGCAAGCAGCTATAGATCCCCACACAGAAATAATTGTAAAACTATACTAATAAGCAGAATAAATGTTTCAAAACAGCTATGAACAGAATAACATCCAACAATTAAAAACTCATAAAAACTATTAAACATTCTCCAAACACCAATAAAATATTTCAAAAAAGCAGACACATCACATAATATTAAATAATTAAAATGGCAGTCAATCAAGAAAAATAAACTTTAAAAGCCACCTTTACTTACCCCCTCCAGCAGCTCTCCTACTCCTCTTCCATGCAGGCCGTAGCACACACCAGAAGCAGCAGTAATGGCTAAGCTCTATACTCATGGTCCTCTTCCTTAGGGCCCATGTCTCTCACACACACACACACACACACACACACCATACCAGTCATGCCCCCATGACCAGTTTCTGTCTCTCACACACCAATCATTTCCCAAACAGTCTTTGACACACACACCAGACACCTTCCTGAACAGTTTCTCTCATGCCATACACACACACAGGCTTCCCACTCCCGTGTTCTGCTTACCGTACATATACGGGCTTCTCACTCTCGTAATCACTTTCTCTGTCTCACACACACACACACACACACCAGTCTCTCTCTCATTTCCATGCTTGCTCTCCACGTGCACAGGCTTCTCATTCCCTGAATCACATTCTTTCTCTCACATTCACACACACCAGTCTCTTTCTCTCACACACACCGTCACCTTATCAACCAGTCTCTCTCTCATGCACGCACAAACACACACACACAGCCCTCCCGCTCCCAAGCTCTCTCTCACATAATCAGGCTTCTTACGCCCATTCTTTTTCACATACCCAGATTTCTCACTTCCATGCTTTTTCTCTCTCTCACACTCACATACATATCAGTCATCTCTCTGAGCAGTCACTTTCATTGTCTCTCACATATACACACACATGAGCTCGCTGACCAGTTTCTCTCAATCACAAACATGCTCTCAATCAAATGCATTCTCTCACTTACACACAGGCTGGCTGCTTCTCTCTCTCTCTCTCTCTCTCACTCACTTCCACTCCCCCCCCCCCGCCAGCACAAATAGTAGCTGCAGCAGCCTCCTCCTCCAGCCCCCGCAGGCCAAGAAAGAAGAAACCCATCGGCCGCGGGAGGCTCATGCTGCTGTCTCCTTTCCCGATTATCAGCTCCTTCGACTGCTCGGGGGCCGATGCTGCTGTCGCCGCTGCTATTTTTTCACGCGGCACGGCTCTTTCTTCTTCCCCGCATCACTTCCTGTTCCGGTTCAAAGGGGGGGGGGGGGCGGGAAGAAGAAAAGGCCAGCCGCAGATGCCACAGCTTTTTTTTTTTTTTTGCACCGCTGCTGTTCCCGCTGGGCTTGAACGTGCTGATAACCCAGCGGCAACGGCAGTGCGATGCGCGGGAAGGAGAAAGCCGTGCCGCGTGAAAAAATAGCAGCGGCGACAGCAGCATCGGCCCCCGAGCAATCGAAGCTGCTGATAATAGGGAAAGGAGACAGCACCATGAGTCTCCCGCAGCCGATGGGATTCTTCTTTCTTGGCCTGCGGGGGCTGCAGCTACTATTTGTGCTTGGGGGGGCGGGCGAGAGGAAGTGAGTGAGAGAGAGAAAAGCAGCCAGCCAGCCAGCCTGTGTGTAAGTGAGAGAATGCATTTGATTGAGAGCATGTGTGTGATTGAGAGAAACTGGTCAGAGAGCAGGTGTGCCCTATATGACGATACCCGGCGTATAAGACGACCCCCGACTTTTGAGAAGATTTTCTTGGGTTAAAAAGTCATCTTATACGCCGGAAAATACGGTATATATGAAGCTAACATGTTTCCAAGCGATCAGTCTATTATATCACGTCCAGGAAGCATGCTCTATTTCACTCTAGCTGTTATTTCTTACACTAAATGCTTGGGAGAGCAACAGTGTCCACTCCCTCTGTGTTCTTATGAATTTCAAGCACAGCTGGGTAGCCTTCACTCTCTCAGACATAGTAGTCAAGTCCCAACTTCAGAATGGCAGTCCTGGTGCTGCCTTGGAGGAAGAAGGTCTCAAGATTGGAGAGCATCAACCTAGTGCAGCAGAAAAGTATCCTGTAGCAAGGTCCTGCTCTCCAGGTGGGTCATTGTCCTCTCGCACCAAGGATGTGTCCTCCCAAGGCTACCCCCTAGGAGGGAAGGGTTAAGTTGGCCATCATAGTTGATGATTCGATTATTAGGAATGTAGACAGCTGGGTGGCAGTGGGCATGAGGATCGCCTGGTAACATGCCTACCTAGTGCGAAGGTGGTGGACCTCAGGCATCACCTAGACAGGATTTTTGATACTGCTGGGGGCTGTTGTGGTACATGTGGGCACCAATGACATAGGAAAATTTGGGAGGGAGGTTCTGAAAGCCAAATTTAGGCTCTTAGGTAGAAAGCAGAAATCCAGAATCTCCAGGGTAGCATTCTCTGAAATGTTCCCTGTTCCACACACAGGTCCCCACAAGCAGGAAGAGCTCCGGAGTCTCAGTGCATGGATGAGACGATGGTGCAAGGAAGAGGGATTCAGTTTTGTAAGGGACTGGGGAACCTTTTGGGGAAGGGGGAGACTTTTCCGAAGGGATGGGCTCCACCTTAACCAGGGTGGAACCAAGCTGCTGGCACTAACCTTTAAAAAGGAGTTAGAGCAGCTTTTAAACTAGAACAAAGAGGAAAGTCGACAGTCGCTCAGCAGCTTATGGTTAGGAGGGAGGTATCTTCAAAGGATACTACTGACGCATTAGAATTAGGGCATCCCAACAATGCACAATTGAATCTTCCCCTTGTTTGTTGGGGAAAAGTATAGTGATAGGAGTATACTACTATCCTCCTGGTCAACATGGTGAGACAGACCGTGAAATGCTAAGAGAAATTAGGGAAGCTAACCAAATTGGTAATACATTAATAATGGGAGACATCAATTACCCCAATATTGACTGGGTAAATGTAGCATCTAGACATGCTAGAGAGATAAAATTCTTGGATGGAATAAATGACAGATTTATGGAGCAATTGGTTCTGGAACCGATGAGAGAGGGAGCAATTTTAGATCTAATTCTTAGTGAAGTGCAGGATTTGGTGAGAGAGGTAACGGTGGTGGGGCCGTTTGGCAATAGTGATCATAATATGATCAAATCTGAATTAATGACAGGAAGGGGGACAGTAAGTAAATCTACGGCTCTAGTGCTAAACTTTCAAAAGGTAAACTTTGATAAAATGAGAAAAATAGAAAAAAACTGAAAGGAGCAGCTACAAAGGTAAAAAGTTTGCAAAAGGCATGGATATTGTTAAAAAATACCATCCTAGAAGCACAGTTCAGATGTATTCCACACATTATGAAAGGTAGAAGGAAGGCAAAATGATTACCAGCATGGTTAAAAGGTGAGGTGAAAGAAGTTATATTAACCAAAAGATCTTCATTCAAAAACTAGAAGAAGGATCCAACAGAAGAAAATAGGATAAATCATAAGCACTGGAAAGTTAAATATAAGACAGGCTAAGAGAGAATTTGAAAAGAAGTTGGACGTAGAGGCAAAAACTCACAGTAAAAACGTTTTAAAATATATCTGAAGCAGAAAGCCTGCAAGGGAGTCAGTTGGACCGTTAAATGATCGAGGGGTTAAAGGGGCACTTAGAAAAGATAAGGCCATTGCAGAAAGTTAAATGATTTCTTTGGTGTTTAATGAAGAGAATGTAAGGGAGAAACAAGTACTAAA
This sequence comes from Rhinatrema bivittatum, assembly GCF_901001135.1. NCBI lineage: Eukaryota > Metazoa > Chordata > Amphibia > Gymnophiona > Rhinatrematidae > Rhinatrema > Rhinatrema bivittatum. The sequence continues at coordinate 76,680,909 of NC_042616.1, forward strand.
GAAGGTTCAGAGTAGTTAAATCACAAGCAGAGTGTGATAAATTGCAGGAATTTCTTGTGAGGCTGGAAAATTGGGCATCAAAATGGCAGATGAAATTTAATGTGGACAAGTGAAAGGTGATGCATATAGGGAAAAATAACCCATGCTAAAGTTACACAATGTTAGGTTCCATATTAGTTGCTAGGGATGTGAATCGTTTTTTGACGATTTAAAATATTGTCCGATATATTTTAAATCGTCAAAAATCATTAGGGCCACGATACAATACCAATTCCCCCGATTTATCGTCAAAAAATCGTAAATCGGGGGAAGGGGGAGGGCAGGAAAACCGGCACACTAAAACCCCCTAAAACCCACCCCCGACCCTTTAAATTAAATCCCCCACCCTCCCGAACCCCCCCCAAATGCCTTAAATTACCTGGGGGTCCAGCGACGGTCCGGAACGGCAGCGGTCCAGAACAGCCTCCTGCAATTGAATCGTGTTGTCTTCAGCCGGCGCCATTTTTCAAAATGGCGGCGCAAAATGGCGGCGGCCATAGACCAACACGATTCGACTGCAGGAGGTCGTTCCGGACCCCCGCTGCACTTTTGGCAAATCTTGTGGGGGTCAGGAGGCCCCCCCAAGCTGGCCAAAAGTCCCTGGGGGTCCAGCGGGGGTCCAGAAAACGATCTCCTGCCGCGAATTGTTTTCCGTACGGAAAATGGCGCCGGCAGGAGATCGACTGCATGAGGTCGTTCAGCGAGGGTCCGGAACCCCCGCTGAACGACCTCCTGCAGTCGATCTCCTGCCGGCGCCATTTTCCGTACGGAAAACGATTCGCGGCAGATCGTTTTCCGGACCCCCGCTGGACCCCCAGGGACTTTTGGCCAGCTTGGGGGGGCCTCCTGACCCCCACAAGCCTTGCCAAAAGTCCAGCGGGGGTCCGGAACGACCTCCTGCAGTCGAATCGTGTTGGTCTATGGCCGCCGCCATTTTGCGCCGCCATTTTGAAAAATGGCGCCGGCTGAAGACAACACGATTCAATTGCAGGAGGCCATTCCGGACCGCTGCCGTTCCAGACCGCCGCTGGACCCCCAGGTAATTTAAGGCATTTGGGGGGGTTCGGGAGGGTGGGGGATTTAATTTAAAGGGTCGGGGGTGGGTTTTAGGGGGTTTTAGTGTGCCGGCTCACGATTTTCATGATTTTCACGATACTTTAAACACCCAAACGGCAACAATACGATTCCCTCCCCCTCCCAGCTGAAATCGATCGTTAAGACGATCGAGGACACGATTCACATCTCTATTAGTTGCTACTACCCAAGAAAGAGATCTAGGCGTCATAGTGGATAACACATTGAAATCATCGGTTCAGTGTGCTGCGGCAGTCAAAAAAGCAAACAGAATGTTGGGAATTATTAGAAAGGGAATGGTGAATAAAACGGAAAATGTCATAATGCCTCTGTATCGCTCCATGGTGGGACCGCACCTTGAATACTGTGTACAGTTCTGGTCGCCGCATCTCAAAAAAGATATAATTGCGATGGAGAAGGTACAGAGAAGGGCGACCAAAATGATAAAGGGAATGGAACAGCTCCCCTATGAGGAAAGACTAAAGAGGTTAGGACTTTTCAGCTTAGAGAAGAGAAGGCGGAGGGGGGATATGATAGAGGTGTTTAAAATCATGAGAGGTCTAGAACGGGTAGATGTGAATCGGTTTTTTACTCTTTTGGATAATAGAAAGACTAGGGGGCACTCCATGAAGTTATCATGTGGCACATTTAAAACTAATCGGAGAAAGTTCTTTTTCACTCAACGCACAATTAAACTCTGGAATTTGTTGCCAGAGGATGTGGTTAGTGTAGTTAGTATAGCTGTGTTTAAAAAAGGATTGGATAAGTTCTTGGAGGAGAAGTCCATTACCTGCTATTAATTAAGTTGACTTAGAAAATAGCCACTGCTATTACTAGCTATGGTAACATGGAGTAGACTTAATTTTTGGGTACTTGCCAGGTTCTTATGGCCTGGATTGGCCACTGTTGGAAACAGGATGCTGGGTTTGATGGACCCTTTGTCTGACCCAGTATGGCATGTTCTTATGTTCTTAATATCAGGTAATTACTTACTTTCCCATCTGGAAATTACTGGCTCTACAGTGCTCAGATTCTTGCCTGTTCATAAACATTTCACAGTGCAAAACAGTAAATATGAGTTCACTTAGAGGTTGGTCTGTGGCCTTCAAACTAATCTGGGTCTGGATGAGAACTCGGAATCCATTATGGCCTAACCTCTAAATATATCCTCAGCCAGAGTAGTCAGAAATAATTCCATTACATGCAATCTGCTGAACTTTACCTCAGCCAGTTGGCTACAGAGGCTGCAGCTGTCTGGTATATCAGAAAACTATCAGACTCTAAGCAGGGCAACAGATGGATTGGCAGTTCCAACCAAAGGAAATTTAAACTGATCCCTGTACCTGCAGAACTATACCTGAACCACAGTTACTGTGCCAGGAAAGGAAATTTTTGTAGAGCCAGAGAGTGTGAGAGAAAAGCACAGAGTGAATGCCAATTTCATTTCAACTGCTACTTCAAAAGGCACATATGTCAACGTATTCTCTCTGGTACACTGAGAATAGGGAATATTGCTTATCATTTTAATGTGGCGACTAATCTTATATGCGTGACAATACAGCCCCTGAGGCAGCCCCACATATGGGGGCGAAACTCAGCCAGAGTCAGGCTTTTTCAACGCAGTTTGATTCCATCATAATAAAGTATTTTCAAGGACATCTGGCATCTATACTTTTCTGTCTACCCTCATGGAATTCATAGATTGCCTTCCTTGCTGTTTTCTTTGGTTCTAGGGGCCAGTAGAGCTTAGGTAAGGGTTCTGTAAGGAGTGGTCAGGCAAAGTCGAGTACCAGGCTGAGGTCCAGTGGGCAGGGAGCAAACGATGTTGAGGCCCAGGCCAAGGTTGGGGCAGGTAGAGATCAGGCAGTGTCGAGGTCCAGCCTGAGGTCAGGGCAGGTGTAAGTGGTGGCCTGAATGGTGTTATATTATGCCATAGAACACACAATACAATCTGGTAAAAGCAAATCTCAGTTTACTAAATATGGTAAAGTATGGTAGAAAATTGTATGATCAGCAAAGACAAATAAAATCACAAAGCATCACAGCAATACTGCATAAATCAATAAAGGTAAATAGCCATTGCAATAACAAAGCTAGGACTAAAGAAAGATTTTATACAAAGATAGTTCCCTAATAGGTCTTTCTTTCTATGAGACAGTGTATCCTGGGAAACAAAAGCAGTATGAGCTCAGAGACTCCATGAACTAGCTACCCGCTCTTGTCCATGGAAATCTAAAGAATATTGTAAATTACAGCTTCTTATATTCTCATTCTCTAACTTTAATCCAGGTTTTTGCAAGTGTTATATGTTCTAATTTGCACTTACAATTGACCAGATTTATGGCCAGCTATAGCTCGTTAGGCTATGGCCTATTAGAGATCCTGATAGTGTCTAACTCTGAGCACTGGCCTTATCTGACAGAGAACAGTTGTATTCCTTGCTTTTATCTTAGCTCATTAGTACCAGGCAGGCTAGAAGGAAAAAAAAAAACAAAGACAGACTGTAGCAGTGTACTGTTTAAAAATGTCTTAACAATCCTTATGCTAAGCTGTGCACTATATATTTAACCACATTTATTGGTTTATTGGTGATTGCTTTGATCTACTATTAACCCCATCTTTGAATACAATGCTCTTCTGTAAAACTAAACATAACTCCCTAAAATAATTTTCCACATCAGGAAGCAGTCCATGGGTGTAGTCAGACTACTCTTATCATAAGGCTTGGGGGTAACTGCACAGAGCAGCAGTTACTATCCTTGAGAGAAACATGGGGGTATCCTGCATGGAGTGGCAGATACTCCCACAAACTGGATGGGCCATATAGTCCTTTTCTGCCATCAAAGAGAAAAAAGAAAAAAAAACCCAGGGTCAAAACCAGGAGTCAGTCAGAGATGGACAGACAGGACAAAGACATGGGACCAAGACATGGATGAAACAAATAAGGCAAGGTAGGGCAAAGCACAACAAGAACTGGCAAGAAGACATCAAGGCAAGGCAAGGAAACAGTGAGACAAAGTAAGGCAAGCGCAAGACAGGAATAACAACATACACTGCAGGAGCTGAGGCATCGGTTCATAGTGAGGTAGGGGTTTAAATAGCCTGCTGCATGATATCATCTGAGCACTCTGACTAAGGGTTTTCCCACTGTGGGATCTTTAAGAGGCGCCATGCATGCACCTGCCTATGTTGCGTCGGCCGGCCACGGGGACCATGGCTGACCGAGCTTACCGCTTCTGGAGGCAGTCCGATGCTCTCCGAGCCTCTGATGCTGGGCTCAGGGGTGCGCCCTCGGGCACTGAGGTCGATGTCCATGTCGTGGGGGCCTCCTCCGCAGCTGGAATGAAGCCCTGCCCACCGACGTCATCTAGGTGCACGCAGCAAGACCAGGTCCTCTTTTAAAGCCAGCGCGGGAGACTCCGATCCAACCCCAGGAGGTCTGCCACCCCCTGGGATGGTATTTATATGCCTAACTCACCAACGTTAGATTAGTTAGCAAGGACTTCGTTTTTTGCAGCTCTGCCGCTTCCTTTGCAGGAAGCTCTCTCTCTCTGCCCTTCGGGGTATTCTTACCTGGGTACCCACTTCTCAGGGGCCCTCTGCTTTATTTCAGGTGCCTTACTGGGATCAGGTACTCGCTCCTCGAGGGCCTGCTCTCTCTGCCTCGGTGCCTGTACCATCTACTTCTGCGTGGTGGAATCGCCAACCTACAGCTACTATCTAGTTAGTAATCTAACTCTCAGTCTGTCTCATCTACAGCATTGCCTTGCTGGGAAAACAACACCGGAATTCCCCTATACCAACTTGCTGAGACGGGTTGCCCTCTGCCGAGGGTCCTGAGACTGCTACCTCTGGATCAACTCTCTACTGCCACCTCTGGTGGTATACATCAAGCTATACAATAAAAGATCTAATTCTGTGTTTGTGCGTCCTGAGTCTAGCCCAGTACTGTGGCTCCCCACGGGGCTCCTCCCCGTGGGCGTGGTCATCTGTCACAGTACCCAAGAATCCACCCAAACACCGCTAAACCATAACAGATTGCTAACTCCATGGATTTGGCTCAGCTCACCGCATTGCAGGCCATTCCAGGCTAACCCAGAGAGGTCAGGAACAGCAAAGGGCCTTGGAGGCATTATCTACCGCTATTGATCATCTGAATTCTAGACTGGACTCTCAAACAGAGGAATTGAAGGTACTCCAGTCCATTCCTAGCTGTATTCAGAAGATACAAAGCCTCCAGACCCCATTGGAATTAGTGATGGCAGACGTTCATCACTTAACCCTCAGTCAGGATCTCTTGAAGAAACTTGATGTCTTCCCTTCACCAGCCAGTTCTTCTGTGATCTCTGGACCTAATCACATGGTAATCCCTCTACTTAATCCACCTCGTTATTCAGGAGATGCAAAATGATGCTGAGGTTTCTTAAACCAGTGCCATATGCAGGTTGTGCTGCAGCCTGCATTATTTACGAATGATTCAATAAAGAATACCTTCATCCTTTCCCTGTTGGATGGGAAAGCCCTGGCATGAGCTTCACCGCTATAGAAATACTCCGATCCTCTGCTTTCCAACCTGCCAATATTCGTCTCTGCCTTTAAACAGGTCTTCGAGGATCCCAGCAGGTTACCAGTGATGGGTTCTGATTTGCCTCGTCTCTGACAGGGAATTCGGTCCCTAGGTAAAAACGCCATTGACATTCGTACCATGGCTACAGAATTAAATTGGCAGGGGAGCAGTCTCAATACCATATTTTTGGAAGGATTAAATCCACAAATCAAGAATGAACTGGAGGCAAGAGAACTTCCCACTTCCCTTGAAGACCTTATCAACCTTACAGGTAGAATCAATAGGAGACTCCAGGAATGGACCTGGGAGGACTACACAAGACGACGCGGTTGCATTTCCGACTCTCTTTTTCTACCAGAGAACTCTGCTTCTTCCAGAGATGAACCGATGCAACTGGGTCAAACCCATGGTTTCGGCGGCAGTAAACCGCAACCTCACCTTCTACCTGGTGGTGACAGTACCTCGAGATACCCAGTTTCTCTATTATCGGGACAGAAGAAGAGATCGTCTTGTCAAAAAACAGCGGAGGTGGCTACCCGAGATCTCATGCCAGGGTCACCCTTATTTCTTCTACCTGTTTCCCTGGAATTGTCTGCCACCAGTATTCCCACACAGTCTCTGGTGGATTCTGGTGCCGGAGCAAATTTCATCCGTCAAGACCTCGTGGATCATTGTCGACTTCTTACCTCACCAGTGAACCCTCCATTGGTTCTCTCTTCTGTGCACGGGAATCCTCTCCCCGGGAAGGTCACATGGATTACTCAACCATTATCATTGGAAATTGGAACAACTCACAATGAACACCTTTCTTTTTTCATATTACCCGAGGCAGTGAGTCCTATAATTTTGGGCCTGCCGTGGCTTCAGAGACATAAGCCTCAGTGTGAATGGTCTTCTCTCCGGATCAGATTCAATGGGGATTCATTGTTCGGTAGACTTGCTTAAAACCTCCTGGACCATCCCGTGCCATATCTGTTGCAACAGCACCGTTGGTGTCCTTACTCCCCCAGGAGAGTGTCAAGGGAACCTTTGGAGGCCTGATCTTTCTAGTGTATACGTTCTACAAGATGAGCTCACACGATTGAAGGAACAAATAATTCATAAAGATTCGGTGAATAAGGAACTAGTAAAGTCGCATGGACAAGCCACGCAAGGCCTCCTAACCATAATGTCTTACAAGGAATGAGAGATCCAGCATCTACACTCCCTCTTGCAACAGAAGAATGCCCGAGAGGACATCACCGTACCCCCATTAAGTATCCCTGAACTTGAGACTTCCTCTCAAGATACATCTGTGATACCATTGTCCATACACGCTACGGACAAGAACATCTTCAATTCTGACGACAGCAAGGAGGACTGGATCACAGAGGAAGAGGAGGACTATTGTGGGGAGAATGGTGATCCACAAGAGGGGGACCTTGAGGAGGGGGTACTGTTGCGTCAGCCGGCCATGGGGACCATGGCTGACCGAGCTTACCGCTCCCGGAGGTGGTCCGCTGGGCTCAGGGGTGTGCCCTCGGGCACCGAGGTCAATGTCCACATCAGGGGGCCTCCTTCCGCGGCTGGAATGCTGCTGCCTCATCTAGGCGGTGGCATCATCTAGGCGCGACATCTAGGCGCGACATCATCTAGGCGCACGCGGCAAAACCAGGTCCTTTTTAAAGAGGCCAGTGCGGGAGACTCCGATCATCCCCAGGAGGTCTTCAACCCCTGGGAGGTATTTATACGCCTAACTCACCAACCTTAGGTGAGTTAGCAAGGACTTCGTTTTTTGCAGCTATGCCACTTCCTTTGCAGGAAGCGCTCTCTCTCTGCCCTTCGGGGTATTCTTAACCTGGGTACCTGCTCCTCGGGGGCCCTCTGCTTTATTTCAGGTGCCTTACTGGGATCAGGTACTCGACAGCCTGCTCTCCCTGCCTCGGTGCCTGTACCATCTACTTCTGCCTGGTGGAATCGCCAACCTACAGCTACTATCTACTGAGTAATCTAACTCTCAGTCTATCTCTTCTACAGCATTGCCTTGCTGGGAAAACTACACCGGAATTCCCCTATACCAACTTGCTGAGACGGGTTCCCTCTGCCGAGGGTCCCAAGACTGCTCCTCTGGATCAACTCACTACTGCCACCTCTGGTGGTATACATCAAGCTGTACAATAAAAGATCTAATTCTGTGTTTGTGCGTCCTGAGTCTAGCCCAGTACTGTGGCTCCCCACGGGGCTCCTCTCCATGGGTGTGGTCATCTGCCATAGTACCCAAGAATCCACCCAAACACCGCTAAACCATAACAGCCTAGGAGGACCCGGGGAACTTCGGTGAAGATAGGGTGAGTGCAGCTAGTCTTAGGACATTCCGTGGTCGGCCAAAACATTACACTTTACCACTCATAGTCTGATTCATGTATTTATTTATTTATTTATTTACATACAACAATTTCTAACCTGCCCAATTACCAGACCTCTGTTCTGGGCAATTTACATCATCATATACGCAATAAAAATACTTGTCAAATTTCAAGCAATTAAAAATATAACTAAGAATGAATAGTGTATGCAAAGTACTTATCTGATAATTGTTCCTGAACAATAATTTTTGTTTAAGGGACATTAAGGGGCGGATTTTAAATGCCCTGTGCATAAATCCGGCTGGATTTACGCACGCAGGGCCCTCGCGCGCCGGCGTGCCTATTTTGCATAGGCCGCCGGTGCGCGCAGAGCCCCGGGACGCACGTAAAGTCCCGGGGCTTCATAAAGGGGCGGGAGGGGGCGGTGTCGGGGGCGTTCTCGAAATGATGCGGCGTTTCGGGGGCGTGACGCAGCGTTTCGGGGGCAGGCCCGGGGGCATGGTGCCGGCCTGGGGACGTGGTCGAGGCCTCCGGACAAGCCCCCGGGTCGGGTGATGGCGCGCCAGCAGCTTGCTGGCGCGCGCAGATTTACATCTGCTTTTAGCATGCGTAAATCTGCCAACAAAGGTAAGGGGGGGTTTAGATAGAGCCGGGGGGGTGGGTTAGGTAGGGGAAGGGAAGGGAAGGTGGGGGGAGGGCGAAGGAAAGTTCCCTTCGAGGCCACTCCGAAATCGGAGCAGCCTCGGAGGGAACAGGCAGCGCGCGCTGGGCTCGGCGCACGCTGGTTGCACAAATGTGCACCCCCTTGCGCGCGCCGACCCCATATTTTATAAGATACGCGCGGCTACACGTGTATCTTATAAAATCCAGCGTACTTTTGTTTGCGCCTGGTGCGCGAACAAAAGTACGCGATCGCGCAAATTTTTAAAATCTACCCCTAAGAGTACTAGCATTCCAAAAGTAATCACATCTATAGAGTATATAAAGAAAATTCTCATTATTGTTAACAAAATTGTTCATGTAAACTTGTATATTTGCTTAACCAAATATCTATTTATGCTAATAAATATTGTTTGTTGTTCAGCAAAAGAAATCCAGTTATTTGGTTCACCCCTCTTTCCTGTTTTTCTTTTACCCTTGCTCTCTCTCCCTATCTATGGGAGACTATATTGGGTAAGGGCTAGTCTCTGTAATTGCAGCACCCAATCGGACAGAAGGCTTCTGAGTGAATCCCTTGCCAGCAACATCGTAAACCTCTACCTTACACACCATTAGCCACATAGACACCATAGCGGGAGGGCGGTTTACACTAAGTAAGGACTTTAGCTTGATAAATCAAAGCCTTTGAAAACTGGCCAGAACTAAGCAGCTATATTTTAGCCACTAACTTCACTGTGTGGCTAAAGTTATTCAGCCACACAAGTGTAGGGGCCCACAAGTGTGATTGATGTAGAGAAGAAAGAGCAATTAGCTGGTTAGAGAAGATTTTTAGCACTGACTAAGTTTATCCAGCTAACTCTGAGCATGTTAAAACCTGTCCTAAATTTAATCACAATTACCTCACTTAGGTGGCCATCTTTAGCCAGCTAACCAGCTAAGTTTAGACAGGAAACCCAGGGCCAATGCTTCCATTAGGCAACCTAAGTGGTTGCTAGGGGTGTGCATTCGGATTGACCCGCATTAGTAAAACGCAACTCATATTTTTTTTTACTTAAAAAATTGATTCGACATAAACGATCGGATTTCCCACATATCGAACATAGATATGTTCGATATGTGGGAAATCGCGATTGGTTGAGCCAAAATAAAAATTTAAACCCCCTCACCCTCCTTAATCCCCCCCCCAGACTTACCACAACTCCTGTGATCGAGCGAGGAGTGAGGACGCCATTTCTGCAATCCTTGGCGAGAAGCATGTGACGTCGGCGGCACGTCGAGTGACGCCGGCGCCACGTGATTCCCGGCTCGTTCGCGCCGGACAGCTCGTTCGGCCCCAAAAAGAACTTTTGGCCAGCTTGAGGGGGTCAGGAGGCCCCCCCAAGCTGGCCAAAAGTTCTTTTTGGGCCGAACGAGCCGTCCGGCGCGAACTCGCCGGGAATCACGTGACGCCGCGTCACTCCGACGTGCCACCGACGTCACATGCTTCTCGCCAAGGATTGCAGAAATGACGTCCTCACTCCTCGCTCGATCACCAGGGAGTTGTGGTAAGTCTGGGGGGGGGATTAAGGAGGGTGAGGGGGTTTAAATTTTTTTTTTTGCACATATGTACATATACCCAACTCATTGGATTTTTTTTATGTCCATATTGGCCGCAAGTGGGACCCCCTTTCGGACATAAAAAATATGAACATAAAATTTTGCTCTGCACATCCCTAGTGGTTGCTTACTACTGCCAAAATCTGAAGGAGATGGATGGAAAACTCCCACCAAGAGTCCCAGAAGGGTGTTGTGCCAGAGCCAATACAAGCCAAAGGAGGGAGCCCTGTTGTTGCGTTCGTGCCTGTTCTCGCCCTCGCTCCACCCTCTCTACCTTTGTGGCGACTCCTTCGGGTCTGACGGATAGATGCTGCCACGGCTTCTCCTCGCCGCTTCTCCCTGAAATCACGGGCTGGCTTGATGCTGCGGATCCGCCATGTTCCTGATGACGTAAGGGCGCACGCGCGTGTGCACTCCAGAGTTTTGTACCGGCAAGGGCACGAACCTCGGGGGCGTCCCCCCGTAGTGACATCATCCGCTCCCACTTAAAAGGTCTTTGCTTGCAACTACGAATCGAGCAAACAAGGGAATTCTTTCTCCATTGCTCTGCCTCCACAAAATTACCTAGGGGTACCCATTCCTCGGGGGCCCCCACTCTCTCTTCTTGATTTCAGATTGCTAAGACAGGATCCGGTACTCGCTCCTCGAGGGCCTATGTCCCTGAATGCTCAGAAGACTCCTTACTACCTGGAAGCGATCGCAGATGTGAACACAGTGAGTTCTATTACAGTCTAAGACGTTATCACAGGTACAGAGATTGTGAGTCATTATTGCAGATTGCAGATAGGAACCGGTACTCGCTCCACAAGGGCCCATGTTCCTAAATCCCTTCTCAACTCTCTTCTATATCTGAAGCTATCATATACCTATATCTTGTGAAATACTATTATAAATTGCAGATAGGAACCGGTACTCGCTCCACGAGGGCCTATGTTCCTAAAACCCTCCAAAGAGTCTCTTCTATTCCAGAAGCCATCTCATACACAGATTTGTGAGTTCTCATTCCACACTGCATATAAGAACCAGTTCTCGCCTACGGCTCCTGTTCCTGAATATACTGAAGACTCTCTGTTGCATAGAAGCCATTACAGATATCTACAATCGTGAGTGTATCATCTGCTACTGGTTATATATCCAGCATACCCTGGCTACTCACTACCTATAGTCTCTCTCTACAGCTCAGCTACCCAGAGATCGCAATTCCAGCATCTGAGGGACTTCAGCCCTGCCGGGCACACCAGCTCACTAGTGCCACCTCTGGTGGTTCTAATTCCTGTCTAATAACGAACTATCTGTGTTTGTCTCCATACTCCAGCCTAGCCAGTGGTCCCTCTCAGGATATCCTCCTGGGGACGCTGTCATCTGCCATCGGCCCAGGGATTCACCAAGTTACCTTAACTGTTCATTCCTTACACTACTAGAGCGGTATTATACAGACTGCCACTCTGTGGGAAGCCAACCCACCACAGATCAGTAACTCCGCCTATGGAGTATTTAAATTGTTAGCTCTTCCCCTTGGTAGGGTGATCCATAACAGATTGCTAACTTCCTGGTAGACGTATAATAGATTGCCAACTCCTCCCCTTGGTGGGATGATTGACTACAGATTTTAACTCCGCCTCCTGGGGAGCAGTTTCTACAGATTGCTACTCCTCGCAGCAAGAGTTTGATAACAGATTGCTAACTCCTCCCTCTCCAGGAGGAGATCCATAACAGTTTGCTAACTCCTCCCTCTAGAGGAGGAGCTCGATAAACAGATTGCTAACTCCGAGCAGCAGATTTATAACACCTGTGCTGTAGCCACTGCCATCGGTAGGAGGAAGCACTGTTCGGGTGCTACCACCAACAGGTTAAGTTGGGGGAGAGGGGCTGCATTACCAAAGGTTCACCTAGGTTGCAAAATACTCTTGCACTAGCCCTGAGGCAATCCCAGTCATACAAACAGCAATACTACTAAATATGGCCAGTCAAATTTTGACTGGCTAAGTTTAGGCAAATTTTCAGCAGCAAATCTACCTAAAAATTTGAATTTCCACTGGTGGGCTGTGGATGATGATTTCACTGAAGTAACAGAATGATAAGCTGTCACTGGAAATCCTTTACAGGGGAAGGAGAGGCTTAAGAGTTTGAATAATAATTTTGGAGTGAATTTTCACAAAGCGGTTTCACTTGTAGAAATGTATACTGTACATGAGCGTAAGGAGCATGTATGCACATATATGCGATTTTATAAACCTCGAGAATATGCATGCACTTGCAGTATAGCGTGTACATTTTACTGGAGGTTAAAAAGGGTGGTCTAGGGGTGTTCAGGGGTGGGGTTCAGAAGAATGCATGCAAATTGCTAGGTATATTTACATACATTACCAAACACGTCACAATATTTTTACAACTGCTAATGGACTGATACAATTGAAATCAGATGTGTTTTGTCTGCAGTTTATGGGTGGTCAGTCTGAGTAAACTAGTGGAGGTCCAGGTCTAAGTGAACTGGAGAAGGAATAGGTGAACTGGTGGAAGCATTGGGAAACTGGTGAGTCCAAGTATGTGCACAAGTATTTTCAGAATGGCATATGTGCATACTTTATAAAATATCTGCCTACATATTTTAATAAGGGTTATTAGGTGGACATCTTTATATATTTTTAATTGCCTAACATATATGTGTATATATTTTATAAAATAGGTAGAGAATGTAAGCATTTTCTGGCATTGAAAATAATTGCATTTACTACTGTAAGCCTTCACAGAAGGGCACATAAAATGTGAGAGGGTTTGGAAACTATTTGAAAGCACATTTGTCTCTTAGTAGGGTTCACTAAATATAGAAACATAGAAACATAGAAATGACGGCAGAAGAAGACCAAATGGCCCATCCAGTCTGCCCAGCAAGCTTCACTCATTTTTTCTCTCATACTTATCTGTTTCTCTTAGCTCTTGGTTCTATTTCCCTTCCACCCCCACCATTAATGTAGAGAGCGGTGATGGAGCTGCATCCAAGTGAAATATCTAGCTTGATTAGTTAGAGGTAGTAGGGGTAGTAACCGCCGCAATAAGCAAGCTACACCCGTGCTTATTTGTTTTTACCCAGATTATGTTATACAGCCCTTATTGGTTGTTTATCTTCTCCCCTGCCGTTTGAAGCAGGAGCTATGCTGGATATGCGTGAAGTATCAGTTTTTTTCTTCTCCCCTGCCATTGAAGCAGAGAGCTATGCTGGATATGCATCGAAAGTGAAGTTTCAGGCACATTTGGTTTGGGGTAGTAACCGCCGTAACAAGCCACCATGCCACCAAGCAGGTGGCATGCTGGATCCGGATCCAGAGGCAAGGATGGATATTTCCTGAGCTAGATAGGGTACCAAGCAATAGGGATGTGAATCGTTTTAGGACGATTAAAATTATCGTCCGATAATTTTAATATCGTCTAAACCGTTATGGAACACAATACAATAGAGATTCTAACGATTTATCGTTATAAATCGTTAGAATCGTGAGCCGGCACACTAAAACCCCCTAAAACCCACCCCCGACCCTTTAAATTAAATCCCCCACCCTCCCGAACCCCCCCCAAATGAGTTAAATAACCTGCGGGTCCAGCGGCGGTCCGGAACGGCAGCGGTCCGGAACGGGCTCCTGCTCCTCAATCTTGTTGTCTTCAGCCGGCGCCATTTTCCAAAATGGCGACGAAAAATGGCGGCGGCCATAGACGAACACGATTGGACGGCAGGAGGTCCTTCCGGACCCCCGCTGGACTTTTGGCAAGTCTCGTGGGGGTCAGGAGGCCCCCCACAAGCTGGCCAAAGTTCCTGGAGGTCCAGCGGGGGTCAGGGAGCGATTTCCCACCGCGAATCGTTTTCGTACGGAAAATGGCGCCGGCAGGAGATTGACTGCAGGAGGTCGTTCAGCGAGGGTTCCGGCGCCTCGCTGAACGACCTCCTGCAGTCGATCTCCTGCCGGCGCCATTTTCCGTACGAAAACGATTCGCGGCGGGAAATCGCTCCCTGACCCCCGCTGGACCTCCAGGAACTTTTGGCCAGCTTGTGGGGGGCCTCCTGACCCCCACGAGACTTGCCAAAAGTCCAGCGGGGTCCGGAAGGACCCTCTGCCGTCCAATCGTGTTCGTCTATGGCCGCCGCCATTTTCGTCGCCATTTTGGAAAATGGCGCCGGCTGAAGACAACAAGATTGAGGAGCAGGAGCCCGTTCCGGACCGCCGCTGGACCCGCAGGTTATTTAAGTCATTTGGAGGGGGTTCGGGAGGGTGGGGGATTTAATTTAAAGGGTCGGGGGTGGGTTTTTAGGGGGTTTTAATGTGCCGGTTTTGCGATTTTTAGATTTTTAGATTTTTCACGATTTTTCACGATATTTTACCCCCCCCAAACGGCAACAATACGATTCCCTCCCCCTCCCAGCCGAAATCGATCGTTAAGACGATCGATGACACGATTCACATCCCTACCAAGCAACATAGGTATCCCCTCTTTGAACCCCTCCTGACTGCTTTTCCAACTCTGTTCCCCAGAAATCCATACAGATAAAGTAGGGCATTGCTCAGAGGTATATTCAAACAACCATCTTTTATCTTCTAGAGTTACCAGCAGACAGAGATACAAAAAATCTTAAATTACACAGATTATATCAGGAATTCATAGGCTTACATAGGCTTTCACAGTTTTGAAACAAACACAGCCTATTCTAGGGATGTGAATCGTTTTAGGACGATTAAAATTATCGTCCGATAATTTTAATATCGTCTTAAACCATTATGGAACACAATACAATAGAGATTCTAACGATTTATCGTTATAAATCGTTAGAATCGTGAGCCGGCACACTAAAACCCCCTAAAACCTACCCCGACCCTTTAAATTAAATCCCCCACCCTCCCGAACCCCCCCCCCCAATGACTTAAATAACCTGCGGGTCCAGCGGCGGTCCGGAACGGCAGCAGTCCGGAACGGGCTCCTGCTACTGAATCTTGTTGTCTTCAGCCGGCGCCATTTTCCAAAATGGCGCCGAAAAATGGCGGCGGCCATAGACGAACACGATTGGACGGCAGGAGGTCCTTCCGGACCCCCGCTGGACTTTTGGCAAGTCTTGTGGGGGTCAGGAGGCCCCCCCCCAAGCTGGCCAAAAGTTCCTGGAGGTCCAGCGGGGGTCAGGGAGCGATTTCCCGCCGCGAATCGTTTTCGTACGGAAAATGGCGCCGGCAGGAGATCGACTGCAGGAGATCGTTCAGCGAGGGTTCCGGCGCCTCGCTGAACGACCTCCTGCAGTCGATCTCCTGCCGGCGCCATTTTCCGTACGAAAACGATTCGCGGCGGGAAATCGCTCCCTGACCCCCGCTGGACCTCCAGGAACTTTTGGCCAGCTTGGGGGGGGCCTCCTGACCCCCACAAGACTTGCCAAAAGTCCAGCGGGGGTCCGGAAGGACCTCCTGCCGTCCAATCATGTTCGTCTATGGCCGCCGCCATTTTTCGGCGCCATTTTGGAAAATGGCGCCGGCTGAAGACAACAAGATCAGTAGCAGGAGCCTGTTCCGGACCGCTGCCGTTCCGGACCGCCGCTGGACCCGCAGGTTATTTAAGTCATTTGGGGGGGGTTCGGGAGGGTGGGGGATTTAATTTAAAGGGTCGGGGGTGGGTTTTAGGGGGTTTTAATGTGCCGGTTTTGCGATTTTACGTTTTTTTGATTTTTCACGATTTTTTTCACGATATTTTACCCCCCCAAACGGCAACAATACGATTCCCTCCCCCTCCCAGCCGAAATCGATCGTTAAGACGATCGAGGACACGATTCACATCCCTAGCCTATTCCTCAAAACTTTGGTATTGTAAACTATTACTCTCCAAAGATATGGACTACCTTCTCTTTGATAAACTTTGAAGTCCTCTTATCAAACACTTTTGACATATGTGGGAATGAGCGGTGATTCTCACAGGCCTGGAGACAAAACTAGTCTGACTCCAGTCTTTCTTAAAACAATAAATCTTTATTACAGCTTCATACATGTACAACAGTAGATTGTCTTCCATTCAAAACTGTATACTCTCTTTACTTACAGTTCAGTACTGCTTCCTTCATTACTCATAGTTCAGCTTCGTCTCAGCTCAATGTTTGGGCAGTGCTACATTACAGGAGCTGCCTTCCTCCTGGAGATCTGGACCTGGTATGGTTATCCCCACCTGAATCCCAGCTCTTATTCTCCAGTCTCTGATTATGCCCTCTGAGCTCCATCTGTCCCAAAGGATCCCACCCACAGAGCATACTCTCTTTAATGGATTTAAGGTAGACCAGGTGTCTAGCCTGGTCCTGCACAGGTAAATAGGGGAACACTCGGGGCACTATCTCACAACATTTTATAATTGGTTTCCAGAATATCATACTCCAATCACATCAGCCACATTTTCTTTCCTCCTTAATGTATTCCAATACACTTTCAAGACACTTACAACTCTCCTTGAGGATTTGACAAAGTTCCTCAGTTTCTAAACTTCAAGACTCTTTGGATCTCTTCACTTCAAGGATCTCCATGACTATGAAACCCAAGATTTCTCCTTCTTCCTCCAATCAACCCAGGTCAGGTCATCTGGTTATTTCCCTATGCGGTGAAACACTTCCAAGCCTTGGGCCTTTGTCCTTGAGGAAAAAAGCTTCTTCAGAGCCCTCTGATGGCTCCCTCCATCATTTCCCCCACCAAACTTTATTCCGAAGATTATATAGTCTGCATTACCATTCCCCTTAGAGGATCTTTTTTTAACCTTTAAAGGAGACGTCCTACTTAGAATTCAGCCACCACCCTTCCATAATTTTTCCAATCGTGCATACACAGTGTAATATTACCATTCTCAATGACATTTAGTAGCAGTTAAATGAAACTATCCCACCATTAAATTTCCACAACACTTAACCATTATCAAATTCCAACAGAAAATAAGGGATCTCCCCCACACATAATCCTTTCTAAGGGTCTCACACAGTGTCAGAAAAGGCTCCCTTTTAGGAGGCCCATCATACTACAACATATGTGCATGCTTTGGGTGTCCAAAATTTTAGAAACTATGTGTTGTGATTCTGCTTGCCAAGCAGCCTCTCAACCACCAGAGGTCCTCTGGGAGCTGCTCCTACCCTCTTTCTAGCTCTCGTCTTGGTGACCTCAAGAATCGGAAAATCCATGCCTATTTAGCCATTGTCATTGAGTCTGCTCGGCTCCCTGCTTGGCCCCACATCTCTGTATTCCTTGTGGCTTTCCGTAACCTTCTGCCTTGTGGCTTTGCTAAGACTTCTTGTCTCTGTATTCCTTGTAGCTCTCCGTAGTCTTCTGCCTTGTAGCATCCTTAGCTTTCTGTATTCTAGCTTGCTTGGTGGCTTCCCTAAGCCTTCCTGTTTCCAAGTTTACCTTGTGGCTTCCCTAAGCCTTCCTGTTTCCTAGCTTACCAGATAGCTTCCCTAAGCCTACTGTCTCAAGCCTTGCTCCCTGGCTCCCAAGCCTCCTGTCTCAAGCCTTGCTCCCTGGCTCCAAAGCTTCTTGCCTCAAGCTTGCCAGTATTAGTAACCTCTCTTTTGTTCCACTGTTCCAGTTTTCTATCCCTAACCTTGGTTCTTGCCTGAGCTCCAGGTCCACCAGACATCAGCCTCCAGCTCTGCAGCCTGCCTCTTCATTCCTGCCTGGCTTCTGTCTCCAGCCCTGCAGCCTGAATCCCCAGGCCTGTTCAGCTTCCCCTGAGTTCATTCCTCTCCAATCCATATTCCAGTCCAGCTTTAACCTTAGGTCTCCTTCCTTGTTCAAATCCTGCCGGCCACCAGAACCCAAGGGGGAAGGTGACTGGTATATGCCGAAGATCCCCTAGTCCCTGTTACAAATGGGCACCGGTTAGGTGTGGTAAACACCACCTGCGGGGGTGACTTCTGGTGGAGGGAGACAGGGGTTGCAGGAAAGCCTTTGATACTGGCTGGAGTAGAATCTGGTGCAGGCAGGAGTGTGTAAGGCTGGGTACTGGCTGGGCTTATGGAGCTGAATACTAACAGAAGGGTGCCTGTAGTAGTGAGAGCTGGCTGGAGGGAGTCTAATCAAGGTGCGTGGAGGTAAGGATGAACTTAAACACAGGAACAGCGTGGAGGTATGTGTGGAAGTGAATGCATGTAGAGGTGATCAGAATACTGGAGCTGGGTGCTGGTAAGGATGGACTCAGGGTTGCGTGTAGGTAAGAGTGATACTGACTGTTGGTATGAGTGACTGGACTAGGGGAACTCGGGGAAAACAAGACTGACAATGACCAGACAGACTAACCAAACATTACAACACTAAACATAAAACACACAAGCCCGAAGGCAGCACAACTAAGCTGGATGCCCGAAGGCAACAGAGCAAGGTAGAAGCCCAAAGACAGCAGGGCAGAGCAGTAGCCGAAGGCAGCAGGACAAGGCAGAAGCCCAAAGGCCACACAGAGGCAGACAGATGGCCCGAAGGCCACACAGAGGCAGTAGGCTAGAGCAGGGAGCCCATACGAGCTCGATGCCGAAGCACTGAGGGAAATGCTAGACAGGGTTATAAAGGAAGTCAGAAACATAGAGTAGACAAGAAGGGCGGACTGGGCCAGCCAGGAGAACATGCTCATGGGGAACCTCTGGTGGTGAGGCGGCTGCGTAGCAGCCATAGTCGTAACAGTCCCCTAGTCCAGTCTGCCTATGGAGTCTTGGACTGTTCCCAGCTGAGCAGGGTCCTCAACCCTAACACTATGTGGCACTCACCACACAGTTTATAAAATACTTGCACAAATCACCACGTGTCCATTTACCCATACAAATTGTGTACCGTGGACAGTTTTGAAAGTTGGGCTACCTATGCTTGCAAAGACATGGTGCTAGCTACTGTATCTTAATTGCCTGCTGTGCTTTCTAGAATATCAGAATAGACAGTCTGTCATTTTATTCAAAGGATCAGGTTAGCAGGATCCAAACATAATGTTCATGGTGGATAATGATGGCTATATATATAGTTATTACATTGAAGTATGTGCATGAAAGATATGTTGTGTTATGTAGAAGTATCATGGATACGTTTATGAGAAGTGGTTGTAAAGTGAATATATCTCATTCGTTTGGTAAAGAGGGAACACATATGTTTGTGTGGAAATGCAGTTATGGACTCCTGCCAGAAGTGAAATGATATGATTTTCCTTCACCAAAATTCTAGCATTCAAAATTCAAAGGATTTGAAATAAAGATTAAGCACCCTGAGGACATTCAGGCATTCATTTATTAAATCAGACTGGCTCAATCTGTGGCTTAATTCAGTCAAGAATATAATAGGGATATGCATTAGTTTGAAACAAATGGGTAAAACACAACAAATGAGTCCATATTTGTTTCATTTATGGTCCCCAAAATGAATGGAGGGGCCCACAAATGAAATGAAAATATTTGTCTCATTCATGTTTGTTTCTCATTCAAGTCTATGGTCCATTGAAATCTATGGCTATATACTGCTGAGCAAAAACACAATTGGTAACTATGGCAACCAACTCTTGCCTATGTGACCTTATAGCCTTATCAGAGATTTGTCAGAGTCGACGTAGGACAAGTTGGCAATGAAACTACACAGAAGACAAAACACAGTGAAGCAATTTTCTCACTTAGCCTATAGCTGCTATCTGAATCAAATGACACTAATGTCCTCTCACTGTTAAATCATAGCATGTGCACGAAGCAGTCTGTATTTTCTTTCTAGCTCTTGGAAGAAAAGGGCATGTTAGTAGAAGATCTCACAGTGTTTTAAAAAAGCTTAGAAACTTTTGGTTTTGGCACTGGTAAAGGGCTGCTTCTATTCTCTCTGCTGCAATGGTCTCACTCATTGTGCCAGTAAGGGAGGCAGTGTACCACTGTGATTTTGATTTTTCTCTTCACTGGGGGAAGGTCAGGGTGGAAGATAGTATGGAGACTGCAGTTGAAGCAGTGCTAGTAATATTTTTGTTTCTGTCTGTCTGGAAACCAGTGACATGAGCAGTTCACATTCAGAGACTGAAAGAAGAGTCTTACCAGATTGCCAGTCTGTCTTGGTTCTGTCAGTGTTTAAAATGTATTTGTGTGTGTAGTCAATCAGCACTAGTGTACACAGCACAGCACACATACATAAACTGTATATGTGTCTGTGTGTGTGTGTGACAGACAGTTGTCTATACAGGGATTGGTACTGTGAGTAGGGGTACAGTTACAGTATCACTAAATAAATTCATTTGTAATATCCAAACCTCTAGTAGACAGTGCACTTCAACACTTCAACAGGAGGGAATGTGGGCAGGGTTTGCAGCCTGGGGACCCTAGGGGTGTGCATTCATTTTCGATGTATTGTGAATCCGCAACATATATGTCATATTTGTTGTATTCGTGGGGATTCCGAAACGTATGGCGAACCCCCACAAATACAACGGATCACCAATGAATAGGCCCCCCACCCTCCTGACCCCCCCCCCCCAAGACTTGCCAAAAGTACCTGTTGGTCCAGCGGGGTTCCTGGAGTGATCTCTTGCACGCGGGCTGTCGGCTGCCAGTATTCAAAATGTGCCGATAGCCCCTGTGACATAGTAAGGCCAAAGGCTATCGTGCCATTTTGAATACTGGCAGCCGATGACCCACGTGCAGGAGATCGCTTCAGGACCCCTGCTGGACCACCAGGGACTTTTGGCAAGTCTTGGGGGGGGGTCAGGAGGGTGGGGGGTTGTAGATAAATAACTTTAAAGGGTTGGGATGGGGGTTTTTGGGGGGAACAAATGTATTTTTGACATATGAACGGATCGGGTGTCCCCGAGAACAGATGTAACGGATTTGGGCCCCTACGAATCCAAATCCTGAATGGGATGAATCCGTCCCTGCTGCACATCTCTAGGGGACCCCTTCTGCTACTCAAAGTAAAAGCCAGAGGAAAGGGGTTAAAAAGGGGAAGATTCTTCCCCAAGCTGATCCCATGGCCCCTTCCAGCAGTCAGGTGACAGGTCAGCAGTCCCCAGCCATACATTTGAAGCAGCAAACAACCATAATGCAAATGGGGTGGTACTCAATAACATTGTCCAGGGGCAAAAGGCATCTAAAGTAGTAATGAGGAGCTTCGGGGAAATGATTGGCATTGATGACCAGCCCCTAGTGGACAATGTGGGCTTTAAGCATTTATTGCATGTGTTAGCTCCGAATCACAAAGTCCCCTCCAGGACTACATTTAGTAGGAAGGTCATCCCCACCCTGTACAACCAGTGCCATAGTTGCATGCAGGTGGAGCTGGCTAAGGCAGAGGTGAGTAGCGTGCATTTCACCAGTGATATCTAGAGCAGCACAAACGCTGTGCAGGCACACCTCTCCATGAAAGCACCCTTGTGGAACCTAGCTGAGGTAGGAACTGGAAGCAGCTCTAGTATGGAAGGAGCATCAGGGTTCAGATGGGCTTTGATACACACTCAGTTGATGCGTAGCCCCCATATTTCGTGTAATATTCTATCAGCCATAAGAAAGATGCTGGAGGATTGGCAGCTAGAGCAGAGAGACAGGAGTGTCCAGGCAGGTTTATTTGTAACAGTGTGCAAATATGGTAAAGGTAATTGAAGATGGGGGCTTTCAGGGTACCCACTGCTTTGCACACTTGCTGAACTGGCAGTGAGGGATATCCTGGGGCTAGTGCCCAAGGACTATTGGAATCTAATCCTAAAGAACCTGATAGAGAGGTGTAGGAAAATAGGACATTTCCATCAAAACATGAAGGAGGAGCAGCTTCTCCATGACAAGCAGGAAGAATTCAGGATGCCTCAAAGGCATCTGATTCAAGATGCTGGTACCCATTTGGATTCCACTTATATGATGCTGTAGATCCCTTCATGATCTGTCTCTGAAAACAGAAAAAGGGGTGCATTGCCCTCTGGGTCATCATGACTGGGAAGTGATGAGGCAGCTGGTACAAATCCTGAAACCCTTTAAGGATGCCACGAAGGATCTGAGCTCCAGAAATGCCACCCTGGGCATGATCATCCTTATAGTAAATGTTATTTAGGAAAAGTTAGAGGGCTTTCATGAGCAAGAGGGAATGGAAGCAGAGGTGTAGCAGTTTGTGGACTCCTTGCAGTAGGAGGTTCAAGAGAGACTGAAACCTTTCACATAAAACAATAAATACATGCTTGCTACACTTTGTGATCCATGGGTGTCCCAGTGTCTCATATTCATTAAGGAGATGCTGATAGCTAGGATGTGTGAATAGGAAAGCCAGAGGCACAGTGGGAATATAACACAGAAAAGGGTGGCCGGGGGAAAGAGAGAAGGAGTGGGCTGTTGGCCGCCTTTCCTCCGCGATTCTGCCGGAAGGAAAGGACTACCTTTTGTTTCATCTGGTGAGAGCTGGTAACTCGCTATTAAGGGGAAGCCCAGAACCTTGTTTAACACCTGGCATTGAGAGACGTCACCGAGCACGTCGAAAAGGGGCGTGGCCACGGTCTTTAAAATCATCCGTGGCGTGGTGCAGGTGGTTTAAGGAAACCACCTGCCCAGTGGTTTCCTTAAATCTAGATGAAACCCCAATCTTGGAGTCCAAAACAGGATTCATTGCCTTCCCCGCTGGCTTTAATGAAAACAATTGAAAAGACATAATGAATGAAAAAAGTAACCTGGGAACTGAAACAAATTAAACAAATAAAAAATGGCAACCGACCCAAAATAATGACCCGAAGCAAAAAGCTTTTCTGTGTCCAACCCTAGCACACATGCATCCATTTTGAAAGGTAGGCTCCATTTATTCTATGTGGAACTTGTTTCACTTTTGTAGCTTTTTGATTTCACTTTTTAAAGGGAGATTCTAAAACAGATAAAAGAATGGGACGGTGGCATCTTGTAGACAGAATAAGCTTTTGTTATAAAGAAAAACTGTTATAGCAGAACAAGAAATATGGTAGAAGAAGCATTTTTAAATTTTGTATTGAGGGGACTTATATGAAGAGGGACTCCTTGTAGCAAAAACTAGACAATTTGTTTACCAGGAGACATTATTTAAACTATGCCTTTTTTGCTGAAATAGCTAGGTTTAATTTTTTAAAAGCATGTCCAGTGCTCAAAATTGTAATGCTTTTTTTTTCTGCATTATGTTCCTTGAGAAAGTGTTCAATTTAGCTTTAGTGATTTTTATCTGAAAGCCCACAGTTACCAGCAGCATGGTCAGACAAAGGGGGTCGCAGGGTTACCCAGCAGTAGTGGAAAAGGAAGTACCTTATCAAATACTGTTCTGTTATTATGCAACATAAACCATGAGGTTCTGAACATGGCATTGTACATTTATTTTGGAATAGTGCATTTTTTTTATATTCATTTTAATTTTGAACAAATTGCCTTAATTCCCATAATGGTACAATGCCAAGCCACCATAAGTATGCTGCCACTGGGAGCCAGAAGTACCAATTCTTATTTTATTAATGTATTTAAAATTCTTATATTCTGTCTATATTGGAACAACCATGCTTTTTCTCATCAATTAATTAATAATTAGGGATGTGCATACATTTGAAATGAATGGGTAAGATGTGACAAATGAGTCAACTTTTTGTTTAGTTTATTGCATCCAAAATGAACGGACAGTGCCAATGAAAATATCTGAAAATTTTTGCTTAATTTGTTTTTGGATCCACTATAGTCTATGGGACAAGGAAAACTGCAATTTTTCTCTTCAAGACAGAAAAGAGCTGAGATGAGAAGGGACAGGGCAAAAGCAGAACCAATCAAGATAAAGCAGTTTTCAACCAGCGTCTCCCATCCTGACTTCTTTATTTTTTTAAACCTGAAACTAAAAGAAAAATTTAACTTAAGGCTCTCACCACTTTGTTCAGAATCATTTCTCTATTGGATTTTAGACAGATTGGAGAGATATTCTGAAGATCTTTCTCAGAGCGAAAGAAAACATTTATAAAATTTAGATGAAGAAGAAAGCAAGGTGGGCTATTGCCTGCTGTCACTGTGTCATAGGAGACACTATAATCTCTCTGATGTGTTTTAAAGTGTTACATTATCAATAGGCGTAACAATCCTGCATTCAGACCCAGTAATCTGTGCTTCACTGTGACTCACACAAGGTAATGTAGCCTTTGTTCTCTGTATTTCTGAGTAAAGGAGTGAGTGTACTGTGTGTGACTCTTCCACAAAGTGTCACTTAGTGTTAAGTCTACATATATTCAGCAAGAAAACAGCAGTGTGTGCTTTACTTCTAACAAAAGTCACTGTGTTTGATCTGCTGTCTTTGCGAGTCTACATTAACAATAGCAGTAATTATTACTTATCAGTTCTATAGCGCTACTCAACATGAACAGCGCTGTACAAAAACACAAGAGACAGTCACTTCTTAGTACAGCTTACGGTCTTATCAAATATTGTACTAAAAAACCCTAGCTATGAGTGATCTAAGAGGAGGAAAGCAGAGGAGGAGGGTTGAGTAAGAAGCTGGTAGTGCAGCTGTCTGTTCCACAGGTTTGCTATTGTTCAGGGGTAGAATAAGGCAGAGTTAGTGGTGGGTACCAGCAGTTGGAGGGCACTAGGAGCGGAGCAGCCAAAACTAGCACTGAGCTCCCTTCCTGTTTCCCCCTGAGCAGTGTCTGCATGCGCTCTTTAAAGAAATTACTGATTGAGATGAATCGTGTCTGGGATTTTCACAGAACATATTAAACCTCTAGAGGTTCAGGAGAGTTTGGGGAGTCTAGGTACTGGTGTGCTATTCAAGAAGTAGCTGCAGAAGGCAGCAAATGATACTACTGGGGCGAAGAGCCCCTTCCAGGAAGAGCAAGTTGTAGAGAGCATGAGAGATGCACTTGGCATTTTCCCTCCTGGTCTGCCCTCAAACTCAGCCTCAGCAGCAGCACCCAAGGATTCAGAGAAGGAGAGGGGATCCTGCACGACATCAGTCAGAAGGCCATCAGTAGAAGAAAGGTGATGGGCCACCTTCTAAACAGAGGTATGCAACATCATTTGCAAAACTGACACCTATTAGTGTTAGTTTCAAAAGAGGCAATTGGTACTAGCCTGGGTACCCCATCTACTCAATCCTGCAGCAGCAAGAGCAGGAGCAGAAAAACCACAGAAAAGGGAAAGTTTGTCTCCCAAGCTGATCCTTAGGCCCCTTCATCATAAGGTGGCAGGCTAGCAGCCCCTACCCCTACATCATCAGCAAGCAACCATGGAACAAATGAAGTGTTCTGTATCATTTTACATTATTCAGAGGCAAGCAGCATCAATGGTGATAACACGGTGTATTAGGGAAATGAGTGCCTTGCAGTGTATTAGGGAAATGAATGCCTTGCATGTATTAGGGAAATGAGTGCCTTGCATGTATTAGGGAAATGAATGCCTTGCATGTATCAGGGAAATGAGTGCCTTGCATGTATCAGGGAAATGAGTGCCTTGCATGTATTAGGGAAATGAGTGCCTTGCATGTATCAGGGAAATGAGTGCCTTGCATGTATTAGGGAAATGAGTGCCTTGCAGTGGATTAGGGAAATGAGTGCCTTGCATGTATTAGGGAAATGAGTGCCTTGCATGTATTAGGGAAATGAGTGCCTTGCAGTGGATTAGGGAAATGAGTGTTCTTGCCCCCAGTTTGAGTAGGTAGTGGATTACAAAGTGTCTTCCAGGGCAACATTTAGAAGGCAGGTAATCCCACCCTGTACACACAGTGCTGCACCTGGATGTAGGCACAGCTGGCCGAGCAGGGGGGGTACCATACATTGCATAAGCAATCTCTGGATCAGCTAGAATACTGCACATTCCTACTTTTCCTTTACATCACACTGGTGGCAACTGGGTGAGGCAGAGGCAAAGCGCAAATCTAGTGGTGCAGAGCAGCGGGTTGTAGGTGGGCTGTGCTGCACACCCAAAGTGATGAATAACAGCCATGCCTCAGTGCACAACTTTTCCCCTTAGCGCATAGAGTACCATGGCCTGAAAAGAACAAAAATGTTTGCTCACAGCAGCCCAATCCTTAGAGGGAACATTGTCTGCCACACCCTGTCACCCCCACCCTTACTCTCTTTCCCCTCCAGCCAGGTACTCACACTCTGCCACCCTAAAACTAGTCATATATTTACACCTTTTTAAATGTAATCCACCTAGTGAAGCACACAATTTCCAATTTCTTCTGTGAAAACACAGTTAAACACCTAGTTTTGCTGCCCTACAAAACCCCTAAATTGCAAGGAAAAATAATCCCCTAAATTTGCATTTTATAAACCCCTAGAATCAGATGCAGATGGAGAAAGTCCTGAAGATGCCAAGAAGCATTTGAAGTCAAAGGGAAACAAGAAAAGGAGGATGGGGGTGGGCAGGGAAGGGAAGAGAGGAAAGAACAACAGGAGGTGGAGGAAGAGACTTAGAAAACGGGAGAAAAATCCAGAGGGTGTGGCAGGTGAGCATCCAGCAGAGTCCTTTGGGGTCACCGTCTCCAGACTAAAATAAGAGATGGACCTGTTAAAAGTTCCAAATTGCGCCAAAACACAGCCTCCATTCTCCACTTCACAAGTAATCCAGCAAGCCTCAGGGAAGCCTTTGCAGATGGCAGCTCTATATTGTGAAAGTCTAACAACCTGTACGTATCCCCAGTCTCTGTTATGTTTGTGGTAAATGTTTTGCATTCTGATTGCTTATTCGTAAGTCTTTCAGGGCCCTGGTATGGGCAACTCATAACTGCGTAATAATAATAAATAGATATAGAAACTCTTCTCTGATTTCACAGGTGAGAGGAGCTAACATGCAACGTGCTCTCTTTCTTACCTCCAAAGTTGCCAATGCCATACTATTTTATGGTATAACAACACTTAGGGGTAGATTTTAAAAAGCATTTACTCGAGCAAAACTGGTTTTTGCTCGAGTAAATACACTTTACTCAAGTAAGTGGGCTTTTCAAAATTGCTACAATATATGCCATTGAATTGTCCATAGGATTTACTCAAGTAAGTGCACTTTATTCGAGTAAATAGCTTTTGAAAATTGCTACGATAGTATGTCACATTTACATGCGTAACTCCTTTGAAAATGACCCCCTAGGGGTAATATTCAAAGAATCTTCTCTAGTAATGTTACTAAGTCCCACGTCAAGAGAAGAACTATACTTTATAATATATAGTTTCAACACTTTTATTGTGCAATCACATAGGTTATGACTAACTAGACATTTAAAATCTATCTAACACACATATACCCATATACATTCATCACTCATATCACATAAAATCCAATAAACATTTTAAATATATGTATCTCATACAGGAGCCCAAGACTTGATTTAATGTAGAAGGATTTGAATTAATTACAAACAGAAGATGACTTTGTTAAAAAATATTTTGGAGCAACAAAATATCCCTGTATGAGATACATATATTTAAAATGTTTATTGGATTTTATGTGATATGAGCGATGAATGTATGGGTATATGTGTGTTAGATAGATTTTAAATGTCTAGTTAGTCATAACATATGTGATTGCACAATAAAAGTGTTGAAACTATATATTATAAAGTATAGTTCTTCTCTTGACGTGTGACTTAGTAACAATACTATTTTATGGGGCATGTTTGTTAGGAGTCTATGTTGCCTCTTACTGCAAGTATGAATTGCAACCTATTTTCAAAGGGAAAGCACCTGTGTTGTTTCCCTTTGAAAATTAGCAGCTAAAAAGTTCACATGCTAAATGAGTCTACTTGCTTTGCACCTTTACAGGTGGCCTAGTGGGGGCAAAACAATGCAGCTAAAAGCTAAGCATGCTCACTAGGGAACCCGTGCAGAATTTTAGCCACATTTGCAGAGGGCAATTTTCAGTCAGGCCATTTTACCCATTCAAATAGCTTTGAAAATTGTCCAGAACAGAGACATCAAAATGCCATTTTGTCACTGGTTACTTGTAACATACAGTGAAAAAGGACAGTCTATCCAGAGTAGGGTTGCCAACTGGCTCCAGTTTTTCAGGGCATATTGATCCAGTCCTGCTTTTACGCCTCTGCATGCAGGCCCTTATAGTCTTGGTTTTCTTAGGGAATGCAATAGGGAAATCAGGATAAGTCCCAGCATGCAAAGTGGTAAAAACCCGGACCGGATCAACCTGTCCTGAAAATCTGGAGCCAGTTGGCAACCCTAGTCCAGAGAAAGAAGTACAGTATGCATCCCGTGAGCAGCATCCGTCCAAAGAAAAGAAGGTCTAGAGAAAAGAGAGAACCGAGACTGTGTGCAGAGCAGAAGAAAGCAGCACACACACAGTACTAGAAAAGAGGGTCCAAAGTCAAGGTTTAAAGATACGTTACATAGTCAGTTTATGAGCACTGCACCCAGGCTTCAGACATTGCTCATCTTTTTCTGACAGTTTATTGTTATACCTGCCCTCTTTATCTTTGCATGTGCATTAGGATCTGCTACAACACATAGCAGTAACTTAGTGTATTCGGAAGGTTTTTGTCTCCTGAATGTTGACTTGTTGCTTTGGAAATAGCAATACTGGGGGTTCTGAAAGTGCCTGCGCCCTGAGTCAGCGAAATATGGCACAAAATTATATTTAAAAAAAATGAGACAGGATGGATTGAATGGCCTTTCATTAAGGCAACAGTGGTGACGCTTGTAGAGCATACAGGGGATGATTTTCATTAAGCCACTGATAATAGCCTGGGTTGAAACAGTTAAATGATGAAAATTAATGGAACAGATTTGCACATGTGAAAGAATGTGATTTGTCATTATGAGCAAGCAAAACAGTCCTTGGGTGACAGGCAGAAGCAGTTTGCGTAAAAACGTATTGCGTAGAAACTTGTTGACACTTCAAGACCTAGCTACTGAGCGGGGAAAGAGGGAGTGTACCAAGATAACGGCACTTATGACATCATTAATTTTAGTAGAGGCTTCAGTAACTCCAAATAAGGGAGCCATCCCGGAAGAAAAAAAAAATTATGCTGTCAGCCATTCATGTATATAAGACAATGATGTATCCTGTAATAAGTGAGCAGATTAGGCAGTACATCACTATTAGATGCACTGTGCTGCTACCAAGAAAGCTAATTATATATTCCTTTCTTGCCTCTTACTAATAAAGATTATTCATTAAGAAAAGAACTTGTTAATTATTCTAGAAGGGCCGGCCTTCTCTCCCGGAGCACAGGCTCAGGGATTTGAACTCTCTGTGTACGTGGAGAACACAGATAATGATTCTTTTGAACTCTCTGCAAGGGCAGATAAAGATTTGAACTCCCTGTAAAAGCAGGTAATGATACTCTTGAACTCCTGGAGCACGGCAGCCCTCCAGTATGAACACCACTCAGCAGCTGGTAGCAGTATAGCAGGCCAAGTTATCACCAGGTATGTGTAGGGAAGTTGCAGCCACTACCTAGCCAGCTGTAAACTGGCGTAAATCAGCTATCCCTGCACACAGAAATAGCTACACACACAAAGCACCAACCCCCAACCCAGCTAAACCTCTAGACGGCTATATTTGGTTACTCTGTGTGGGCACATTTTCTCCCTGTGAGATATAACCAACTAACTCCTCGGTAGGCAGGCTGGCTGGATGTCTTTGAAAATTCATCTCACTGTAGTTTTAATAGCCTGACCTGCAGATACATGATGATTTTCAGCTTCATTAATGCCTCCTAGGCTTAGGTTTGAAACAATTATATGTAATTGTCCGGAACACATAAAAATAGCCTAAGCCATTTTTTAATGACTCCAACTTCTTTCATCATTTGCTAACAATATCTGTCTGGTCAGAATCTTGCTGGCCCTAGTTTCAGGAGTGGTCCGAGCCACACAGAGCCCTGAGGAGAAAGAACTGGCAGTGTGAGGATTTGCAACAGCTCTGAGAAGATGAAGGAGAAGAGGGAACGTATTTTGATGTGTGCGGATGAACATTTCCTGTATTCCTCCCGGCACCTCAGGGAGGTGACTGCCAGAAGAAGGCCATCCCTGTAACCACAACTAACCCTTGGAAACACAGCTACGTCACCAGGTTTAGAGAGCGACGTTTGCCTTTATTGTGCATTGTCCTCCAGATGCTCAGGAAACACAATATTTACTGCCACCAAATGCATTCAGGCTATGCTGGAGTGGGAGGGGGAGGGGGAAACTGAACGTATAGAAGGGATGGACAGTGGCTTTCTTTCTTGGTGCTTCCCCAAAGAAGTCAATTGCACTAACACCAAGATTGTCAAGTTTTGAGTTGATTTAATCAGACAAGAACGATGTTTCCTTTCAGGCTGTTTTATTAAGTAGCGTAAAAATAAGGGAAGTATACACATAGGGGGTCATTTTCCAAGGTGTTATCGCGGGAGATAAATTTGCAATTTAATATTCAGGGGGCGGAGCATATGTAAAATAGGTATCATGTGCCGCGAAACAGCCGCAGTGTTAGCACGGCTCCTAGCTACAACTCTTTCATTCGCGTTACATTGTGTGCTACGAGCCAGTAAAGGGTTATCATGGTCCACAACAATTCCAGAGAGAGAGAGAGAGAGAGAGAGAGAGAGAGAGAGAAAGAACACGCCTTGCTATAGTGCCTATGCTCTAGACAGGTATTTGTATCCCTATGGGAGGGCCACCTAGTAACTCGAGGTGGGGATTAGGTATGAGCGTAGGGGGTTGGGGGCCACTTTCACATTCAACATGAGACATACGGAAAGAACAGTGGTCTCTAGTGAAGGTTTGCTGGCCGTCGGAGTGAGGAAACTCCAAGAAGAGATTTGGGCAACATTCTCTCCACCTAGCTTGTTGTTGCCCAGGTAGAGTGTCCATCTATGTCTCATGTTGAATGTGAAAGTGGCCCCCAACCCCCTACGCTCATACCTAATCCCCACCTCGAGTTAGTAGGTGGCCCTCCCATAGGGATACAAATACCTGTCTAGGGCATAGGCACTATAGCAAGGCGTTCTCTCTCTCTCTCTCTCTCTCTCTCTCTCTCTCTCTCTCTCTCTCTCTCTCTCTCCCTCTCTCACAGACACTTTCATGTACTGTGCTGATTCATTGGTTGTTGTATCGCAGTGCACAATGTTTTTGCGAATCCATTTTCGCAAATGGCGAAAACATTGCGTGACTCGATGTTTCCCCGCTGCACGAAAAATGCCTTATTTGCATGGGACACGCCCCCTCATGCGTTACCACTGCGATATTGGAAAATGAGGCCCATAGGGGCAATCCAAACATGAAATTAGTTATAGCTCTAATAGTTACAAGAAATAATTTAATGCAAAATGTTTATTAATCCAACTTGATAACACACCTACTAAAAACACCTAATATATTACAGAGAAGAAATATACATTTCCAAAAGAAAAATTACCTTCAAATACAATAAGTGAAAAGCTAACCAACAAATTAATATCAGATTAACAACAAAACTTTTCTTTGACAACAATCAGTAATTTTACTAATTATGTATATTCTATAGGCAGCAGAAGTCTGGCAATTGTACCTAAAGATGATTTATAATTTAGAGTTATATTAATTTGATTTTTAGGTTGACATATTTTTTTTATCTGACTTATGAAATAATGTCACATTGAAATGTATTTGTATTTCTACTGATCTGGCTTGCTGGCTAAGCACTACCATGCCAGAACTCTAGTTGGATCCCCAAACCGGATTTTGCCTTCCCCGGGTCTGCTGGGACTCAGGACCCATGATTGCAGGTTCTTGAAAGAACCCTGAAGCATTGTCCCCAGACAAGGAACATCACTGAAGTGATCAGACTACAAAATTGGGGGTGGGGGGAGTTAAGGCTTATGGTATCAGGATTCCAACCCTGTTTGAGCTGGAGGCCCACCAGAGCAGGAAGAAATGACTAGGCCCAAAAAAAACAAAGGAATGTATAAATATATATAATATATTTGATTTGACTCTCCTTATGACCTTAGAGGTAAATTTTAAGACCCGCGAACAGGCACACATGCATTTACATTTGCCAGTTTGCGCACATGGAAGTGGTGATTTTATAACATATGTGCATATATACGCATATAGGCATATGAGTTATAAAATCAGCTATATGCATATACATGTGCACATGATTTCATATTGACGTGCACACATGCGTGCAAATGCCAGTTCACATGCGTAAGGGGGGAATTTTTTAGTTATGCGCACTAGCTAACTCGCCTCCCTTTTACCCTATTATACCCAACCCGCTGACCACCCTGTTTTTTATTTTTTGTTACATGACTTACACGCTGTCCATAGCAGAAGTAAAGTTATGCAGTAGGGAACCTTGGTGAGTGCTTATGCACATAAATACTTACACGCAGACTTCATGGTTCAGTACTGGCCCGCTCATGTCCCGTCCATGCCCTGCCTAGACCACACACACACCCTTTTTGTGAAACCAAATTTTATGCGCGTAATCACGTGGTTTTTAAAATACACACGATGCGCACCGGGCCGATTCACATGCATATCTCCCTGGCTTTGGCACATGTAGGAATTTTAAAATCGACCAGTTAGGAAAGTTACTTTATCTCCCATTGCCTCAGGTTCCCACTTAGGCAATTTTCTATTGTCGCAAAGATTAGTGAATCCCACGGTAATGGTGGGTGAAGCGGGTGGCGGGCCTGCAAAAGCCGGCAACGATCGCACCACCGCGGTGTTATCGCTGCCAGCTTTTGCACCCAATAGCGCCACCGGGCTACTGGCGGCGATAACGGGTCTTACTTTATCACCGCCAGCAAAGTTACTGCTGCATCTGCCTTCTCGCTGCCCCGACTCCTCCCCTTACAGCCCTGACTCCGCCCCCAGCAACCTATTGCACGCGAAAAAGGCTTTCGCACGCGATAGGCTTACAAAATAACCCTCTTAGATTGTTAAGCTGTTTGTGGAAGGGACTTAGCATACCTGAATAATTGTCACCATTGTAATCACTGTGCACATGCATTACCACTATAAAAATGAAAGCATCATTATTATTTTCAGAATGCTTTTTAGCTTTGGTAAATATATATATTTTTGGGATCATTACATTTGGTTTTGAAAGTGGCAATGCAGCACAGAAGTATAACCTAGGGAGTAGCAAAACTGTTTTCATTCACTGCTGCAGGCTGTTTTCTTTATTATGTGCCCTTCATTTCTGAAAAAGAAAAATATATTCTTTTAAGGGCTGATGTATCTTGGTCGGGCAATACACACTGACAGCTGTGCTGTGAGCATCATTTTATAAATGCATCATCCACCTCCAAAGTAATGAGACTGTGCACATTCAAGCCCATTTCTAAAGTGAGCCACTCAGACCCTGGGTCCCCAATATGTTGAGCTGGCAGGAAAAAAGGATTTTCCATTGACTAGGATGAGCAAATGGGAAGTGTATGATGCTGTCCCAGTGTTATCACTTTTGTAAGGTCAGCCTCAAACTTTGAATTAAAAAAAACAAACTTTTTTTTTTTTTTTTTTACAGCCAGTGAATCCTTTTAAACAGAGATCCATGCATTTTTTTAAACTAATATTTCTAATCTGTCAGTGACAGACATTAAAAGTATGACACAATGATTGCTATCTTTTACTGTCTAGCTCAAATGAGGCAACTGATAAACTTTGTTTTTGCTCGGAATCATATACAGAATGCAAGACAGTATTTTAAATAATGTTTGAAAATATGTTTTATTTCACCCAGTTTACGAAGCAGCATAAAAGCATTCAGAAATAATCTGTCTCTCAAGTTTTAACTCCCAACCCATACAATGGGTTATTTCAATACTTAATTTTAATGGTGACCAGGAATGACCTGAAGCATATTCCACTAACATTCTATCCCTGGGGAACTCAACAGCATCAATGTCAATAGTGAAAGGCAAAGTATGAGATTAAAAATGAAAAGCTTGGAAGCAAATGTGAGCATCACACAACATTTCCTTTAATAATCATGAGGAAAATCAAACAAGAGTAATAGGTATTAAAAAGGATTCGAAGCAATGTAATTTAAATTAAGGCCATTCTGGAATCTGTCACAGTGTCATTGTGTCCTTTTTGTCCCTTGAACCCCTTCTATATTTCTTATCCAATTTCAGTGAGTCAGAGGAAAACCCTTGAGATAAAAACATGCAACAATGAAAACATGTTTCAAACATTTAAATTTTCAATTAGTTTCCATATAAAAAATCAATATGTGACAGACAGTGATGTAGAGATAGAGAAATAGATTGTCTCACTGTTTGAGACTTTGGGCCTATACAACAAAATGTATATGAAAACGGTTTTAGCATTTACTGTGCATGATAAAACAGCAGTTAGTGTTCTATGCAATACATTTTGGCAAGTGCATGCCTAAAAATTGCAGATACAGTGTGTCCATGAAAGAAGCATGCACATTATTCCAAAAAAGTATATCATGCCATTTCCTACTTCTGGAAATTGAAAGAAGGGGAATTTCCTTACCCTCCCTGAGCGACAGCACCCAGCCCTCAGTGACAACACAACCAGCTTCCCATAAGTGATAAATCATCCTCTCTTAAATGTCAGCACAGCCCGCCAGTAGGAAGCCCCAATGCCCCTTCCACCTTTCTGGAATGAAGCTTACCATTCCAGGAGATCCTTCTGTTTGCTGCCAACTCTGCATCTCAAAAAGCCGAACAGATAGGAAAACCAGTCACTGAGACTTAGGAACACTGCACTACCAATGCTGCAAACACAGATCATTAGCTGAAAAGAGCTGCAGCATCAGCACCAACAGCAGTGCTAGCACCAAAATGAGCCCCTGCAGTCAGGGGATATAGCATTGCTTTACCATCGTATATCAAAATGCGGTAAGTATCGCATGGATAGCAAAAGGGGCGTGGTTTATGCAAATATTCATTTTATTGCAATTTGCGCTAATTACCTATGCGAAGAGCTAATTTAGTGCAAATTGCGATAACATTATCAGACTTTGCAATAGGAGCCAGACCTGTTGTATTTCCCACATATAACCACGGGACGGGGGGGAAGAGAGAGAGAACTCTCTTGTGAACATTTGATGACCCTCGGAGTGAGGAAACTCGCTCCAAGATGAGATTTGTACAATGTTCTCTCCACCTAGCTTGATGTTACCCAGGTAGAGCGTCCATCAAGCTAGGTGGAGAGAACATTGCACAAATCTCATCTTGGAGCGAGTTTCCTCACTCCGAGGGTCATCAAATGTTCACAAGAGACCACTGTTCTGTTCGTACATCTAACATTGAATGTAAAAGGGGCCCCTAACCCCCTACACTGATACCTAACCCTCACCTCGAGTTACTAGGTGGGCCTACCATAGGGATACAAATACCTATCTAGGGAGATGCTATCATGGCTCTCTCTCTCTCCAAAAACCACATATCTAACAAATATGCAGCATGTAATGTTGAACATAGCCAGATAAGCTACATTTTAATAATTAGCAGTTTTTCAGATTTATCCAGCTAAGTGGCAACAAAGCAGCCACTTTCTCAGAGAAGTCAAAATGTATCCAGATAAGTGGCACATCTCTGCTTTACACATGCAGTTGTGCTTTTTATTTTAATCGGCTACATAAGATTTAGCACACATATTTTTCCTAGCAATTGTCAGGTTTTGCATGCATAATTCCTCAAATTTTGTAAAATGCGCGTGAGAAGGAAATTACAATTAGTTCAACCAGTTTGCCTGGTCTATCTGCAGCTCGGAAACACCCTCCTGGCTCTTCAGCCTGAAGTCCCCCCATGTCACCCAGATCCCTCACCCAGTCATTTTTTCATTTTTAAGATGCTTACAATCCCTTAAACCTGATATTGAGCAGTAGTAAATATACACAAGTGAAAGACTAGAAAAACTGGATCCTATAGAAAGAAGCAGACCTGGGAGAAAATCCACCATAAACTTAACACAGTCTTCCACAACAACAGAAATGTATAAAACCTCTGACACATATGGCAAGACCTTAGAAGCAAGATCAAGGAGAAACAGGTAAGAATGAGGGCAGAGGGATCCACCAGCCAAATAACCTTCATCCAATCAGAACAGAGGGTCCTGAGCACCATATCAGAGGCTGCAATACGAGGGTTGGCGAGCAGGATATCTCATACTCTTGAAGGAGAGGAGGTGATCAGTCTCTGTAAGATAGGCATTAAGGTCCTTGCATATAGAACCTATTATAAAGCATCTAACTATTAGAGATGTGCTTCGGGTAAAAATTGTCAGGCTTTGTTTTGGGCCCCCCCTCCCCCCACGGGAATGTCATTTTTCCCGCGGTTCGGGGGTTTTTTTCGGGGGCCCCAATTTTCGGGTTAGCGTGCGCTAATGGGAGTTAGCGTGCGCTAACTCAAAAAGGAATTTTTTCTGAAATTTTGGAAAAAATTCAATGGTTTTTCGGTTCTCCGGATCCATTCTGAATCAGGCAATTTCGTTGACATTACCCACAGGCCGATTCAGAAAAACGTGCGGGAGAGCTGGCGCGCGCACAGGCCACTCTCCTGGGTGCGCAATTCAGGAGGGTGGCCTATGCAAATTAGGGCCCGTGGTATAAGGAGGCGCTAGGGACACTAGCGCGCCCCTAGCGCCTCCTTTTTCACAGTAGCAGCGGCTGTTGTCAGCGGGTTTGACAGCCATCGCTTAATTTTGCTGGCGTTAGTTCTCAAACCCGCTGACAGCCACGGGTTCGGAAAATGGACGCCGGCAAAATCGAGTATCCATCTTCTGACCCTCGGGCCATGGACTGATTTTTAATTTTTTTTTTTTTAATTTTTACTTTTTTTTTTACTTTTGGAGCCTCTGACTTAATATCGCCGGCAGAAATTAACGCCAGCCTTTGGGCAGGCGTTAATTTCTGAAAGTAAAATGTGCAGCTTGGCTGCACATTTTACTTTCTGTATCGCGTGGGACTAACTAATAGGGCCATCAACATGCATTTGCTTTTTTTGATGGGGCTTTAAAATGTAATACCATTCAAGGTTGGTGCGAGTTTGGCAGGACATATCGCTCTGTACCCCATTTGGACTCTCTGGCCCGGTACTGGACTGAGGCGTGGACGATAGATATCCCTGCTACTTATTTGCTTTCCTGTTTTAAGCTTATGCCTAAAAGTTTACCGGACCTGTCCCTTCAAGAACTACAATTTAAGATCTTACACCACATTTTCTGCGACAATGTTCGCCGCTGCCGTATGGGGAAATTGCCCTCACCAAAATGTATTAAATGCCACCAAGAGACGGGCACCTTGGCACATCGGCTGTTTACCTGCCCTGTTCTGCGACCATTTTGGACTAAAGTGCTTGAAGTGGTTGTTCAATGCACAGGCTCCATTGTTGACTGGACGGGCAAATTACTTCTCTCTGGCTTACGGGGTGTTCTCCCCTCTTATGCGTTATCTCTGGACAAGTTTGGCCATACTGCACAAAAACACAAACACACCCCACTCCTGGATACAGACACCACACAAAGAGACAGAAATCCAACAGACAGGAACAGAGACACAAACATACCACACCTAGACCGAAAAACAGAGATAGACAGACACATCACACTTAGATAAAGAGAGAGGTATAGACACACCATACCCAATCATAGAGAGAGAGACACAGGCAGACACACCACAAGCAACCATGAGAGAGACACATGGAGACTAACCACAGCACACACAGAGACACAGACCACTCACACAGAGTACAACAAACCAGACAAACACAGAAACACACCTAGAGAGAAAGAAGCAACACACCCGGTCAGACAGACAGCCCACATAGCACAATGGTAAAGCCTGAGAAATTTTTAAAAAAACATGGATTCCAATTAGAAATTTTTAAGAGCTGAGAAAAATTCTGTCTTAGCCTGGCCAACTATTTCTTTGGCTTTTTTTTTCCCACTATTTTTCTCTTTATTTTTGTATTTTGCTTCTTTTATATTTTCTTATGTTTTGATTTTCTTATTTAATATTTTTACACTTTTTGCCTTTATTCTCCTCTCCCCATCTCCTCCTTCTCTCTGGCCTCTTTGCCTATTCCCTTCCTCTTCCTTCAAGTTCTTTTCCCTGGGGCAGGCAGTAGCTGTGATCTTTCTCCCTTTCTTTTACCCAGGTTTCAGTCAAAGAGATCCCAGAGTTCTTTTCTCAGCCAAAAATAATCAAAAGTGCGGACAGAAAGAGGCATGCTATTGCTAAGAGGGTCAACTAAGGGAATCCAAGCTAAGAATCCACAACTCTAACCAAAATAACAACAGGAGGCATCCTGACCCTCTGAATGCCCTGAGAAGGTGGCAGAGGTTTATAAACTGTTAGAGCACACAATCTAAATATCCAACATGGAGGAGCTAAAAACCCCCAACTACTGCTACTACTCACTGCCCCCCTTCCAAAGAGTTGGATTAGTCTTTGTAGTCAGGGGCAGATTCCCGCTGACGACCGGCCCAGGGATTCGCCGCCCCGGAAATACCACGTGGTCTGCCGAGCTCGGCTCTGTCACAGCCGTGCTCGGCAGACCACGTGACTAGAGCGACCAGCCCACAGGGGGATGCCCGATCCCCCCAATAGGCCAATCCGCCCCTGTTTGTACGTTAGTAGAGAATACTTTAGGTTTTCTACATACAGATAATTCCAATAACTAAACACCTCCATAGTAAATGGAGGACAAGATATACGAACAATATTGCACCAACTGAGTGGAATAAACTTCCAGCACAAGTGAGACAATTGCAAGTTTTTAAAGTTTTTAGAAAGGCCTTGAAGGCTGTATTTTGTGAGGCCGCTTTTGGTTTGAAGTGGGACAACTTATTCTAGCAATACTGATTTAATGCAATTATCTAATGTTAGTGATGTTTTTTTTGTATGTGCCTGTTTAGAGTCATTTTATGACTGTTACATTGTAATCCGCGCTGAATGTTTACGGAGGCTGTGGAATGAAAGCATTTTAAATAGATGGATAGATAGATGGATGATAGATAGATAATAGATAGATAGATGATAGATGATAGATAGATGATAGATGATAGATAGATAGATGATAGATGATAGATGATAGATCTAGTAGATAGATCGCTCGCTCGCTCGCTCGTCGCTGCTCGCTCGCTCGCTCGCTGTTGGCTGCTCGCTTCTAGCTCGCTGCTCGCTCGCTCGTCGCTCGCTGCTCGCTGCTCGATCGCTGCTCGCTCGTCGCTCGCTCGCTCGCTCGTCGCTCGCTGCTCGCTGCTCGCTCGCTGCTCGCTCGTCGCTCGCTCGCTCGCCCAGTCGCTCCTCGCTCGTCGCTGCTCGCTCGCTCGCTGCTCGCTCGCTCGCTCGCTGCTCGCTCGCTCGTCGCTCGCTGCTCGCGCGCTGCTCGCTCGCATCCCTCGTCGCTCGCTGCTCGCTCGCTGCTCGCTCGTCGCTCGCTCGCTCGTCGCTGCTCGCTCGCTCGCTGCTCGCTCTCGCTCGCTTCGCTGCTCGCTCGTTCGCCTCGCTGCTCGCGCGCTGCTCGCTCGCTCCCTCGTCGCTCGCTGCTCGCTCGTCGCTCGCTCGCTCGTCGCTCGCTCGTCGCTGCTCGCTCGCTGCTCGCTGCTCGCTCGCTCGCTCGTCGCTCGCTGCTCGCTGCTCGCTCGCTCGCTCGTCGCTCGCTCGCTCGCTCGCTCGCTCGTCGCTCGCTGCTCGCATGCTAAGCTAGCTCGCTGCTCGCTAGATCGATCGATGTACGCACCTACAGGACACAGGGGAGCCACAGCACGAATCCACGCCCCGGCAGCAGAGGAGGAGGATGCTGTCTGAGACCCTACAAGGATGCTGTCCTCCTCCTATTTCCAGTCAAGAAGAGTGAGTAAGGTGATCAAGGGGGAGGGGGAGGGCTGGAAGGGAAGCAATTTGCAGCCACACTTCCCCCCAATTCTGATTCTTTTAAAGGGGTTGCAGGTCAGAAGGGAAGCAATTCACCATCTCACGCCCACTAATACCACGTCTCTTCCATGGAGAAAGGGGGCCAGAAAAAGGAGCAATGAATGCACCGTCCCACTGCCACTTCTCCCACAGGCCCTGGTCTCCCGCAGCCATTTGGCCAAGGCTGACTAATTCCGTGGCAAGGGCCGAATTTTGTAGCCCTTACTGAAGTCACAGAATTGCAGGAGACCAGGGCCCTGAATGCAGCCTTTTATTGCTCTCTCTATATGGCCCTGGTGCCCAATATATCTAAAAACATCTTGTTTGCACCAGGTTTGGTGCTATGAATTGAAGCCGGCGATATGACTTATCCTCTTCTCCCCTTTACCATGAATAGGTA
Organism: Rhinatrema bivittatum; assembly: GCF_901001135.1. Lineage (NCBI taxonomy): Eukaryota > Metazoa > Chordata > Amphibia > Gymnophiona > Rhinatrematidae > Rhinatrema > Rhinatrema bivittatum. The sequence continues at coordinate 76,721,369 of NC_042616.1, forward strand.
ACACCCCCGAAACAGAGAGACATGGAGGATGTCCTCTCCCCTGTGAAGCTTCCAGTCGATGGTTATCTTAACTACATCATCTGGATTTTCTAGAGAGCAAATGTGATGCAGACATTTTCAAAATACCTACCACGTTCCCTTCAAAGAAGAGGAAATTTTACAGCGTTCACTGCATCTTGGAATTAATCTAACTATCATTATTGAATAAACACAGTAAAGCTCTGCCCTTAATCTATGGGACATTCTTTATCGTGAAAATGAATCAGAACAATTAAAAAAAAAACAAAAAAACTGTGAGACTGAATTTTTTTTTTCTCTGCTGGTGTTGTTCCTTTCATTACGGGACATAAGCAACAACAAAATTGTTCTTGGTTAAAAACAAAAAGAAAAATAACAAAGCACACGCCATCCTGCTTGTCCCCAAAGAGCTCATACATGTTCACGTTATGTGCAAGGTCCTTCGAAGGAACTTCCCATAGAACAATTAACACAAGTCATTTTGCATCTCTTGGGAACAAATGCAGAAAACATGGCTGGTTAATTATTAGCACTTCCTAAATCAACCTTCCTTGGCACAACATGAAGAAAAAGAAGGCAATAAAGCACAGGAAGTACATTGTTGTGTTCTGTCCTGTCCAGATCATTTTTGGAGAGGCGTGGGTTCTTATCACAAATGAGAGCAGACAAACATTGTTCTTTACAATTTATTTTTTTTTTTAACTTTTCGACGGCCTTGGATTGCACCAGCAGACTTTAACCAAAAGGCCAAGGTGAAGCTATTGCTTCAGTAGCACAGTTTGGGCTTACTAAATGACAGCCCTGCTCTTTCTCAGCCTGGGGAATCTGGATGAAATACACGAGGAATGCAATGTGGTTCAGTTTTTGAAGGGAGATTATGGATATTCCCATTTTTTTTTCAGTTTGTATAATTCCTATGCATTTTTTATATTTAGGCAAAAATATACTAAAAAGTGTTAACATACATTAACACCTAATAATGAGATGCAAATGAAGCATGAGTTAATACAGGTGTTAAAGCTGGCATGTTAAAATACAAACATGGCAAATAAAAGAATGGGTGGCAACACTTTGAACTGTTCAGTCGTTCACAGTGAATTGTTTATTTGATAGATGATAGTATAACAATCCTCAGTTTGAAAAATATGCCTTTATTCAAACTGAGGTCTGTCCCTATCATCTGTCAAATAAATGGATCACTGTGAAAATGTGAACAGTTCAGAGTGTTGCCACACATTTTTTTATTTACAATAGTGCTGCATGTGTGGGCTCTTAACTCCACGCTTTCTTTGTGCAAAATACAAACATTAACATAGAAAGTTAACTTCACCTCTCAGCAGTGCAGTTAAGTTCTTTGCATTAATGGGTCTGCATTACATTTTACATTTCTTAACATGCGCTGTTTTCCATTGCATTAATAGGTTATGAGCTATTTAGCATAATTCTGCATCTTCCTTCATTAGTATGGATTTTTGCATTAACATTATTGCAAGCTACAGAACTCGTGCTAATGCACATTGGCCCGTGTCATCCTGCTCCTTGCGCTTGCAATCAGAACTATAGGAACCATGATTCACCAAGAGAAAAGTGTAAGAAAGCCCGGACTGGCTAAAACCCTCACTAGGTCATATTATAATCATCATCAAACAGGATGACCATATGGCTTCATCTGGGGGAGCTCCCATTTGTGCACTCTTTCACCACTAGCAGTTGAAGACATTTTAGTGGGGGAGACACCCCCCTCCCCCTGTCTGTTCTTGTTTAAAGGTATTGTGAAAAATTGTCTTTTGGACCTGACTTTCTAATATGTGAACCACTGAATAGGGGTTGGTAAAGCAGAGCAATGGTTTGCCTTGTGTGTTATAGAGATGTGTTAAGTTGAAGTTTCCAAGCAGTTTTGTTGTGGATTATCCCATTAAAAGGATGAGATGACCTGATTGGTGGCCATGTACATTTTGGGTCAGTTTGGTGGGAGTGGCCCTTTTTAGGTAGGAGCTAAGGAGATAGGGACCTCCAGGATGTACGGAGCCTGGAGTAGCCATCCACAGGCTAGTGAGGGCGTGGGAATCCTTCCAATATGGAGTGGGCCCTGCAGGGGCCCACTCCATATTGGGCTTTTCCCCTCAAGGCCATGGAATAAAAGAAGACTTTCCTCCCTGCAAGGAAATGCCAGCTAAGAAGTGAAAGAGGCGATTCCTCCCTCTGAGGATATGGCCAGGAGAAAAGAGGAGAAGGAATTCATCCAATATGAGGAGGGCCCCACTGAGATCTGGAGTGTGAAAGAGACCGGGGAAGCCTGTACATAGCTGGGAGAAGGACCGGGACCTGGAGTGAGTCGATGCCTGGTGCTTGTGGTCTGTGAGGAGCTCATTTTGAGGAGCTCAGTGAGTGGGAAGGGTGAGAATGTGTGCACAATCTAGGGAGTGAGTTGGGGACCCTAGATATGGAAGAAGTACCGAGAAGAAGTACCGAGAAGATGAACCACATGTCCCTTATGAGAGTGAATTGTAAAGAATGAAGAGAACATGGAGGAAATAGTACTTGGTGTAAAAAAGTAATGGAGGTGAGGAAAAAAGATGAGTGGGGTGAAGGTATTCCATACAAAGTATTCTATAATTGTTATTAAGAGTAGTCTTGACTGATAGAATTATCAGGAAGATCAAAGAGTGGCAAGGGGGGGCAGTTATAAGATCAAAGGCCCAAACAAAAAATAAAATTGCCCAGCTAATTAAAGCAGGAGGGAAAACTTCTTATATAAGGGAGAAATGAGAAATAAAAGGGAGAATACAAGATAAAGGGAAAAAGTGGGGTTAGCAAGGAGGAAAAACATCAATAGAAGGCAGAAATCTTAAATAAGTTCTGGTCAGTATTTATAAAAGAAGAGGGAAGGCAGAAAATGGGGACATATATGACTGTAAAATGTTCATAAACCCATTTTCAGAGAAAAAAGTAGTTGAAGTACTTATACAAATGAGAGTGAATAAGGTAATGGGACTGAATAATTTATATTTCAGGGTACTGAACGCTCAAGAAAATGCTGACAGTACCTCTAACACCCCTGTTCAACACATATCAGGGAACACACCGATAAACTGGAGATGTAAACCACCTCGATCAAGACTCCTTGTAGAGTGTGGTATATAAAAAATGTTAAATAAATAGTCCCACGCCAGAAAATTAGAAACAAGGAGGAGGCAATCAACTACAGACCCAACAGTCTAACAGAGTCATTTATCAAATCGCAATAGGGCCCTAACGCCCACAATAAGGCCTTAACGCATGCAATAAATAACGCATCACTAGATACGTATGCAAATTTTTAAAATTTAGTCAAAAGGGAGGAGTTTGGGCGGAATTTAGGAACATGAGGGGTGTTTAACGTTGCATGCGATAGCGTAATGCACGTTATTGCATGTTTTAACGCCAGAAATAAGTACACATTTTCCTGGCGTTATGCTGTGCAATATGCCCGAAATGGGATTTGTGATATTTATTGCAAATCCCATTTCAGGAGGGAGAGAGAGGGGGGAGGAGAGGAGAGGAGTGGAGGAGAGAGAGAGAGAGAGCCTTTGGGTGGCACACATATTAATCAACTATTTATGCCACTGTAGGAGAGTCAACTAATAACTCGAGGTGAGGTTTTGGTTGTGGTCTAGGGTTTGGGGGCCAGTTTTACATGCACAGTCAGATGTGTGAATAGCACAGTACACATCAGTGAAGATTTGATGTGATTTGGAGTGAGGAAAGGTACACAAAGATGAGGTTTGTACAATGTACTCTCGCCCTAGCTTGATAGCAGCTAGGTAGAAAGTGCCCTACACCAGTGGTTCTCAACCAGTGGTTTGGACACACTGGTGTGTCAGCAAGGGGTGGAAGGTGCGTCACCAAAAATTTGACGTAGCAAGCCTATACTTTCTATAACAACCACATGTGCTTGCAGTTTGAGGAGAGTGCAGAGTAAAGAGCTGGTACTTAAAATTCCTCATTACCACTCCCTGTTGCTGCTTTTCCCTCAACCTGGCAATCATTCACTGCCACCACCAGTCCAAGCCAGAAATGTATCCTGCCCCTGCCTTCCCATTGGCTTCTTGAAGTTTCAATTTTTCTCTGTATGCTTGTTTATAATTTATGGTCTTTTATTCTGTATTAGATAAGGGTCAATCTGTATTCTGCATGTTTGACAGAAGTGAGGGATTCTGCTAACTAGGATGCAGATTATGTGTAGGAATCTAGAGCAGTCTGGCATTCTTTGTTTTCCAATAGTAAGTGTACTGTGTTTCATATTTGCAGTCTTGCTTTTTCATAGGTAAGGTTGTTGCAGCTCAAGTCCTCCTGCATCATTTCCAACAATAAAATATCTAGGAGTTAAATGTAGTGCGCAATGTGTCACACACATGAGTATCATCTGTCAGGTGTGTCATGATGGATAAAAGGTTGAGAACCCCTGTCCTAGTCCACCACCAAAACCTCATCTCGAGTTACTAGTTGACCCTCCTACAGTTGACTTATATAAGAGCCTTATAAAGAGTCTCTGTGTCTTTCTCTCTCTCTACAAAGAGCTAAAATGCCATGTGTTGTGGCATCTCAAACATTTCCCTAACCATGCCCCTGTATTTTATGATGGGCACTATTCATGTGAAATTCATAGCAAAATGATAAATCTAGGTCTAAGCTTGGTAGTAAACAACATTAACAAAACACTACTAAAGAAATTTATAGAGTACAGAACACCAGGCAGCATGGATTCACAACAAAAGATCTTGTCAGACAATTTCTTTAATGAGGTGACAATAGTGATGAATCAGGGAGGCACAGTAGATGTTGCCTATTAGACTTCAATAAGGCTTTTATATATTATTCCACATAGAAGACTGATAAGCAAATTAGCCAGTTTGGGACTAGGGTAGAAAGCTATTAATTGGATGAGGACCTGGTTAAACTCGGATAGTGTTGCTCAATGGAATCTATTAATACATCAGGATTTGGTGCTAGGGCCTGTTCTTTTCAATAACTTTTGACAATGCAGATGGAGTTGTGGGGAATATATATTTGTGGATAATATAATATAAAAACCATAACAGTGTTGACACACTAGATGGGCTTGAAACATATGCAGAATAGTGAAGGAGTTTCAAGTTGTGCTTTAAAACAAAAATGTATACAGTCATTTTTCTGGGATGCAGAAATTCATTGTACAGGATAGAGTCAGGCTTCATATGTGCACAGTCTATGGAGACCACTCCTCTGTGCCCTGAATATCCTTTGTACAGCACCTACCAAATAAAAGGACAAAGAAGCCAAATATCTCAGAGTACTGGATATTTCCCACTATCAACCCACTTATTTGCCTCTTGAACTTGGCAAACTTCATTTCTCAATAAATGAGCAATTCAATGCATTAAAAGAGCTCAGGATGCTTTTTACAGAAGCCGGCATCATTAGACAATGACCAACCTATTCAAAAAAATAAAAAGTCAAAGCAGGAACAACTGCCCAGGAAGCCTAAGGCACGGAAAAAGATTTCCTGGGAAAATCATACTGGGATAAACCAAAAGAAACTCACAGGCAGAGGGAGACAGCAGGATTAAACTAACAACAATGTATTTGAACATTTAAAACTGGGAGAGAAATATGTGAAAAGAATGTATTAACTGAGCCTGAGTCAAAGCGCATTTTACAAAAATGCTTCCTCAGGGGACCATGCTACAATCTGCTGATGCCAACTCCTGAAACCACTACCCTCTCCTTTTCATTCCAGGGCAATCACGTTTATCCCTGGAACATCACTTGAAAGACTCTATTGGCTCCTCCCAATCACCTTTCACAAATAATATGCAACCTCAGCAACTGCTAGATACCGGTATATGTCAAATCCCATTGCTGACTACAGTTTCTGAACTAAAAATTCTTGATTATTGTTGGCACCGAAGAGCCTTGTCAACCTGAAAAACAACCAACAAAAAATATTATTACTACTACTAATATAATAATAATAATACATATATTGTGAAAATCATATGTCCAGTTCCCCAATATTGTTGGATGATAATACCAATAAAATGTAAAGCAACTGAAAAACAAAGGCAACGAATATCTGCCCAACATTCTTCCACAACATATTTTATGTGATATACACCTTTTAAGTGTAGCCATCTCAAATATTTGGCATACACTGTTAGTAATACAGAGCCCAGGAAAGTTCAGTCCTAACTGAAGATTAGGAAATAACCAGCACGCACACACATAAAATATAAATATGCTTTGATGTGTTTTTTTTAAATTTGATTTATTTGTGATCGGCTCCCACTTCACTCCCTAAACCTTAATATACTACTCAAAGTAGCATAGCTTTAACTGTCTCCTCTCTCAGGTTTTACAACCTGGAACTGATAAAAAAAAAAAAAAAAAAGCTAAATACCACTGAGTCATACACGATCTGGAAAATTCTATCCAAAATATTCAAAACAAACAATTCAGCAAGAGAAGTAAAAATTGTGAGATTTAATAGTTGGCAATGTAAAAGATAAACATGGTCTTGAATGAATTATAGCACTTTGGTTTTGCTGCTAGCTTCCACAGTCCAACTATCCACTGTTTGAGAAAAATAAATATTGCCATAGTGAATTGCATCTAATTTTAGGGAACCAGTGGAAAGTTGAAGAGGTTAGGGAATGCCTCATGCACAGTCATCGCTGTTCTTTTCAGAACTGCAGGGCACTCCATACAGGAAGTTTTGACACATGGCTGAAGGACTAGTGCAAAGAACAGAGGATTAGCATGAGTAGCTTTGTTGCAGGCCAGGGTTTCACCTGGCGGGAAACAGGACTGTACTAGAGGGATAGACTATATCCATTCAGGAGAGGTACAGAGATAGCCCAGTGGCTGTGGTTCAGGAGACCTGGTTTTGGTTCCCAAACTTGGCTATTGTTGCTTGGACTGGGTAAAGTTGTATATACAGCGGAGGAAATGTTCACCGTCTCTGAGAAGTGGGAGTTCCAGAAGCATATGGTGAAGGACCACAGATAAGAAACAGGAACAGAAACAAAAAGGACACAGAATTCAGTCCATTTGCAGAAAAATAACAGATATTACTAGACAAATGGATAAGGTTATGGACATCAGGCCCAACCAATATTGAACTGGCAATCCCTGGAGTAAGTGGCAGGGAAATTTGCAAGTGAGCTATATGTTAAGAACAGGCTGCAGAGTTTCTAGGCATAGGTGCAGTGGGAGCTTGAGCATCCTCAGTATTAAGCAAACCCTTTACTGAATCCAGCGAAGGGTAATTTGTGTTTAGTTTAGTACTCCCAATTATTTTCTAAAGTTAACTCCTATGTTTCTGAAGCTCATGCCGTGACCCTGATGTGTAATCCAGTCTTTATTTTACACCTGCAAGAGAAAAATAAAGAAAACTAGTTTTCAAAGTGAGCTTTGCTTAGATATTAGGTATGGATAATTTAATTGAGACTTTCGTACATGACTAGCGTAACCTGACTTCAAAAAGATACTTTTGGGCTCTGAATTTCTCTGAAGTAATACAATGTTAAGAATCCCCGTTACCTAGTCCTTTTTTGTAAGAAAAAAGTCTGGTCTTAGCAAACACAGAAATACCTGCCAACACATTCTCCTATCCTGAGAGGAGCCCTTATCAGATTCAAGTCAAGTTTCTGGTCATCGCTCTAAGACATGGCAGAAGGATGGCCCTCCTTGTGGGGAGGTCCAACTGGGGGTCAAGAAGTCTAAGTGAAGAAGGTGAGCCAGTCAGAACGTGACTTATGTTCCTGTTTTTCATATCCATGAAGTCACTAAATATGCATATCCTAACCTTAAGATCAGCTTGGAAAAGGGGCTTGGGGCTCAGCTAAGAAGATTCCATCCTCAACAATGAGAAGACATCCGAGTCAACGCTTTCCGCTCCACCCTGCAACTGAGCTGTCTGACAAGATCCGGTGTCCTGTAGCACTGCATATAAGAGAGTCTCAAGCCCTGCTGTTTTAGCCAGAGTTGAACTTGACTGGATCTTCTGAAGGAACTAGGGAAGTCCTCTGCCCTTCATCCAGGGGCGGAAACCCACAGCCTGCTTCACAGTGTCAGAGATAGTGTCTGGGACCTCCAGCTTCTCTCATTACTTATACTTAGTCCAAGAATCTTCAAAGTGTTGAGCCTGGGGTCCGATTCCTGGGTCTTGTCTGGTTATAAATTATAAGCAAGTTCCAGCTAAGGTGATGTGTTATGCTTCTACTAATTTATTCATACCTGGCAATCTAATCACCGTAAGTACATTCTATGCTAAGGATTTATTATAAGTTCCTAAGATCACTAAATTGTTAATATTTTCTCTGGTAACCTAATGCCTTACAATAAAAACCTCTATTCTGAATCAAATGGGTGTGAATTCCTGGGCTTATTGGTTCACATATACGGTAGAGGTAAAATAAATGGTAATTTTCTATAGCACTGTCAGTCCCCACAGAGGGGGAAGGGGGGGTATTATACAGACTGCAGTTTACGCTTATACATCCTGACAAAGTGGGTGGTGCTACTGGAAGGTCTTTTATCAGTACGATCTACACTAAGCTATACCCAGAATATTTTAATGAAGCAACCAGGAAAATGTATTAGGTAGTAACCTTACCCATAGAGGACATCTTGAAATGGACCACCACCTTGATGGAACAGAACCAAGACATAACTGGAGACACGTTTCTCACCAAGTTCACAAGAATGTTTTCAGACCCACAACAGAAGTGCACTGCAGAGAGAGGTCTTCTATAGTTCAGGTAAGGGACAAGTTCTGTCCTTTCTTATGTAAACCATTTCCATCAGCAGACACCGGATGGAGCGATGGATCCCTGTGGCACGAATTTCACCTCAGGCTAAGAAAGGAGATTAAGGACCACACCCTACCTTGGAAGAATTAATAAACACATGACATTCATATAGATGTGCACCTAGGGGAAACCCAATGAGAGTGAAGAGGGGCATTGGGCTACCATGCACCCCATGCTGAATTCTTCGCCCTTTGCCTCTGAAGAGCATACTCCTGAGCCTATGCAATTAGGTGCTCCTCCTTCCTGGGAGCCAGGCTCAGGGGGCCAGACCAGATGACTACGACACCAGTGCCTGTGGCGTGGGAGTCTTGGATACTTTATGGTAGGGTGATGTTGCTGGGGAGTTGCATCTCAAAAAGTCCCACCACACTGGCAGAAGGATCTCGAGCTTTTGGAGAGGGAGAAAGGGCAGGAAGAGTTGCCAGTCTAGTGCAGGCCCAAGTGGCTAGAGCAGAAGAGCAATTGTGTTAGAGGATCAGAGTTCATGGAAAGGATCCATTATACTTGCATGTCTGAGATGGGTGAAATGTTAAGGTCCATTATCTCTAAAGTGGACGCAGCAGTTATGCCTGTGTAACTCTGTGTTAGGAATACCTCAGTATTCACAGGGCTAGTCACAAAGCAAGATACATGGGGCTAAGTCTCCTTCTCTAATCACTCAGTCTCTGATGGTCTCTTTTCTATAGGATTTCCTGTAGAGGAGGATAACCTCCTGGGCCATGGGCATTAAATCTTAAGGAATCTCTTTGGCACTAGTAAAAAAAAAGCCGATGAATTAGTTCAAACATGTACTGTGGCACATAAGTCTCTTTTTTTTCTACTTTCCTATTAGAAGGGATGTAAATTCTAAAATACATTTAACCCCTAAAAAGGATTTTAACCCTTCCCTGTGCTTACAAGATTGCTGTTGATGTGAACTTATGAGCTGAAAAGGGACATGTGCCAAAGAGAGAAAGGATCCTAGCCACAAACTTGTTTTTCAGCACCCTGTGCGTGTCCATGTGCGCGTGCTACATGGACACGTGATTTTATAACATGCGTGTGCCGATGCGAGTATGTTATAAAACTGGGGGTCAGCACGCGAAAGGGGGTGCACATTTGTGTAACCTGTGTGCGCTGACGCCCACAGCCTTTCACAGTTCCCTCCCAGTTTGCTCCAATTTAGGAGCGGCCTGGGAGGGAACTTCCCTACCCCCTATACTAACCTTCCTACCTCTTCCCCTAAACTTCCCACCCCCTACCCTATCCTAAACCCTCCCAAATTCCTTGTCTTACCTTTTGCGCCTGCTTTGAGCAGGTGCAAATTGCGCACGTCGGCACAGCGGCAAATGGCCGCTGTTCTGGATGCCTCTAGCCCTGTCCCGTCCCACCCCCAGACCGCCCTTTTCAGCAACCCCGGGACTTACACACATCCCAGGGATATTTGCGTGTGGCCAAGCCTTTGAAAATAGGCCCAGCGCATAGGTGTTTTAAAATCAAGCCCATTTTGTTTTCATTCTGTACTCCTATCTGCCTAAAGACAAAAGAAAAATACAATAGACCAGGGTCAATTTCCAAAGACTGATGATGCAATCCTGCTGCATACACTTCATTTGAGCCCAGCTGACTTCGTGAGCCAATGAAATTGGCCTTTCCTTGTTTTCTTTGGGCTAGCCCCTGGTGCAATAACATGGTGCAGACTGAGTGGGATTCCCCTCAGAAAGGGTTTAAGGGTAGCCAGGTACTAAGCAAATATATCCTTTACCACTGGAGAATTAAAATAATTTACTAATAATTTAGTGTCAGCAGTAACTTCTAAGACCACCATTCTATTGGAGGTTGGTAGAGCCTTTAAGAACTCACAAGATAGGAAGAATGAAGTAATCCTGAAACAAGTCTTCACCACAAATGCTATCTGCAAGCCTCCATATGCAGAGGGTATATGGATTAAATGCTAGTATGCTGGATCCAGCAGCTTCCAGAAAGCCCAGAAACACCCCATTTAAAATCAGGGGTGGCATTTTTGGTGGACACCTTGAATGATTGGATCAGGATGACTTATCAAGTGGTAGCCTCAGAAGTAGCAGTTAGGAGGCTCCTATGGCTGCATAGTTGGGCAGCAGATTCTGTGTTCAAGGCTTGACTTTGTAAACTCCACTTCGGGGGAGGTTTGCTGTTCAGCAAAGATCTGGAGAAACCAGTTAAGGACTTAGGGGATTCCAAGCCCCAGAAACTCCCAGAAGACAAAGTCTGCCACAGGGTTGACGTTTCACATTATCGAAAGGGCCGTCCACCCTATCATCCTCGGACTGCCTTGGCTCCAGCAGCACTCCCCTGTTATCAACTGGGAGACGCTCCAGTTGGCTAAATGGGGCCCCCAGTGCCACCGGGAATGTTTTCTTCCCATTGTGCACCCTCCCTTGCTACTTGCCACAGCTTCTCTGGGTTTACTTCCACAGTACACCTCTTCGCCGGTGTCTTCTCCAAGGAGAGCGCAGAAATCCTGTCAGAACACCAGTTGTTTGACTGTGCAATCGACTTGATTCCTGGTAGCATCCCTTCACGGGGAAGGGTGTATCCCCTGTCCCTGCCTGAGACCGAGGCCATGACCAAGTATATTCAGGAAAATCTGGAGAGAGGGTTCATTCGTCCTCAACGTCGCCAGCAGAGGCCGACTTCTTTTTTGTGGCTAAAAAAGATGGCTCCCTTCAGCCCTGCATCGACTACTGGGGGCTTAACGCTATAACCAAAAAGGACTGGTACCCCTTGCCTCTCATCCCGGAGTTATTGATCCACTAGCAGGAAGCCCGAATCTTCACCAAACTGGACCTCCGAGGGGCATACAACCTGGTTTGGATTAAACCTGAGGATGAGTGGAAGGCCATGTTTAACATCTGAGACAGCCACTATTGAATATCTGGAAATGCCGTTCAGGCTATGCAACACCCCCCGCGGTATTCCAATCAAAGATGAACGAGATCTTTCGGGACCTACTCTATACTAGCGTAGTGGTCTACCTTGATGATGTCCTCGTCTTCTTGAAGGATCTCCAATCCCACCTTAGAGACGTCCAACAAGTCCGCCAACGCCTGCAAAGTGTATTTTTGAGGAAGAATCTCTCCCCTTTCTGGGGTATATTGTGTCCAGCACCGGCTTTAGAATGGATCCGGAGAAGGTGGCCTGCATCCAGGACTGGCCCCAGCCTTCGGGCCTTCGCTCCCTACAATGATTTTTGGGCTTTGCCAATTTCTATAGGCATTTCATCCCTCACTCTTCTCATTTAGTCATGCCGCTCATGGCACTCACCCAGAAAGGAGCCAATGCCAGAGAGTGGCCTGTAGAAGCACTAACCGCCTTCGCAACCTTGAAACAAGCCTTCCTTCGAGAGCTCTGCCTTTGTCACCTGGACCCCATGCTCTGCTTCATCTTGGAAGTCGATGCTTCCTCCATCGCCATCGGGGCAGTTTTGGGCCAGCTCACCACTAAGGGAACATTCCATCCTTGCTTTTAGTTTTCCTGCAAATCCTCTCCAGTGGAGAGAAATTATGGCATCGGGGATAAAGAACTCCTGGCTATAAGACTGGCTTTTGAGGAATGGCGACAGTGATTGAAGGGGGCCCATCAAACTATCACAGTCTATACTGACCATAAGAACTTGGAGCATCTTTGCCACGCCCAGCACCAGAACACCCATCAAGCTCGCTGGTTCCTGTTTTTTAGCCGCTTCGACTTTGTGGTGAAGTACAGGCCAGCCGCCAAGAATATTAGGGGCCGACGCCCTTTCCCGGTCCTTGGAGCAGGAAAATAACCCAGATCCCCCCGGCTGCATCATCAATCCGGCATGCGTCTTGATAGCCGCTTCCCAAGCTATTCCCCTAGGGAAGACGGTAGTCCCAACTCAACTCCAGCAACAAGTATTAGAGTGGGCCCATGACTCCAAGGTGGCTGGTCACCCTGGTCATGCACGGACTCTTTCCTTACTCAAACAGTATTATTGGTGGTCGCTGATGGACAAAGACATGAAGGCCTATGTGGACTCTTGCCTTGGTGGGATGACCTTGGGGGCTGTTACAGCTGCTGCCGGACCCCAAGGAACCCTGGTCCCACATATCTACCAACTTTGTGGTAGATCTCCCCTCTTCGAGCAGCAACAGAATTATCTGGGTCATCACTGACAGCTTTTCTAAGATAGCTCACTTCGTCACACTCCCAGCACTTCCATCCGCTCTAGAGTTGGCAAAGCTGTTCACCTCCCATATTTTCTGCCTCTATGGACTACCCCGTCACATTGTCTCTGACCAAGGGGCTCAATTCACTGCTAAGTACTGGTGATCCCTGTGCCATAAATTCAATATCAAGCTAGATTTCACTACAGCCTACCACTCGCAGGCCAACAGCCAAGCAGAACGAAGCAACCGCACATTGAAGACCTTCCTGCGAGCCTTTGAAAATGAGCGGCAGGACACCTGGGTGGACCTCCTTCCATAGGTGGAGCTCTCACACAACTCGCACCCTAATGCCACCACTGGGTCTTAGCCCTTCCTCATGGTGTATGGAAAACAACCGCTTCCTCCACTTCCAGTGCCTCTGTCCATCCTGTCTCCAGCCACCCAGTTGACTGCACAAGAGCTTCAGACATTGTGGTCCCAAACAGAGACTTTGATTCACAAACCTGCCCAGACAGCGAAGATTACTATGGACAGACACAGACGCCCTGCTCCACAGCTCAAACTGGGGGACAAGGTATGGCTGAGCACCCGCAACATACGATTCCGGGTGCCTTCTATGAGGCTGGCACCCCGCTATATTGGCCCCTTCTCCATCCTGCAACAGATTACTCCAATCATGTATCAGCTCTGCCTCCTGGCATCATTGAAAATCTACAACATCTTCCATGTCTTGACCAGCCTGGAGATTGCCCAAGCCTGAGAGGATCTCCTCTGAAGGAGTCGAGACTACCCGGTGAAGGAGGTATTGGATGTCCGCCGCCGCAACAAGAAGTGGGAGTACCTGATAGCCTGGAAGGGGTACAGCCTGGAGGAGAACTCTTGGGAACCCAGACCCAACATATTGGATAAAGGACTCCTCAAGAGGTTCCATATCGCACACCCGAGGAAGCCCAAGGCCTGGGGAGGGGGGCTTAGAGGAGGGGGTACTGTTGTGGTAGCCAGCCGAGGGACACCATGACCGGCCACACTTACCCCTCGGGCAGGTCCGGGCCCATGCCGCTGCTCCCGTACGGCAGGGCCTCTTCCACCCTCGGTGCGGTGGGGAGCCAGTCCCACCACCTCCACACTGCCAGCAGTGGCTGCCTCTAGTCGCTCGTGCGCACGCACGTGGCACTTCCCCCTTCTTAAAGGGACCGCAGCGGAAGACACCTCCTGCAGGACCTGAATGTGTGGCCTGCCCCGGAACGTAGTTAAGGCAGCTCCTGCTGCCTTACCTTCACCTCAGCAACAGGTCTTGCTCTGCCTAGAGCTGCGAGTTGTTCCATGTGTTCCAGTCCCATGTGCTCCTGTTCCTGCTACGACTTCTCATCCCCTTGGCTTGCTCTTCTGGTTCCTGACTTGGTTCACCCCTGGATTTCGCCTTCACCTGCTGCCTGCCCCGACTGCCTGCCTTCTCACCGTTTCTGCTACCTGCCTTGACCTCTGGCCCATCCTTGGATCCTCCTACTCACTGCCTGCGCTGACCTTTGGACCGCCTGACCTGCCTATGCCTTACGTGTTCTTGACCAGCCTCCCAGGAGACCCACTCCTATGTCCTGCCAGCCCCGGCACCCAAGGGCTCAACCTGCAGGGAACGTGGGTTGGTATAGGTGAAGGTCTGGTTGGGTCTCCAATGCCTACATCCGCCTCCCAATGACAAGGGCCTTTAGGTAGCCCCTATTGGGTAGCACAACTTAAAAAAGGATTGGATAAGTTCTTGGAGGAGAAGTCCATTACCTGCTATTAATTAAGTTGACTTAGAAAATAGCCACTGCTATTACTAGCAACAGTAAAATGGAATAGACTTAGTTTTTGGGTACTTGCCAGGTTCTTATGGCCTGGATTGGCCACTGTTGGAAACAGGATGCTAGGCTTGATGGACCCTTGGTCTGACCCAGTATGGCATGTTCTTATGTTCTTAAGACCCATGCGCGTTTGCCGGCTTGAGCACATGGATGCAGCAATTTTATAACATACTTGCATATATCTGTGTATACATGCATGTGTTATAAATCAGCTATCTGTGCATATATGTGTGCATGATTTTATATTGATGAATGCATCTGTGCGCAAATGGCGACTCGAGCATGTAAGTGAGGGAATTTTAATAGATATGCATGCCAACACAATTACCTGTTTCCCCAGTTCATTCCCAGTTTGCCCCAGTAAAGGAGAGGACTTCCTAAACCCCATAGCTAACTTGCCTCCCTTTTACCCTATTAGCTCCAATCTTTAAAACCTGCTGACTAGTCTAGTTTTACGCAGTAGGGGACCAGAGTGCACGCTTGTGCACGTAAGTACTTGACTTCACTTTACAGACTTGGTCCGCCCATGCACCACCCATGTCCTGCTCCTTTTTGGATATTTGTGATTTGTGCATGAAACGGGAAATGCATGCGTACCCTCATGGGTTTTAAAATCTGCATGGCATGCACTGGGCCGAGTCACAAGCGTAGGGGTTTTAAAATCAACCAGTTTATTAGGTTTATCAGAGTTTTATTCGGTTCCGCAGGCCCTGTTGTTTTCTGATGTGGACTATTGCAATTCAAAAATTTTAGGAATGTCACCAAACTCACTTAGAATCCTACTGATTTTACAGAACGCAGCAACCCAGGTGATTTCCAGCCCTAGTATGCTAATACTGTATGACCTACACTGGCTTCTTGTCAATTGGCAGATTAAATATAAGGCTGCCACAACGATACATAAAATGTTGGGCAAGGATGCCTTTCCATGAGTGAATGGAATGCTCCATATCTATGATCCTACTCTCTCAGGTTTTGTTAGATATGCTTTCTCTGCATTAGGCATGTCTGCCAGAGACACAAGAGAACACTTACTATCACAGGATCAATCCTTTGGAATTCTTTGCCCGTTATCCACATTTGTTAAGACATTTAAGAAGTTGCTTATATTTGTTCCAGCAGGCTTGCACCTAGGTGTTTTCTTTCTTTGCCTTATTTTTTGTCTATGCTGTAATTACATCAGAATTAAGCAATTTACAGGGGCATTCATCAAAGTGTGTTATGGCGTTAATGCATGCAGTAACGTGTTAACACACATGTTAACGTCATAACACATGTGATAGTTGTACTATTGCATTGCGCGAATGCAAATTTTTGGAAGGGGTGGGATTAGGGAAGGGTTTGGGAGGGATTAATTAAAATGAGGGGCAATATTGCACCGTGTGATAGCATAACTAATGCTATTGCATAGTTTTAACGCTGGAAATAACTACACCTTTTTTCCTGGCATTAAGCTGTGCGATATGCCCAAAACGGCTGTAATGCAATTCATGATACAGTTTGCAAATTGCATTTCGGACATTTCTGGGCTTGGGAGGGAGAGGGGGAGGGGACTGGAGTGGAGTGAAAGAGCCTCTGGGGAGGCCTTCACAGTATTTAACTATTTATATGAGTATAGGAGAGCCAACTAATAGTTTGAGGTGAGGTGTTGGTGGTGGTTTTGGTTTAGGATTTGGAGGCTAGTTTTACATGCAGAGGAGATGTACAAACAGCACAGTAGACCTCAGTGAAGATTTGACATCATTTGGCATGAGGAAAGTCTCAAAAAAATGAGATATCTACTATGTTATCTTGGCCTAGCTTGATAGCTCCCAGGTAGAGAGTGCATCAAGATAGGGCAAATTCTGTTTCAGGCATATCGCACAGCTTAACACCAGGAAAAACGATGTTGTTGTTTCCGGTGTTAAAAACTTGTTATCAATTGCATGCAGCATTAATGCCCCTCACCTGCCCAAACTGTTGCGCTGAGGTGGACCCTTGGGCCAAGGTGGGGTTGATGCAACCTGTAGGCAGGGGCCTTTGGGTCCCCATCGTCGACAGGCAGAGTGGGCTGATAGACAGAGGCCAACTGGAGCTTCGCCAATACCAGCCCTCGTTCCCAGTGGGTTGAGCCTTTGAGTGCCGGGGCCGGCTGGACTTAGGTGGGCCTCTGTATGACATCAATGAGGAGATGGTAATCAGCCCAGAGACAGCAGAGGGAAGATGTATTTATTTATTTATTTATTTAAAATCTTTTCTATACCGTCATTAAGTTATATACTATCACAACGGTTTACATACAGACACATAAATTGAAAGTTGGTGAATGTGTATGGTAGTACATTCTAACAAGTGCCAATAAGGTTCAGTTGCATCATGTCATAATACATCGTATTTGTTAAGTGAGTTAAGTCTTGACCATATATACATATAAGTTACTTATTTACAGGTATAATTCTCATGTTCTGTGTGATATTATTATATTAGCAGTGAGATAAACTAATCAACTACTACAATGCACATGTTGAGAAAAGTGCTGTGTGCTGGCGATCTTCTGCCTGTTCCTGCCTACTTTCTATTCTCCATTCTCTTTGTGAAAAGCTTTTTTGAAAAGCCAGGTTTTTAAACTTTTTTTTAAAGGTTTTGAAGTCTCTTTGTAATCAGATCTCTAGTGGCATTGTGTTCCACAGTGTAGGACCTGCTAAAGATAAAGCCCTTTCTCTAACTTGGGGTAGTCTAGCTGTCCTGATTGAAGGAATGGTTAGGAGTGCTTTGTTGGCTGATCTCATGTTTCTGTGTGGGATGTGTACTCTTAGTGCTGTGTTCAGCCAGTCTGCTTTTTCGTCGTGTATTAATTTATGTATTGTACATAGGGTTTTGTATTTTATTCTGTGTTCTATGGGTAACCAGTGTAATTCTGCTAGAGTTTCAGTGATATGGTCCCTCCTTCTTTTACCAGTAAGTATTCTTGCTGCGGTGTTTTGTAGTATTTGAAGTAGTCTTAATGTAGTGTGCGGGAGTCCTAGTAACAGAGCATTACAGTAGTCAATGCTAGAGAATATTATTGCCTGGAGCACTGTTCGAAAGTTTGCAGGTGTTAGTAAGGGTTTTAGTTTCCTGAGGATCATGAGTTTTATGTAGCCTTCTTTTACCTTTAATGATATGTGCTGTTTTAGACTGAGTTCCGTGTCCATTTTTATTCCGAGGTTTCGTACCTTTTCAGCTAGTTCTAATTTCTGGTTGTTTTTGAGTATTATTGGGGTTTGAATGATCTCGATATTTTTTCGTTCTAAGTGTAGAAATTCCGTTTTTTCGATGTTAATAACTAGTTCCATTTTGTTTAACAGTTGTTTGATAATATCTAGGTACATGTTAGCTAGGTTTAACGTTTTCTCAATTGTGTCATCAATTGGTAGAATTAGTTGAATGTCGTCTGCATATAAGTGGTGTATGATTCCTAGTCCAGCTAGTAGATGGCATAAAGGCAGCATGTATATGTTAAAGAGAGTTGTGGACAAGGCTGATCCTTGCAGTACTCCTGTTTCAAGATTGAATTTGTCTGTTATTACTTCTTT